>NW_027488658.1:352911-705823 GCF_050948215.1 Halictus rubicundus
AGGATAGGAGAGGAAAGAGGGTAGGATAGGATAGAGGATAGGATAGGATAGAGGATAGGATAGGATAGAGGATAGGATGGTATAGAGGATAGGATAGGATAGAGGATAGGATTGGATAGAGGATAGGATAGGTTAAAGGATAGGATAGAGGACAGGATAGGATAGAGGATAGGATGGGATAGAGGATAGGATAGGATAGAGGATAGAATAGGATAGAGGATAGGATAGGATTGAGGATAGGATAGAGGATAGGATAGGATAGAGGATAGGAGAGGAAAGAGGGTAGGATAGGATAGAGGATAGGATAGGATAGAGGATAGGATAGGATAGAGGATAGGATAGGATAGAGGATAGGATAGGATAGAGGATAGGATAGGATAGAGGATAGGATAGAGGAGAGAATAGAGGATAGGATAGGATAGGGGATAGGATAGGATAGAGGATAGGAAATAATAGAGGATAGGATACGATAGAGGATCGGATAGAGGATAGGATAGGAGAGAGGATAGGATAGGATTGAGGATAGGATAGGATAGAGGATAGTATAGGAAAGAGGGTAGGATAGGATAGAGGATTGGATAGGATAGAGGATAGGATAGGATGGAGGATAGGATAGGATAGAGGATAGGATAGGATAGAGGATAGGATGGGATAGAGGATAGGATAGGATAGAGGATAGGATAGGATAGAGGACAGGATAGGATAGAGGATAGGATAGGATAGAGGATAGGATAGGATAGAGGATAGGATAGGATAGAGGATAGGATAGGATAGAGGATAAGATAGGATAGAGGATAGGATTGGATAGAGGATAGGATAGGATAGAGGATAGGATAGGATAGAGGATAGGATAGGATAGAGGATAGGATTGGATAGAGGATAGGATAGGATAGAGGATAATATAGGATAGAGGATAGAATAGGATACATGATAGGATAGGATAGAGGATCGGATGGAGGGTAGGATAGGATAGAGGATAGGATAGAGGATAGGATTGGATAGAGGATAGGATAGGATAGAGGATAATATAGGATAGAGGATAGAATAGGATACATGATAGGATAGGATAGAGGATCGGATGGAGGGTAGGATAGGATAGAGGATAGGATAGACGATAGGATAAAATAGATGATAGGATAGGATAGAGGATAGGATAGGAAAGAGGGTAGGATAGGATAGAGGATAGTATAGGATAGAGGATAGGATAGGATAGAGGATCGGATAGAGGATAGGATATGATAGAGGATAGGATAGAGGATAGGATAGGATAGAGGATAGGATAGGAAAGAAGGTAGGATAGGATAGAGGATAGGATAGGATAGAGGATAGGATAGGATGGAGGATAGGATATAATAGAGGATAGGATAGGATAGAGGATAGGATAGGAAAGAGGGTAGGATAGGATAGAGGATAGGATAGGATAGAGGATAGGATAGGATAGAGGATAGGATAGGATAGAGGATAGGATAGGATAGAGGATAGGATAGAGGAGAGGATAGAGGATAGGATAGGATAGGGGATAGGATAGGATAGAGGATAGGAAATAATAGAGGATAGGATACGATAGAGGATCGGATAGAGGATAGGATAGGAGAGAGGATAGGATAGGATAGAGGATAGAATAGGATAGAGGATAGGATAGGATAGTGGATAGGATAGGATAGAGGATAGGATAGGATAGAGGAAAGGATAGGATAGAGGATCGGATAGAGGATAGGATAGGATAGAGGATAGGAGAGGAAAGAGGGTAGGACAGGATAGAGGATAGGATAGGATAGAGGATAGGATAGGATAGAGGATAGGATAGTATAGAGGATAGGATAGGATAGAGGATAGGATTGGATAGAGGATAGGATAGGTTAAAGGATAGGATAGAGGACAGGATAGGATAGAGGATAGGATGGGATAGAGGATAGGATAGGATAGAGGATAGAATAGGATAGAGGATAGGATAGGATTGAGGATAGGATAGAGGATAGGATAGGATAGAGGATAGGAGAGGAAAGAGGGTAGGATAGGATAGAGGATAGGATAGGATAGAGGATAGGATAGGATAGAGGATAGGATAGGATAGAGGATAGGATAGGATAGAGGATAGGATAGGATAGAGGATAGGATAGGATAGAGGATAGGATAGGATAGAGGATAGGATAGAGGAGAGGATAGAGGATAGGATAGGATAGTGGATAGGATAGGATAGAGGATAGGATAGGATAGAGGATAGGGTAGGATAGTGGATAGGATAGGATAGAGGATAGGATAGAGGAGAGGATAGAGGATAGGATAGGATAGGGGATAGGATAGGATAGAGGATAGGAAATAATAGAGGATAGGATACGATAGAGGATCGGATAGAGGATAAGATAGGATAGAGGATAGGATAGGATAGAGGATAGGATAGGATAGAGGATAGGATAGGATAGTGGATAGGATAGGATAGAGGATAGGATAGGATAGAGGATAGGATAGTATAGAGGATAGGATAGGATAGAGGATAGGATAGGATAGGATAGAGGATAGGATAGGATAGAGGATATGATAGGATAGAGGAATGGATAGTATAGAGGATAGGATAGGATAGAGGATAGGATAGGGTAGAGGATAGGATAGGATAGAGGATAGGATAGGATAGAGGATAGGATAGGATAGGATAGAGGAAAGGATAGTATAGAGGATAGGATAGGATAGAGGATAGGATAGGGTAGAGGATAGGATAGGATAGAGGATAGGATAGGATAGAGGATAGGAAAGGAAAGAGGGTAGGATAGGATAGAGGATAGGATAGGATAGAGGAATGGATAGTATAGAGGATAGGGTAGGATAGAGGATAGGATAGGGTAGAGGATAGGATAGGATAGAGGATAGGATAGGATAGAGGTTAGGATAGGATAGAGGAGAGGATAGTATAGAGGATAGGATAGGATAGAGGATAGGATAGGATAGAGGATAGGATAGGATAGTGGATAGGATATGATAGAGGATAGGATAGGATAGAGGAAAGGATAGGATAGAGGATCGGATAGAGGATAGGATAGGATAGAGGAGAGGATAGGATAGAGGATAGGAGAGGAAAGAGGGTAGGATAGGATAGAGGATAGGATAGGATAGAGGATAGGATAGAATAGAGGATAGGATAGGATAGAGGATAGGATAGGATAGAGGATAGGATAGGATAGAGGATAGGATAGGATAGAGGATAGGACAGGATAGAGGACAGGATAGGATAGGATACATGATAGGATAGGATAGAGGATCGGATGGAGGGTAGGATAGGATAGAGGATAGGATAGAGGATAGGATAGAGGATAGGATAGGATAGAGGACAGGATAGGATAGAGGATAGGATAGAGGATAGGATAGGATAGAGGACAGGATAGGATAGAGGATAGGATAGGATAGAGGATAGGATAGGATAGAGGAAAGGATAGGATAGAGGATAGGAGAGGAAAGAGGGTAGGATAGGATAGAGGATAGGATAGGATAGAGGATAGGATAGGATAGAGGATAGGATGGTATAGAGGATAGGATAGGATAGAGGATAGGATTGGATAGAGGATAGGATAGGTTAAAGGATAGGATAGAGGACAGGATAGGATAGAGGATAGGATGGGATAGAGGATAGGATAGGATAGAGGATAGAATAGGATAGAGGATAGGATAGGATTGAGGATAGGATAGAGGATAGGATAGGATAGAGGATAGGAGAGGAAAGAGGGTAGGATAGGATAGAGGATAGGATAGGATAGAGGATAGGATAGGATAGAGGATAGGATAGGATAGAGGATAGGATAGGATAGAGGATAGGATAGGATAGAGGATAGGATAGAGGAGAGAATAGAGGATAGGATAGGATAGGGGATAGGATAGGATAGAGGATAGGAAATAATAGAGGATAGGATACGATAGAGGATCGGATAGAGGATAGGATAGGAGAGAGGATAGGATAGGATAGAGGATAGGATAGGATAGAGGATAGTATAGGAAAGAGGGTAGGATAGGATAGAGGATTGGATAGGATAGAGGATAGGATAGGATGGAGGATAGGATAGGATAGAGGATAGGATAGGATAGAGGATAGAATGGGATAGAGGATAGGATAGGATAGAGGATAGGATAGGATAGAGGACAGGATAGGATAGAGGATAGGATAGGATAGAGGATAGGATAGGATAGAGGATAGGATAGGATAGAGGATAGGATAGGATAGAGGATAAGATAGGATAGAGGATAGGATTGGATAGAGGATAGGATAGGATAGAGGATAGGATAGGATAGAGGATAGGATAGGATAGAGGATAGGATTGGATAGAGGATAGGATAGGATAGAGGATAATATAGGATAGAGGATAGAATAGGATACATGATAGGATAGGATAGAGGATCGGATGGAGGGTAGGATAGGATAGAGGATAGGATAGAGGATAGGATTGGATAGAGGATAGGATAGGATAGAGGATAATATAGGATAGAGGATAGAATAGGATACATGATAGGATAGGATAGAGGATCGGATGGAGGGTAGGATAGGATAGAGGATAGGATAGACGATAGGATAAAATAGATGATAGGATAGGATAGAGGATAGGATAGGAAAGAGGGTAGGATAGGATAGAGGATAGTATAGGATAGAGGATAGGATAGGATAGAGGATCGGATAGAGGATAGGATATGATAGAGGATAGGATAGAGGATAGGATAGGATAGAGGATAGGATAGGAAAGAAGGTAGGATAGGATAGAGGATAGGATAGGATAGAGGATAGGATAGGATGGAGGATAGGATATAATAGAGGATAGGATAGGATAGAGGATAGGATAGGAAAGAGGGTAGGATAGGATAGAGGATAGGATAGGATAGAGGATAGGATAGGATAGAGGATAGGATAGGATAGAGGATAGGATAGGATAGAGGATAGGATAGGATAGAGGATAGGATAGAGGAGAGGATAGAGGATAGGATAGGATAGGGGATAGGATAGGATAGAGGATAGGAAATAATAGAGGATAGGATACGATAGAGGATCGGATAGAGGATAGGATAGGAGAGAGGATAGGATAGGATAGAGGATAGAATAGGATAGAGGATAGGATAGGATAGTGGATAGGATAGGATAGAGGATAGGATAGGATAGAGGAAAGGATAGGATAGAGGATCGGATAGAGGATAGGATAGGATAGAGGATAGGAGAGGAAAGAGGGTAGGACAGGATAGAGGATAGGATAGGATAGAGGATAGGATAGGATAGAGGATAGGATAGTATAGAGGATAGGATAGGATAGAGGATAGGATTGGATAGAGGATAGGATAGGTTAAAGGATAGGATAGAGGACAGGATAGGATAGAGGATAGGATGGGATAGAGGATAGGATAGGATAGAGGATAGAATAGGATAGAGGATAGGATAGGATTGAGGATAGGATAGAGGATAGGATAGGATAGAGGATAGGAGAGGAAAGAGGGTAGGATAGGATAGAGGATAGGATAGGATAGAGGATAGGATAGGATAGAGGATAGGATAGGATAGAGGATAGGATAGGATAGAGGATAGGATAGGATAGAGGATAGGATAGAGGAGAGGATAGAGGATAGGATAGGATAGTGGATAGGATAGGATAGAGGATAGGATAGGATAGAGGATAGGGTAGGATAGTGGATAGGATAGGATAGAGGATAGGATAGAGGAGAGGATAGAGGATAGGATAGGATAGGGGATAGGATAGGATAGAGGATAGGAAATAATAGAGGATAGGATACGATAGACGATCGGATAGAGGATAAGATAGGATAGAGGATAGGATAGGATAGAGGATAGGATAGGATAGAGGATAGGATAGGATAGTGGATAGGATAGGATAGAGGATAGGATAGGATAGAGGATAGGATAGTATAGAGGATAGGATAGGATAGAGGATATGATAGGATAGGATAGAGGATAGGATAGGATAGAGGATATGATAGGATAGAGGAATGGATAGTATAGAGGATAGGATAGGATAGAGGATAGGATAGGGTAGAGGATAGGATAGGATAGAGGATAGGATAGGATAGAGGTTAGGATAGGATAGAGGAAAGGATAGTATAGAGGATAGGATAGGATAGAGGATAGGATAGGGTAGAGGATAGGATAGGATAGAGGATAGGATAGGATAGAGGATAGGAAAGGAAAGAGGGTAGGATAGGATAGAGGATAGGATAGGATAGAGGATAGAATAGGATACATGATAGGATAGGATAGAGGATCGGATGGAGGGTAGGATAGGATAGAGGATAGGATAGAGGATAGGATAGAGGATAGGATAGGATAGAGGACAGGATAGGATAGAGGGTAGGATGGGATAGAGGATAGGATAGGATAGAGGATAGAATAGGATAGAGGATAGGATAGGATAGAGGATAGGATAGGATAGAAGATAGGATAGGATAGAGGATAGGACAGGATAGAGGACAGGATAGGATAGGATACATGATAGGATAGGATAGAGGATCGAATGGAGGGTAGGATAGGATAGAGGATAGGATAGAGGATAGGATAGAGGATAGGATAGAGGATAGGATAGAGGATAGGATAGGATAGAGGACAGGATAGGATAGAGGATAGGATAGAGGATAGGATAGGATAGAGGACAGGATAGGATAGAGGATAGGATAGGATAGAGGATAGGATAGGATAGAGGATAGGATAGGATAGAGGATAGGTTAGGAAAGAGGGTAGGATAGGATAGAGGATAGGATAGGATAGATGATAGAATAGGATACATGATAGGATAGGATAGAGGATCGGAAGGAGAGTAGGATAGGATAGAGGATAGGATAGAGGATAGGATAGGTTAGAGGACAGGATAGGATAGAGGATAGGATTGGATAGAGGATAGGATAGGATAGAGGATAGGATGGGATAGAGGATAGGATAGGATAGAGGATAGAATAGGATAGAGGATAGGATAGGATAGAGGATAGGATAGGATAGAGGATAGGAGAGGAAAGAGGGTAGGATAGGATAGAGGATAGGATAGGATAGAGGATAGGATAGGATAGAGGATAGGATAGGATAGGATAGAGGATAGGATATAATAGAGGATAGGATAGGATAGAGGATCGGATAGAGGATAGGATAGGATAGAGGATAGGATAGAGGATAGGATAGGATAGAGGATAGGATAGGAAAGTGGGTAGGATAGGATAGAGGATACGATAGGATAGAGGATAGGATAGGATAGAGGATCGGATAGAGGAAAGGATGGGATAGAGGATAGGATAGGATAGAGGATAGGATAGAGGATAGGATAGGATAGAGGACAGGATAGGATAGAGGATAGGATAGGATAGAGGATAGGATAGGATAGAGGATAGGATAGGATAGAGGATAGGATAGGATAGGATAGAGGATAGGATAGGATAGAGGATATGATAGGATAGAGGATAGGATAGGATAGAGGACAGGATAGGATAGAGGACAGGATGGGATAGAGGATAGGATAGGATGGAGGATCGGATGGAGGGTAGGATAGGATAGAGGATAGGATAGACGATAGGATAAAATAGATGATAGGATAGGATAGAGGATAGGATAGGATAGAGGATAGGATGGGATAGAGGATAGGATAGGAGAGAGGATAGGATAGGATAGAGGATAGGATAGGATAGAGGATAGTATAGGAAAGAGGGTAGGATAGGATAGAGGATAGGATAGGATAGAGGATAGGATAGGATGGAGGATAGGATAGGATAGAGGATAGGATAGGATAGAGGATAGGATGGGATAGAGGATAGGATAGGATAGAGGATAGGATAGGATAGAGGATAGGATAGGATAGTGGATAGGATAGGATAGAGGATAGGATAGGATAGAGGAAAGGATAGGATAGAGGATCGGATAGAGGATAGGATAGGATAGAGGAGAGGATAGGATAGAGGATAGGATAGGATAGAGGATAGGACAGGATAGAGGACAGGATAGGATAGGATACATGATAGGATAGGATAGAGGATCGGATGGAGGGTAGGATAGGATAGAGGATAGGATAGAGGATAGGATAGAGGATAGGATAGAGGATAGGATAGGATAGAGGACAGGATAGGATAGAGGATAGGATAGAGGATAGGATAGGATAGAGGACAGGATAGGATAGAGGATAGGATAGGATAGAGGATAGGATAGGATAGAGGATAGGATAGGATAGAGGATAGGATAGGAAAGAGGGTAGGATAGAGGATAGGATAGGATAGAGGAGAGGATAGGATAGAGGATAGGAGAGGAAAGAGGGTAGGATAGGATAGAGGATAGGATAGGATAGAGGATAGGATAGGATAGAGGACAGGATAGGATAGAGGATAGGATTGGATAGAGGATAGGATAGGATAGAGGATAGGATGGGATAGAGGATAGGATAGGATAGAGGATAGAATAGGATAGAGGATAGGATAGGATAGAGGATAGGATAGGATAGAGGACATAATAGGATTGAGGATATAATAGGATTGAGCAAAGGATAGGATAGAGGATAGGATAGGATAGAGGATAGGATATAGTAGAGGATAGGATAGGATAGAGGATCGGATAGAGGATAGGATAGGATAGAGGATAGGATAGAGGATAGGATAGGATAGAGGATAGGATAGGAAAGAGGGTAGGATAGGATAGAGGATACGATAGGATAGAGGATAGGATAGGATAGAGGATCGGATAGAGGAAAGGATGGGATAGAGGATAGGATAGGATAGAGGATAGGATAGAGGATAGGATAGGATAGAGGACAGGATAGGATAGAGGATAGGATAGGATAGAGGATAGGATAGGATAGAGGATAGGATAGGATAGAGGATAGGATAGGATAGAGGATAGGATAGGATAGAGGATAGGATAGGATAGAGGTTAGGATACGATAGAGGAAAGGATAGTATAGAGGATAGGATAGGATAGAGGATAGGATAGGATAGAGGATAGGATAGGATAGTGGATAGGATAGGATAGAGGATAGGATAGGATAGAGGAAAGGATAGGATAGAGGATCGGATAGAGGATAGGATAGGATAGAGGAATGGATAGTATAGAGGATAGGGTAGGATAGAGGATAGGATAGGGTAGAGGATAGGATAGGATAGAGGATAGGATAGGATAGAGGTTAGGATAGGATAGAGGAAAGGATAGTATAGAGGATAGGATAGGATAGAGGATAGGATAGGATAGAGGATAGGATAGGATAGTGGATTGGATAGGATAGAGGATAGGATAGGATAGAGGAAAGGATAGGATAGAGGATCGGATAGAGGATAGGATAGGATAGAGGAGAGGATAGGATAGAGGATAGGAGAGGAAAGAGGGTAGGATAGGATAGAGGATAGGATAGGATAGAGGATAGGATAGGATAGAGGATAGGATAGGATAGAGGATAGGATAGGATAGAGGATAGGATAGGATAGAGCATAGGATAGGATAGAGGATAGGATAGGATAGAGGATAGGATAGGATAGACGATAGGATAGGATAGAGGATCGGATAGAGGATAGGATAGGATAGAGGATAGGATAGAGGATAGGATAGGATAGATGATAGGATAGGAAAGAGGGTAGGATAGGATAGAGGATAGGATAGGATAGAGGATAGGATAGGATAGAGGATATGATAGGATAGAGGAATGGATAGTATAGAGGATAGGATAGGATAGAGGATAGGATAGGGTAGAGGATAGGATAGGATAGAGGATAGGATAGGATAGAGGATAGGATAGGATAGTGGATAGGATAGGATAGAGGATAGGATAGGATAGAGGAAAGGATAGGATAGAGGATCGGATAGAGGATAGGATAGGATAGAGGAGAGGATAGGATAGAGGATAGGAGAGGAAAGAGGGTAGGATAGGATAGAGGATAGGATAGGATAGAGGATAGGATAGGATAGAGGATAGGATAGGATAGAGGATAGGATAGGATAGAGGATAGGATAGTATAGAGGATAGGATAGGATAGAGGATAGGATAGGATAGGATAGAGGATAGGATAGGATAGAGGATATGATAGGATAGAGGATAGGATAGGATAGAGGATTTGATAGGATAGAGGACAGGATAGGATAGGATACATGATAGGATAGGATAGAGGATCGGATGGAGGGTAGGATAGGATAGAGGATAGGATAGGATAGAGGATATGATAGGATAGAGGAATGGATAGTATAGAGGATAGGGTAGGATAGAGGATAGGATAGGGTAGAGGATAGGATAGGATAGAGGATAGGATAGGATAGAGGTTAGGATAGGATAGAGGAGAGGATAGTATAGAGGATAGGATAGGATAGAGGATAGGATAGGATAGAGGATAGGATAGGATAGTGGATAGGATAGGATAGAGGATAGGATAGGATAGAGGAAAGGATAGGATAGAGGATCGGATAGAGGATAGGATAGGATAGAGGAGAGGATAGGATAGAGGATAGGAGAGGAAAGAGGGTAGGATAGGATAGAGGATAGGATAGGATAGAGGATAGGATAGAATAGAGGATAGGATAGGATAGAGGATAGGATAGGATAGAGGATAGGATAGGATAGAGGATAGGATAGGATAGAGGATAGGACAGGATAGAGGACAGGATAGGATAGGATACATGATAGGATAGGATAGAGGATCGGATGGAGGGTAGGATAGGATAGAGGATAGGATAGAGGATAGGATAGAGGATAGGATAGGATAGAGGACAGGATAGGATAGAGGATAGGATAGAGGATAGGATAGGATAGAGGACAGGATAGGATAGAGGATAGGATAGGATAGAGGATAGGATAGGATAGAGGATAGGATAGGATAGAGGATAGGATAGGAAAGAGGGTAGGATAGAGGATAGGATAGGATAGAGGAGAGGATAGGATAGAGGATAGGAGAGGAAAGAGGGTAGGATAGGATAGAGGATAGGATAGGATAGAGGATAGGATAGGATAGAGGACAGGATAGGATAGAGGATAGGATTGGATAGAGGATAGGATAGGATAGAGGATAGGATGGGATAGAGGATAGGATAGGATAGAGGATAGAATAGGATAGAGGATAGGATAGGATAGAGGATAGGATAGGATAGAGGACATAATAGGATTGAGGATATAATAGGATTGAGCAAAGGATAGGATAGAGGATAGGATAGGATAGAGGATAGGATATAGTAGAGGATAGGATAGGATAGAGGATCGGATAGAGGATAGGATAGGATAGAGGATAGGATAGAGGATAGGATAGGATAGAGGATAGGATAGGAAAGAGGGTAGGATAGGATAGAGGATACGATAGGATAGAGGATAGGATAGGATAGAGGATCGGATAGAGGAAAGGATGGGATAGAGGATAGGATAGGATAGAGGATAGGATAGAGGATAGGATAGGATAGAGGACAGGATAGGATAGAGGATAGGATAGGATAGAGGATAGGATAGGATAGAGGATAGGATAGGATAGAGGATAGGATAGGATAGAGGATAGGATAGGATAGAGGTTAGGATAGGATAGAGGAAAGGATAGTATAGAGGATAGGATAGGATAGAGGATAGGATAGGATAGAGGATAGGATAGGATAGTGGATAGGATAGGATAGAGGATAGGATAGGATAGAGGAAAGGATAGGATAGAGGATCGGATAGAGGATAGGATAGGATAGAGGAATGGATAGTATAGAGGATAGGGTAGGATAGAGGATAGGATAGGGTAGAGGATAGGATAGGATAGAGGATAGGATAGGATAGAGGTTAGGATAGGATAGAGGAAAGGATAGTATAGAGGATAGGATAGGATAGAGGATAGGATAGGATAGAGGATAGGATAGGATAGTGGATAGGATAGGATAGAGGATAGGATAGGATAGAGGAAAGGATAGGATAGAGGATCGGATAGAGGATAGGATAGGATAGAGGAGAGGATAGGATAGAGGATAGGAGAGGAAAGAGGGTAGGATAGGATAGAGGATAGGATAGGATAGAGGATAGGATAGGATAGAGGATAGGATAGGATAGAGGATAGGATAGGATAGAGGATAGGATAGGATAGAGGATAGGATAGGATAGAGTATAGGATAGGATAGTGGATAGGATAGGATAGAGGATAGGATAGGATAGAGGAAAGGATAGGATAGAGGATCGGATAGAGGATAGGAAAGGATAGAGGAGAGGATAGGATAGAGGATAGGAGAGGAAAGAGGGTAGGATAGGATAGAGGATAGGATAGGATAGAGGATAGGATAGAATAGAGGATAGGATAGGATAGAGGATAGGATAGTATAGAGGATAGGATAGGATAGAGGATAGGATAGGATAGGATAGAGGATAGGATAGGATAGAGGATAGTATAGGAAAGAGGGTAGGATAGGATAGAGGATAGGATAGGATAGAGGATAGGATAGGATGGAGGATAGGATAGGATAGAGGATAGGATAGGATAGAGGAAAGGATGGGATAGAGGAATGGATAGTATAGAGGATAGGATAGGATAGAGGATAGGATAGGGTAGAGGATAGGATAGGATAGAGGATAGGATAGGATAGAGGTTAGGATAGGATAGAGGAAAGGATAGTATAGAGGATAGGATAGGATAGAGGATAGGATAGGATAGAGGATAGGATAGGATAGAGGATAGGATAGGATAGAGGATAGGATAGGATAGAGGACAGGATAGGATAGGATACATGATAGGATAGGATAGAGGATCGGATGGAGGGTAGGATAGGATAGAGGATAGGATAGAGGATAGGACAGGATAGGATAGAGGATAGGATAGAGGATAGGATAGGATAGAGGACAGGATAGGATAGAGGATAGGATAGAGGATAGGATAGGATAGAGGACAGGATAGGATAGAGGACAGGATGGGATAGAGGATAGGATAGGATAGAGGATAGGATAGGATAGAGGATAGGATAGGATAGAGGATAGGATAGGATAGAGTATAGGATAGGATAGTGGATAGGATAGGATAGAGGATAGGATAGGATAGAGGAGAGGATAGGATAGAGGATAGGAGAGGAAAGACGGTAGGATAGGATAGAGGATAGGATAGGATAGAGGATAGGATAGAGGATAGGATAGGATAGAGGATAGGATAGGATAGAGGATAGGATAGGATAGAGGATAGGATAGGATAGAGGATAGGATAGGATAGAGGATAGGATAGGATAGAGGATAGGATAGGATAGAGGATAGGATAGGATAGAGGATAGGATAGGATAGAGGATAGGATAGGATAGAGGATAGGATAGGATAGAGGATAGGATAGGATAGAGGATCGGATAGAGGATAGGATAGGATAGAGGATAGGATAGAGGATAGGATAGGATAGAGGATAGGATAGGAAAGAGGGTAGGATAGGATAGAGGATAGGATAGGATAGAGGATAGGATAGGATGGAGGATAGGATATAATAGAGGATAGGATAGGAAAGAGGATAGGATAGGATAGAGGATAGTATAGGAAAGAGGGTAGGATAGGATAGAGGATAGGATAGGATAGAGGATAGGATAGGATGGAGGATAGGATAGGATAGAGGATAGGATAGGATAGAGGAAAGGATGGGATAGAGGATAGGATAGGATAGAGGATAGGATAGGATAGAGGATAGGATAGGATAGAGGATAGGATAGGATAGAGTATAGGATAGGATAGTGGATAGGATAGGATAGAGGATAGGATAGGATAGAGGAAAGGATAGGATAGAGGATCGGATAGAGGATAGGAAAGGATAGAGGAGAGGATAGGATAGAGGATAGGAGAGGATAGAGGATAGGATAGTATAGAGGATAGGATAGGATAGAGGATAGGATAGGATAGGATAGAGGATAGGATAGGATAGAGGATAGTATAGGAAAGAGGGTAGGATAGGATAGAGGATAGGATAGGATAGAGGATAGGATAGGATGGAGGATAGGATAGGATAGAGGATAGGATAGGATAGAGGAAAGGATGGGATAGAGGATAGGATAGGATAGAGGATAGGATAGGATAGAGGATAGGATAGGATAGTGGATAGGATAGGATAGAGGATAGGATAGGATAGAGGAAAGGATAGGATAGAGGATCGGATAGAGGATAGGATAGGATAGAGGAGAGGATAGGATAGAGGATAGGAGAGGAAAGAGGGTAGGATAGGATAGAGGATAGGATAGGATAGAGGATAGGATAGGATAGAGGATAGGATAGGATAGAGGATAGGATAGGATAGAGGATAGGATAGGATAGAGGATAGGATAGGATAGAGGATAGGATAGGATAGAGGATAGGATAGGATAGAGGATAGGATAGGATAGAGGATCGGATAGAGGATAGGATAGGATAGAGGATAGGATAGAGGATAGGATAGGATAGAGGATAGGATAGGAAAGAGGGTAGGATAGGATAGAGGATAGGATAGGATAGAGGATAGGATAGGATGGAGGATAGGATATAATAGAGGATAGGATAGGAAAGAGGATAGGATAGGATAGAGGATAGTATAGGAAAGAGGGTAGGATAGGATAGAGGATAGGATAGGATAGAGGATAGGATAGGATGGAGGATAGGATAGGATAGAGGATAGGATAGGATAGAGGAAAGGATGGGATAGAGGATAGGATAGGATAGAGGATAGGATAGGATAGAGGATAGGATAGGATAGAGGATAGGATAGGATAGAGTATAGGATAGGATAGTGGATAGGATAGGATAGAGGATAGGATAGGATAGAGGAAAGGATAGGATAGAGGATCGGATAGAGGATAGGAAAGGATAGAGGAGAGGATAGGATAGAGGATAGGAGAGGATAGAGGATAGGATAGTATAGAGGATAGGATAGGATAGAGGATAGGATAGGATAGGATAGAGGATAGGATAGGATAGAGGATAGTATAGGAAAGAGGGTAGGATAGGATAGAGGATAGGATAGGATAGAGGATAGGATAGGATGGAGGATAGGATAGGATAGAGGATAGGATAGGATAGAGGAAAGGATGGGATAGAGGATAGGATAGGATAGAGGATAGGATAGGATAGAGGATAGGATAGGATAGTGGATAGGATAGGATAGAGGATAGGATAGGATAGAGGAAAGGATAGGATAGAGGATCGGATAGAGGATAGGATAGGATAGAGGAGAGGATAGGATAGAGGATAGGAGAGGAAAGAGGGTAGGATAGGATAGAGGATAGGATAGGATAGAGGATAGGATAGGATAGAGGATAGGATAGGAAAGAGGGTAGGATAGGATAGAGGATAGGATAGGATAGAGGATAGGATAGGATGGAGGATAGGATATAATAGAGGATAGGATAGGAAAGAGGATCGGATAGGAAAGTGGGTAGGATAGGATAGAGGATAGGATAGGATAGAGGATAGGATAGGATAGAGGATAGGATAGGATAGAGGATAGGATAGAGGAGAGGATAGAGGATAGGATAGGATAGGGGATAGGATAGGATAGAGGATAGGATACGATAGAGGATCGGATAGAGGATAGGATAGGATAGAGGATAGGATAGGATAGAGGATAGGATAGGATAGAGAATAGGATAGGATAGTGGATAGGATAGGATAGAGGATAGGATAGGATAGAGGATAGGATAGTATAGAGGATAGGATAGGATAGAGGATAGGATAGGATAGGATAGAGGATAGGATAGGATAGAGGATATGATAGGATAGAGGAATGGATAGTATAGAGGATAGGATAGGATAGAGGATAGGATAGGGTAGAGGATAGGATAGGATAGAGGATAGGATAGGATAGAGGTTAGGATAGGATAGAGGAAAGGATAGTATAGAGGATAGGATAGGATAGAGGATAGGATAGGATAGAGGATAGGATAGGATAGAGGATAGGATAGGATAGAGGATAGGATAGGAAAGAGGGTAGGATAGGATAGAGGATAGGATAGGATAGAGGATGGAATAGGATACATGATAGGATAGGATAGAGGATCGGATGGAGGGTAGGATAGGATAGAGGATAGGATAGAGGATAGGATAGGATAGAGGACAGGATAGGATAGAGGATAGGATGGGATAGAGGATAGGATAGGATAGAGGATAGAATAGGATAGAGGATAGGATAGGATAGAGGATAGGATAGGATAGAGGATAGGATAGGATAGAGGATAGGATAGGATAGAGGATAGGACAGGATAGAGGACAGGATAGGATAGGATACATGATAGGATAGGATAGAGGATCGGATGGAGGGTAGGATAGGATAGAGGATAGGATAGAGGATAGGATAGAGGATAGGATAGGATAGAGGACAGGATAGGATAGAGGATAGGATAGAGGATAGGATAGGATAGAGGACAGGATAGGATAGAGGATAGGATAGGATAGAGGATAGGATAGGATAGAGGATAGGATAGGATAGAGGATAGGATAGGAAAGAGGGTAGGATAGAGGATAGGATAGGATAGAGGAGAGGATAGGATAGAGGATAGGAGAGGAAAGAGGGTAGGATAGGATAGAGGATAGGATAGGATAGAGGATAGGATAGAGGATAGGATAGGATAGAGGACAGGATAGGATAGAGGATAGGATTGGGTAGAGGATAGGATAGGATAGAGGATAGGATGGGATAGAGGATAGGATAGGATAGAGGATAGAATAGGATAGAGGATAGGATAGGATAGAGGATAGGATAGGATAGAGGATAGGATAGGATAGAGGACATAATAGGATTGAGGATATAATAGGATTGAGCAAAGGATAGGATAGAGGATAGGATAGGATAGAGGATAGGATATAATAGAGGATAGGATAGGATAGAGGATCGGATAGAGGATAGGATAGGATAGAGGATAGGATAGAGGATAGGATAGGATAGAGGATAGGATAGGAAAGAGGGTAGGATAGGATAGAGGATACGATAGGATAGAGGATAGGATAGGATACAGGATCGGATAGAGGAAAGGATGGGATAGAGGATAGGATAGGATAGAGGATAGGATAGAGGATAGGATAGGATAGAGGACAGGATAGGATAGAGGATAGGATAGGATAGAGGATAGGATAGGATAGAGGATAGGATAGGATAGAGGATAGGATAGGATAGAGGATAGGATAGGATTGAGGATAGGATAGGATAGGATATATGATAGGCTAGGATATAGGATCGGATGGAGGGTAGGATAGGATAGAGGATAGGATAGAGGATAGGATAGAGGATAGGATAGGATAGAGGACAGGATAGGATAGAGGATAGGATAGAGGATAGGATAGGATAGAGGACAGGATAGGATAGAGGATAGGATAGGATAGAGGATAGGATAGGATAGAGGACATAATAGGATTGAGGATATAATAGGATTGAGCAAAGGATAGGATAGAGGATAGGATAGGATAGAGGATAGGATATAATAGAGGATAGGATAGGATAGAGGATCGGATAGAGGATAGGATAGGATAGAGGATAGGATAGAGGATAGGATAGGATAGAGGATAGGATAGGAAAGAGGGTAGGATAGGATAGAGGATACGATAGGATAGAGGATAGGATAGGATAGAGGATCGGATAGAGGAAAGGATGGGATAGAGGATAGGATAGGATAGAGGATAGGATAGAGGATAGGATAGGATAGAGGATAGGATAGGATAGAGGATAGGATAGGATAGAGGATAGGATAGGATAGAGGATAGGATAGGAAAGAGGGTAGGATAGGATAGAGGATAGGATAGGATAGATGATAGAATAGGATACATGATAGGATAGGATAGAGGATCGGAAGGAGAGTAGGATAGGATAGAGGATAGGATAGAGGATAGGATTGGATAGAGGATAGGATAGGATAGAGGACAGGATAGGATAGAGGATAGGATTGGATAGAGGATAGGATAGGATAGAGGATAGGATAGAGGATAGGATAGGATAGAGGATAGGATAGGAAAGAGGGTAGGATAGGATAGAGGATAGGATAGGATAGAGGATAGGATAGGATGGAGGATAGGATATAATAGAGGATAGGATAGGAAAGAGGATAGGATAGGATAGAGGATAGTATAGGAAAGAGGGTAGGATAGGATAGAGGATAGGATAGGATAGAGGATAGGATAGGATGGAGGATAGGATAGGATAGAGGATAGGATAGGATAGAGGAAAGGATGGGATAGAGGATAGGATAGGATAGGATAGGATAGAGGATAGGATAGGATAGAGGATAGGATAGGATAGAGTATAGGATAGGATAGTGGATAGGATAGGATAGAGGATAGGATAGGATAGAGGAAAGGATAGGATAGAGGATCGGATAGAGGATAGGAAAGGATAGAGGAGAGGATAGGATAGAGGATAGGAGAGGATAGAGGATAGGATAGTATAGAGGATAGGATAGGATAGAGGATAGGATAGGATAGGATAGAGGATAGGATAGGATAGAGGATAGTATAGGAAAGAGGGTAGGATAGGATAGAGGATAGGATAGGATAGAGGATAGGATAGGATGGAGGATAGGATAGGATAGAGGATAGGATAGGATAGAGGAAAGGATGGGATAGAGGATAGGATAGGATAGAGGATAGGATAGGATAGAGGATAGGATAGGATAGTGGATAGGATAGGATAGAGGATAGGATAGGATAGAGGAAAGGATAGGATAGAGGATCGGATAGAGGATAGGATAGGATAGAGGAGAGGATAGGATAGAGGATAGGAGAGGAAAGAGGGTAGGATAGGATAGAGGATAGGATAGGATAGAGGATAGGATAGGATAGAGGATAGGATAGGAAAGAGGGTAGGATAGGATAGAGGATAGGATAGGATAGAGGATAGGATAGGATGGAGGATAGGATATAATAGAGGATAGGATAGGAAAGAGGATCGGATAGGAAAGTGGGTAGGATAGGATAGAGGATAGGATAGGATAGAGGATAGGATAGGATAGAGGATAGGATAGGATAGTGGATAGGATAGGATAGAGGATAGGATAGGATAGAGGATAGGATAGTATAGAGGATAGGATAGGATAGAGGATAGGATAGGATAGGATAGAGGATAGGATAGGATAGAGGATATGATAGGATAGAGGAATGGATAGTATAGAGGATAGGATAGGATAGAGGATAGGATAGGGTAGAGGATAGGATAGGATAGAGGATAGGATAGGATAGAGGTTAGGATAGGATAGAGGAAAGGATAGTATAGAGGATAGGATAGGATAGAGGATAGGATAGGATAGAGGATAGGATAGGATAGAGGATAGGATAGGATAGAGGATAGGATAGGAAAGAGGGTAGGATAGGATAGAGGATAGGATAGGATAGAGGATGGAATAGGATACATGATAGGATAGGATAGAGGATCGGATGGAGGGTAGGATAGGATAGAGGATAGGATAGAGGATAGGATAGGATAGAGGACAGGATAGGATAGAGGATAGGATGGGATAGAGGATAGGATAGGATAGAGGATAGAATAGGATAGAGGATAGGATAGGATAGAGGATAGGATAGGATAGAGGATAGGATAGGATAGAGGATAGGATAGGATAGAGGATAGGACAGGATAGAGGACAGGATAGGATAGGATACATGATAGGATAGGATAGAGGATCGGATGGAGGGTAGGATAGGATAGAGGATAGGATAGAGGATAGGATAGAGGATAGGATAGGATAGAGGACAGGATAGGATAGAGGATAGGATAGAGGATAGGATAGGATAGAGGACAGGATAGGATAGAGGATAGGATAGGATAGAGGATAGGATAGGATAGAGGATAGGATAGGATAGAGGATAGGATAGGAAAGAGGGTAGGATAGAGGATAGGATAGGATAGAGGAGAGGATAGGATAGAGGATAGGAGAGGAAAGAGGGTAGGATAGGATAGAGGATAGGATAGGATAGAGGATAGGATAGAGGATAGGATAGGATAGAGGACAGGATAGGATAGAGGATAGGATTGGGTAGAGGATAGGATAGGATAGAGGATAGGATGGGATAGAGGATAGGATAGGATAGAGGATAGAATAGGATAGAGGATAGGATAGGATAGAGGATAGGATAGGATAGAGGATAGGATAGGATAGAGGACATAATAGGATTGAGGATATAATAGGATTGAGCAAAGGATAGGATAGAGGATAGGATAGGATAGAGGATAGGATATAATAGAGGATAGGATAGGATAGAGGATCGGATAGAGGATAGGATAGGATAGAGGATAGGATAGAGGATAGGATAGGATAGAGGATAGGATAGGAAAGAGGGTAGGATAGGATAGAGGATACGATAGGATAGAGGATAGGATAGGATAGAGGATCGGATAGAGGAAAGGATGGGATAGAGGATAGGATAGGATAGAGGATAGGATAGAGGATAGGATAGGATAGAGGACAGGATAGGATAGAGGATAGGATAGGATAGAGGATAGGATAGGATAGAGGATAGGATAGGATAGAGGATAGGATAGGATAGAGGATAGGATAGGATTGAGGATAGGATAGGATAGGATATATGATAGGCTAGGATATAGGATCGGATGGAGGGTAGGATAGGATAGAGGATAGGATAGAGGATAGGATAGAGGATAGGATAGGATAGAGGACAGGATAGGATAGAGGATAGGATAGAGGATAGGATAGGATAGAGGACAGGATAGGATAGAGGATAGGATAGGATAGAGGATAGGATAGGATAGAGGACATAATAGGATTGAGGATATAATAGGATTGAGCAAAGGATAGGATAGAGGATAGGATAGGATAGAGGATAGGATATAATAGAGGATAGGATAGGATAGAGGATCGGATAGAGGATAGGATAGGATAGAGGATAGGATAGAGGATAGGATAGGATAGAGGATAGGATAGGAAAGAGGGTAGGATAGGATAGAGGATAGGATAGGATAGATGATAGAATAGGATACATGATAGGATAGGATAGAGGATCGGAAGGAGAGTAGGATAGGATAGAGGATAGGATAGAGGATAGGATTGGATAGAGGATAGGATAGGATAGAGGACAGGATAGGATAGAGGATAGGATTGGATAGAGGATAGGATAGGATAGAGGATAGGATGGGATAGAGGATAGGATAGGATAGAGGACAGGATAGGATAGAGGACAGGATGGGATAGAGGATAGGATAGGATAGAGAATAGGATAGGATAGAGGGTAGGATAGGATAGAGGATAGGATAGGATAGAGGATAGGATAGGATAGAGGATAGGATAGGAAAGAGGGTCGAATAGGATAGAGGATAGGATAGTATAGAGGATAGGATAGGATAGAGGATAGGATAGGATAGAGGATAGAATAGGATAGAGGATAGGGTAGGTTAGAGGATAGGATAGGATAGAGGATAGGATAGGAAAGAGGATAGGATAGGATAGGATAGGATAGGGGATAGGATAGGATAGAGGATATAATAGGATTGAGGAAAGGATAGGATAGAGGATAGGATAGGGTAGAGGATAGGATAGGATAGAGGATAGGATAGGATACAATACAGGATAGGATAGATGATAGGATATGATAGAGGATAGGATAGGATAGAGGATAGGATAGGATAGAGGATAGGATAGGATAGAGGATAGGATAGGATAGAGGATAGGATAGGATAGAGGATAGGATAGGAAAGAGGGTCGAATAGGATAGAGGATAGGGTAGGATAGAGGATAGAATAGGATAGAGGATAGGGTAGGTTAGAGGATAGGATAGGATAGAGGATAGGATAGGAAAGAGGATAGGATAGGATAGGATAGGATAGGGGATAGGATAGGATAGAGGATATAATAGGATTGAGGAAAGGATAGGATAGAGGATAGGATAGGGTAGAGGATAGGATAGGATAGAGGATAGGATAGGATACAATACAGGATAGGATAGATGATAGGATATGATAGAGGATAGGATAGGATAGAGGATATGATAGGATAGAGGATCGGATAGAGGATAGGATAGGAGAGAGGATAGGATAGGATAGAGGATAGGATAGGATAGAGGATAGGATAGGATAGAGGATAGAATAGGATAGAGGATAGGATAGGATAGAGGATAGGATAGGATAGAGGATAGGATAGGATAGAGGACATAATAGGATTGAGGATATAATAGGATTGAGCAAAGGATAGGATAGAGGATAGGATAGGATAGAGGATAGGATAGGATAGAGGATAGGATAGGATAGAGGATAGGATAGGATAGAGGATAGGATAGGATAGAGGATAGGATAGGATTGAGGATAGGATAGGATAGGATACATGATAGGATAGGATAGAGGATCGGATGGAGGGTAGGATAGGATAGAGGATAGGATAGAGGATAGGATAGAGGATAGGATAGGATAGAGGACAGGATAGGATAGAGGATAGGATAGAGGATAGGATAGGATAGAGGACAGGATAGGATAGAGGATAGGATAGGATAGAGGATAGGATAGGATAGAGGACATAATAGGATTGAGGATATAATAGGATTGAGCAAAGGATAGGATAGAGGATAGGATAGGATAGAGGATAGGATATAATAGAGGATAGGATGGGATAGAGGATCGGATAGAGGATAGGATAGGATAGAGGATAGGATAGAGGATAGGATAGGATAGAGGATAGGATAGGAAAGAGGGTAGGATAGGATAGAGGATACGATAGGATAGAGGATAGGATAGGATAGAGGATAGGATAGGAAAGAGGGTAGGATAGGATAGAGGATAGGATAGGATAGAGGATAGGATAGGAAAGAGGGTAGGATAGGATAGAGGATACGATAGGATAGAGGATAGGATAGGATAGAGGATAGGATAGAGGATAGGATAGTATAGAGGACAGGATAGGATAGAGGATAGGATAGGATAGAGGATAGGATAGGATAGAGGATAGGATAGGATAGAGGATAGGATAGGATAGAGGATAGGATAGGATTGAGGATAGGTTAGGATAGGATACATGATAGGATAGGATAGAGGATCGGAGGGAGGGTAGGATAGGATAGAGGATAGGATAGAGGATAGGATAGAGGATAGGATAGGATAGAGGACAGGATAGGACAGAGGATAGGATAGAGGATAGGATAGGATAGAGGACAGGATAGGATAGAGGATAGGATAGGATAGAGGATAGGATAGGATAGAGGATAGGATAGGATAGAGGATAGGATAGGATAGAGGATAGGATAGGAAAGAGGGTAGGATAGGATAGAGGATAGGATAGGATAGATGATAGAATAGGATACATGATAGGATAGGATAGAGGATCGGAAGGAGAGTAGGATAGGATAGAGGATAGGATAGAGGATAGGATAGGATAGAGGACAGGATAGGATAGAGGATAGGATTGGATAGAGGATAGGATAGGATAGAGGACAGGATGGGATAGAGGATAGGATAGGATAGAGGATAGGATAGGATAGAGGGTAGGATAGGATAGAGGATAGGATAGGATAGAGGATAGGATAGGATAGAGGATAGGATAGGAAAGAGGGTCGAATAGGATAGAGGATAGGATAGTATAGAGGATAGGATAGGATAGAGGATAGGATAGGATAGAGGATAGAATAGGATAGAGGATAGGGTAGGTTAGAGGATAGGATAGGATAGAGGATAGGATAGGAAAGAGGATAGGATAGGATAGGATAGGATAGGGGATAGGATAGGATAGAGGATATAATAGGATTGAGGAAAGGATAGGATAGAGGATAGGATAGGGTAGAGGATAGGATAGGATAGAGGATAGGATAGGATACAATACAGGATAGGATAGATGATAGGATATGATAGAGGATAGGATAGGATAGAGGATAGGATAGGATAGAGGATAGGATAGGATAGAGGATAGGATAGGAAAGAGGGTCGAATAGGATAGAGGATAGGGTAGGATAGAGGATAGAATAGGATAGAGGATAGGGTAGGTTAGAGGATAGGATAGGATAGAGGATAGGATAGGAAAGAGGATAGGATAGGATAGGATAGGATAGGGGATAGGATAGGATAGAGGATATAATAGGATTGAGGAAAGGATAGGATAGAGGATAGGATAGGATAGAGGATAGGATAGGATAGAGGATAGGATAGGATAGAGGATAGGATAGGAAAGAGGGTAGGATAGGATAGAGGATAGGATAGGATAGAGGATAGGATAGGATAGAGGATAGGATAGGATAGAGGATAGGATAGGATATAGGATAGGATAGGATACAATACAGGATAGGATAGATGATAGGATATGATAGAGGATAGGATAGGATAGAGGATAGGATAGGATAGAGGATCGGATAGAGGATAGGATAGGAGAGAGGATAGGATAGGATAGAGGATAGGATAGGATAGAGGATAGGATAGGATAGAGGATAGGATAGGATAGAGGATAGGATAGGATAGAGGATAGGATAGGATAGAGGATAGGATAGGAAAGAGGGTAGGATAGGATAGAGGATAGGATAGGATAGAGGATAGGATAGGATAGAGGATAGGATAGTATAGAGGATAGGATAGGATAGAGGATAGGATAGGAAAGAGGGTAGGATAGGATAGAGGATAGGATAGGGTAGAGGATAGGATAGGATAGAGGATAGGATAGGATACAATACAGGATAGGATAGATGATAGGATATGATAGAGGATAGGATAGGATAGAGGATAGGATAGGATAGAGGATCGGATAGAGGATAGGATAGGAGAGAGGATAGGATAGGATAGATGATAGGATAGGATAGAGGATAGGATAGGATAGAGGATAGGATAGGATAGAGGATAGGATAGGATAGAGGGTAGGATAGGATAGAGGATAGGATAGGATAGAGGATAGGATAGGATAGAGGATAGGATAGGATAGAGGATAGGATAGTATAGAGGATAGGATAGGATAGAGGATAGGATAGTATAGAGGATAGGATAGGATAGAGGATAGGATAGGATAGAGGATAGGTTATAATAGAGGAAAGGATAGGATAGAGGATCGGATAGAGGATAGGATAGAGGATAGGATAGGATAGAGGATAGGATAGGAAAGAGGGTCGAATAGGATAGAGGATAGGATAGTATAGAGGATAGGATAGGATAGAGGATAGGATAGGATAGAGGATAGGATAGGATAGAGGACATAATAGGATTGAGGATATAATAGGATTGAGGAAAGGATAGGATAGAGGATAGGATAGGATAGAGGATAGGATAGGAAAGAGGGTAGGATAGGATAGAGGATAGGATAGGATAGAGAATAGGATAGGATAGAGGATAGGATAGGATAGAGGATAGGATAGGATCGATGATAGGATAGGATAGAGGATAGGATAGGATAGAGGATAGGATAGGATAGAGGATAGGATAAAATAGAGGCTAGGATAGGATAGAGGTTCGGATAGAGGATAGGGTAGGATAGAGGATAGGATAGGATAGAGGATAGGATTGGAAAGAGGGTAGGATAGGATAGAGGAGAGGAGAGGATAGAGGATAGCATAGGATAGAGGATAGGATAGGATAGAGGATAGAGGATAGAGGATAGAGGATAGAGGATAGAGGATAGGATAGGATAGAGGATAGGATAGGATAGAGGATTGGATAGGATAGAGGATAGGATAGGATAGAGGAAAGGATAGGATAGAGGATACGATAGAGGATTGGATAGGATAGAGGATATTATAGAGGATAGAATAGAATAGATGATACTATAGGATAGAGGATAGGATATGATAGAGTAAACGATATTATACAGGATAGGATAGGGTAGAGGATAGGATAGAGGATAGGATATTATAGAGGATAGGATAGGATGGAGGATAGGATAGGATAGAGGATTGGATAGGATAGAGGATAGGATAGGATAGAGGAGAGGATAGGATAGTGGATAGGATAGGATAGAGGATAGGATAGGATAGAGCATAGGATAGGAAAGAGGATAGGAAGGATAGGGTAGGATAGGGGATAGGATAGGATAGAGGATATAATAGGATTGAGGAAAGGATAGGATAGAGGATAGGATAGGGTGGAGGATAGGATAGGATAGAGGATAGGATACGATACAATACAGGATAGGATAGATGATAGGATATGATAGAGGATAGGATAGGATAGAGGATAGGATAGGATAGAGAATCGGATAGAGGATAGGATAGGAGAGAGGATAGGATAGGATAGAGGATAGGATAGGATAGAGGATAGGATAGGATAGAGGATTGGATATGATAGAGGATATTATAGAGGATAGAATAGGATAGATGATACTATAGGATAGAGGATAGGATATGATAGAGTAAACGATATTATACAGGATAAGATAGGGTAGAGGAAAGGATAGAGGATAGGATAGGATAGAGGATAGGATAGGATAGAGGAGAGGATAGGATAGTGGATAGGATAGGATAGAGAATAGGATAGGATAGAGGATTGGATAGGATAGAGGAAAGGATAGGATAGAGGATACGATAGAGGATTGGATAGGATAGAGGATATTATAGAGGATAGAATAGGATAGATGATACTATAGGATAGAGGATAGGATATGATAGAGTAAACGATGTTATACAGGATAGGATAGGGTAGAGGATAGGATATAGGATAGGATAGGATAGAGGATAGGAAAGGATGGAGGATAGGATAGGATAGAGGATAGGATAGGATAGAGGATAGGATGGGATAGAGGATAGGATAGGATAGAGGATAGGATAGGTTAGAGGATAGTATAGGATAGTGGATAGGATAGGATAGAGGATAGGATAGGATAGAGGAAAGGATAGGATAGAGGATCGGATAGAGGATAGGATAGGATAGAGGATAGGATAGGATAGGATAGGATGGGATACAGGATAGGATAGGATAGAGGATAGGATAGGATAGAGGATAGGATAGGATAGATGATATTATAGGATAGAGGATAGGATAGGATAGAGGATAGGATAGGATAGAGGATAGGATAGGATAGATGATAGGATAGGATAGAGGATAGGATAGGATAGAGGATAGGATAGGATAGAGGATAGGATAAAATAGAGGCTAGGATAGGATAGAGGTTCGGATAGAGGATAGGGTAGGATAGAGGATAGGATAGGATAGAGGATAGGATTGGAAAGAGGGTAGGATAGGATAGAGGAGAGGAGAGGATAGAGGATAGCATAGGATAGAGGATAGGATAGGATAGAGGATAGGATAGGATAGAGGATTGGATAGGATAGAGGATAGGATAGGATAGAGGAAAGGATAGGATAGAGGATACGATAGAGGATTGGATAGGATAGAGGATATTATAGAGGATAGAATAGAATAGATGATACTATAGGATAGAGGATAGGATATGATAGAGTAAACGATATTATACAGGATAGGATAGGGTAGAGGATAGGATAGAGGATAGGATATGATAGAGGATAGGATAGGATGGAGGATAGGATAGGATAGAGGATAGAGGATAGGATAGGATAGAGGATAGGATGGGATAGAGGATAGGATAGGATAGAGGATAGGATAGGTTAGAGGATAGTATAGGATAGTGGATAGGATAGGATAGAGGATAGGATAGGATAGAGGAAAGGTTAGGATAGAGGATCGGATAGAGGATAGGATAGGATAGAGAATAGGATAGGAAAGAGGGTAGGATAGGATAGAGGATAGGATAGGATAGAGGATAGAATAGGATAGAGGATAGGATAGGATAGAGGATAGGATAGGATAGAGGATAGGATAGGATAGAGGATAGGATAGGTTAGAGGATAGTATAGGATAGTGGATAGGATAGGATAGAGGATAGGGTAGGATAGAGGATAGGATAGGATAGAGGATAGGATAGGAAAGAGGATAGGAAGGATAGGGTAGGATAGGGGATAGGATAGGATAGAGGATATAATAGGATTGAGGAAAGGATAGGATAGAGGATAGGATAGGGTAGAGGATAGGATAGGATAGAGGATAGGATAGGATACAATACAGGATAGGATAGATGATAGGATATGATAGAGGATAGGATAGGATAGAGGATAGGATAGGATAGAGAATTGGATAGAGGATAGGATAGGAGAGAGGATAGGATAGGATAGAGGATAGGATAGGATAGAGGATAGGATAGGATAGAGGATAGGATAGGATAGAGGATAGGATAGGATAGAGGATAGGATAGGATAGAGGATAGGATAGGATAGAGGATAGGATAGGAAAGAGGGTAGGATAGGATAGAGGATAGGATAGGATAGAGGATAGGATAGGATAGAGGATAGGATAGGATAGAGGATAGGATAGTATAGAGGATAGGATAGGATAGAGGATAGGATAGGATAGAGGATAGGATAGTATAGAGGATAGGATAGGATAGAGGATAGGATATGATAGAGGATAGGATAGGATAGAGGATAGGATAGGATAGAGAATCGGATAGAGGATTGGATAGGAGAGAGGATAGGATAGGATAGAGGATAGGATAGGATAGAGGATAGGATAGGATAGAGGATAGGATAGGAAAGAGGGTAGGATAGGATAGAGGATAGGATAGGATAGAGGATAGGATAGGATAGAGGATAGGATAGGATAGAGGATAGGATAGGATAGAGGATAGGATAAAATAGAGGCTAGGATAGGATAGAGGTTCGGATAGAGGATAGGGTAGGATAGAGGATAGGATAGGATAGAGGATAGGATTGGAAAGAGGGTAGGATAGGATAGAGGAGAGGAGAGGATAGAGGATAGCATAGGATAGAGGGTAGGATAGGATAGAGGATAGGATAGGATAGAGGATAGGATAGGATAGAGGATAGGATAGGATAGAGGATAGGATAGGATAGATGATAGGATAAAATAGAGGCTAGGATAGGATAGAGGTTCGGATAGAGGATAGGGTAGGATAGAGGATAGGATAGGATAGAGGATAGGATTGGAAAGAGGGTAGGATAGGATAGAGGAGAGGAGAGGATAGAGGATAGCATAGGATAGAGGATAGGATAGGATAGAGGATAGAGGATAGAGGATAGGATAGGATAGAGGATAGGATTGGAAAGAGGGTAGGATAGGATAGAGGAGAGGAGAGGATAGAGGATAGCATAGGATAGAGGATAGGATATGATAGAGTAAACGATATTATACAGGATAGGATAGGGTAGATGATAGGATAGAGGATAGGATATGATAGAGGATAGGATAGGATGGAGGATAGGATAGGATAGAGGATAGAGGATAGAGGATAGGATAGGATAGAGGATAGGATAGGATAGAGGATTGGATAGGATAGAGGATAGGATAGGATAGAGGAAAGGATAGGATAGAGGATACGATAGAGGATTGGATAGGATAGAGGATATTATAGAGGATATAATAGAATAGATGATACTATAGGATAGAGGATAGGATATGATAGAGTAAACGATATTATACAGGATAGGATAGGGTAGAGGATAGGATAGAGGATAGGATATGATAGAGGATAGGATAGGATGGAGGATAGGATAGGATAGAGGATAGGATAGGATAGAGGATAGGATAGGATAGAGGAGAGGATAGGATAGTGGATAGGATAGGATAGAGGATAGGATAGGATAGAGGATAGGATAGGATGGAGGATATTATAGAGTAGAGGATAGGATAGGATAGAGGATAGGATAGGATAAAGGATAGGATAGGATTGAGGATAAGATAGTGGGTAGGATAGAGGATAGGATAGGATAGAGGATAGGATAGTATAGAGGATAGAATAGGATAGAGGATAGGATAGGATAGAGGATATTATAGAGTAGAGGATAGGATAGGATAGAGGATACTATATGTTAGAGGATAGGATAGAGGATAGGATATAATACAGTATAGGATAGGATTGTGTATAGGATGGGATAGAGGATAGGATAGGGGACTGGATAGGATAGAGGATAGGATAGGATAGAGGATAGGGTAGGATAGAGGATAGGATAGGATAGAGGATAGGATAGGAAAGAGGATAGGAAGGATAGGGTAGGATAGGGGATAGGATAGGATAGAGGATATAATAGGATTGAGGAAAGGATATAATAGAGGATAGGATAGGGTAGAGGATAGGATAGTATAGAGGATAGGATAGGATAGAGGATAGGATAGGATAGAGGATAGGATAGTATAGAGGATAGGATAGGATAGAGGATAGGATAGGATAGAGGATAGGTTATAATAGAGGAAAGGATAGGATAGAGGATCGGATAGAGGATAGGATAGGATAGAGGATAGGATAGGAAAGAGGGTCGAATAGGATAGAGGATAGGATAGTATAGAGGATAGGATAGGATAGAGGATAGGATAGGATAGAGGATAGGATAGGATAGAGGACATAATAGGATTGAGGATATAATAGGATTGAGGAAAGGATAGGATAGAGGATAGGATAGGATAGAGGATAGGATAGGAAAGAGGGTAGGATAGGATAGAGGATAGGATAGGATAGAGAATAGGATAGGATAGAGGATAGGATAGGATAGAGGATAGGATAGAGGATAGGATAGAGGATAGGATAGAGGATAGGATAGAGGATAGGATAGGATAGAGGATAGGATAGGAAAGAGGGTAGGATAGGATAGAGGACATAATAGGATTGAGGATATAATAGGATTGAGGAAAGGATAGGATAGAGGATAGGATAGAATAGAGGATAGGATATAATAGAGGATGGGATAGGATAGAGGATCGGATAGGATAGAGGATAGGATTGAGGATAGGATAGAGGATAGGATAGAGCATAGGATAGGATAGAGGATAGGATAGGATAGAGGAAAGGATAGGATAGAGGATAGGGTAGGATAGAGGATAGGATAGGGTAGGGAATGGATAGGATAGAGGATAGGATAGGATACAATACAGGATAGGATAGATGATAGGATATGATAGAGGATAGGATAGGATAGAGGATAGGATAGGATAGAGGATCGGATAGAGGATAGGATAGTATAGAGGATAGGATAGGATAGAGGATAGGATAGGATAGAGGATAGGATAGGATAGAGGATAGGATAGGATAGAGGATAGGATAGGATAGAGGATAGGATAGGATAGAGGATAGGATAGGAAAGAGGGTAGGATAGGATAGAGGATAGGATAGGATAGAGGATAGGATAGGATAGAGGATAGGATAGGATAGAGGATAGGATAGTATAGAGGATAGGATAGGATAGAGGATAGGATAGGATAGAGGATAGGATAGTATAGAGGATAGGATAGGATAGAGGATAGGATAGGATAGAGGATAGGATAGGATAGAGGATAGGATAGGAAAGAGGGTAGGATAGGATAGAGGATAGGATAGGATAGAGGATAGGATAGGATAGAGGATAGGATAGGATAGAGGATAGGATAGTATAGAGGATAGGATAGGATAGAGGATAGGATAGGATAGAGGATAGGATAGGATAGAGGATAGGATAGTATAGAGGTTAGGATAGGATAGAGGATAGGATAGGATAGAGGATAGGTTATAATAGAGGAAAGGATAGGATAGAGGATCGGATAGAGGATAGGATAGGATAGAGGATAGGATAGGATAGAGGATAGGATAGAGGATAGGATAGGATAGAGGATAGGATAGGAAAGAGGGTAGGATAGGATAGAGGATAGGATAGGATGGAGGATAGGATAGGATAGAGGATAGGATAGCAAAGAGGATAGGATAGTATAGAGGATAGGATAGGATAGAGGATGGGATTGGATTGAGGATAGGATAGGATAGAGGACAGGATATAATAGAGGATGGGATAGGATAGAGGATCGGATAGGAAAGAGGTTAGGATAGGATAGAGGATAGGATAGGATAGAGGATAGGATATAATAGAGCATGGGATAGGATAGAGGATCGGATAGGAAAGAGGGTAGGATAGGATAGAGGATAGGATAGGATAGAGGATAGGATAGGGTAGAGGATAGGATAGGATAGAGGATAGGATAGGATACAATACAGGATAGGATAGATGATAGGATATGATAGAGGATAGGATAGGATAGAGGATAGGATAGGATAGAGGATCGGATAGAGGATAGGATAGGAGAGAGGATAGGATAGGATAGAGGATAGAATAGGATAGGATAGAGGATAGGATAGGATAGAGGATAGGATAGGATAGATGATAGGATAGGATAGAGGATAGAATAGGATAGAGGATAGGATAGAGGATAGGATAGGATGGAGGATATTATAGAGTAGAGGATAGGATAGGATAGAGGATAGGATAGGATAAAGGATAGGATAGGATTGAGGATAAGATAGTGGATAGGATAGAGGATAGGATAGGATAGAGGATAGGATAGTATAGAGGATAGAATAGGATAGAGGATAGGATAGGATAGAGGATATTATAGAGTAGAGGATAGGATAGGATAGAGGATACTATATGTTAGAGGATAGGATAGAGGATAGGATATAATACAGTATAGGATAGGATTGTGTATAGGATGGGATAGAGGATAGGATAGGGGACTGGATAGGATAGAGGATAGGATAGGATAGAGGATAGGATAGGATAGAGGATAGGATAGGAAAGAGGGTAGGATAGGATAGAGGATAGGATAGGATAGAGGATAGGATAGGATAGAGGATAGGATAGGATAGAGGATAGGATAGTATAGAGGATAGGATAGGATAGAGGATAGGATAGGATAGAGGATAGGATAGGATAGAGGATAGGATAGTATAGAGGCTAGGATAGGATAGAGGATAGGATAGGATAGAGGATAGGTTATAATAGAGGAAAGGATAGGATAGAGGATCGGATAGAGGATAGGATAGGATAGAGGATAGGATAGGATAGAGGATAGGATAGGAAAGAGGGTCGAATAGGATAGAGGATAGGATAGTATAGAGGATGGGATAGGATAGAGGATAGGATAGGATAGAGGATAGAATAGGATAGAGGATAGGGTAGGATAGAGGATAGGATAGGATAGAGGATAGGATAGGAAAGAGCATAGGATAGGATAGGATAGGATAGGGGATAGGATAGGATAGAGGATATAATAGGATTGAGGAAAGGATAGGATAGAGGATAGGATAGGGTAGAGGATAGGATAGGATAGAGGATAGGATAGGATACAATACAGGATAGGATAGATGATAGGATATGATAGAGGATAGGATAGGAGAGAGGATAGGATAGGATAGAGGATAGAATAGGATAGGATAGAGGATAGGATAGGATAGAGGATAGGATAGGATAGATGATAGGATAGGATAGAGGATAGAATAGGATAGAGGATAGGATAGAGGATAGGATAGGATGGAGGATATTATAGAGTAGAGGATAGGATAGGATAGAGGATAGGATAGGATAAAGGATAGAGGACATAATAGGATTGAGGATATAATAGGATTGAGGAAAGGATAGGATAGAGGATAGGATAGGATAGAGGATAGGATAGGAAAGAGGGTAGGATAGGATAGAGGATAGGATAGGATAGAGAATAGGATAGGATAGAGGATAGGATAGGATAGAGGATAGGATAGAGGATAGGATAGAGGATAGGATAGAGGATAGGATAGAGGATAGGATAGGATAGAGGATAGGATAGGAAAGAGGGTAGGATAGGATAGAGGACATAATAGGATTGAGGATATAATAGGATTGAGGAAAGGATAGGATAGAGGATAGGATAGAATAGAGGATAGGATATAATAGAGGATGGGATAGGATAGAGGATCGGATAGGATAGAGGATAGGATTGAGGATAGGATAGAGGATAGGATAGAGCATAGGATAGGATAGAGGATAGGATAGGATAGAGGAAAGGATAGGATAGAGGATAGGGTAGGATAGAGGATACGATAGGGTAGGGAATGGATAGGATAGAGGATAGGATAGGATACAATACAGGATAGGATAGATGATAGGATATGATAGAGGATAGGATAGGATAGAGGATAGGATAGGATAGAGGATCGGATAGAGGATAGGATAGGAGAGAGGATAGGATAGGATAGAGGATAGGATAGGATAGAGGATAGGATAGGATAGAGGATAGGATAGGATAGAGGATAGGATAGGATAGAGGATAGGATAGGATAGAGGATAGGATAGGAAAGAGGGTAGGATAGGATAGAGGATAGGATAGGATAGAGGATAGGATAGGATAGAGGATCGGATAGAGGATAGGATAGGAGAGAGGATAGGATAGGATAGAGGATAGGATAGGATAGAGGATAGGATAGGATAGAGGATAGGATAGGATAGAGGATAGGATAGGATAGAGGATAGGATAGGATAGAGGATAGGATAGGAAAGAGGGTAGGATAGGATAGAGGATAGGATAGGATAGAGGATAGGATAGGATAGAGGATAGGATAGGATAGAGGATAGGATAGTATAGAGGATAGGATAGGATAGAGGATAGGATAGGATAGAGGATAGGATAGTATAGAGGATAGGATAGGATAGAGGATAGGATAGGATAGAGGATAGGATAGGATAGAGGATAGGATAGGAAAGAGGGTAGGATAGGATAGAGGATAGGATAGGATAGAGGATAGGATAGGATAGAGGATAGGATAGGATAGAGGATAGGATAGTATAGAGGATAGGATAGGATAGAGGATAGGATAGGATAGAGGATAGGATAGGATAGAGGATAGGATAGTATAGAGGTTAGGATAGGATAGAGGATAGGATAGGATAGAGGATAGGTTATAATAGAGGAAAGGATAGGGGATCGGATAGAGGATAGGATAGGATAGAGGATAGGATAGGATAGAGGATAGGATAGGATAGAGGATAGGATAGGAAAGAGGGTCGAATAGGATAGAGGATAGGATAGTATAGAGGATGGGATAGGATAGAGGATAGGATAGGATAGAGGATAGAATAGGATAGAGGATAGGGTAGGATAGAGGATAGGATAGGATAGAGGATAGGATAGGAAAGAGGATAGGATAGGATAGGATAGGATAGGGGATAGGATAGGATAGAGGATATAATAGGATTGAGGAAAGGATAGGATAGAGAATAGGATAGGGTAGAGGATAGGATAGGATAGAGGATAGGATAGGATACAATACAGGATAGGATAGATGATAGGATATGATAGAGGATAGGATAGGATAGAGGATAGGATAGGATAGAGGATCGGATAGAGGATAGGATAGGAGAGAGGATAGGATAGGATAGAGGATAGAATAGGATAGGATAGAGGATAGGATAGGATAGAGGATAGGATAGGATAGATGATAGGATAGGATAGAGGATAGAATAGGATAGAGGATAGGATAGAGGATAGGATAGGATAGAGGATCGGATAGAGGATAGGATAGGATAGAGGATGTTATAGAGGGTAGGATAGAGGATAGGATAGGATAGAGGATAGGATAGGATAGAGGATAAGATAGGAAATAGGGTAGGATAGGATAGAGGATAGGGATAGGATAGAGGATAGAATAGGATAGAGGATAGGGTAGGATAGAGGGATAGGATAGGATAGAGTATAGGATAGGAAAGAGGATAGGATAGGATAGGATAGGATAGAGGGGATAGGATAGGATAGAGGATATAATAGGATTGAGGAAAGGATAGGATAGAGGATAGGATAGGGTAGAGGATAGGATAGGATAGAGGATAGGATAGGATACAATACAGGATAGGATAGATGATAGGATATGATAGAGGATAGGATAGGATAGAGGATAGGATAGGATAGAGGATCGGATAGAGGATAGGATAGGAGAGAGGATAGGATAGGATAGAGGATAGGATAGGATAGAGGATAGGATAGGATAGAGGATAGGATAGGATAGAGGATAGGATAGGATAGAGGATAGGATAGGATAGAGGGATAGGATAGGAAAGAGGGTAGGATAGGATAGAGGATAGGATAGGATAGAGGATAGGATAGGATAGAGGATAGGATAGGATAGAGGATAGGATAGGATAGTATAGAGGATAGGATAGGATAGAGGATAGGATAGGATAGAGGATAGGATAGTATAGAGGATAGGATAGGATAGAGGATAGGATAGGATAGAGGATAGGATAGGATAGAGGATAGGATAGGAAAGAGGGTAGGATAGGATAGAGGATAGGATAGGATAGAGGATAGGATAGGATAGAGGATAGGATAGGATAGAGGATAGGATAGGATAGAGGATAGGATAGTATAGAGGATAGGATAGGATAGAGGATAGGATAGGATAGAGGATAGGATAGGAGAGAGGATAGGATAGGATAGAGGATAGGATAGGATAGAGGATAGGATAGGATAGAGGATAGGATAGGATAGAGGATAGGATAGGAAAGAGGGTAGGATAGGATAGAGGATAGGATAGGATAGAGGATAGGATAGGATAGGATAGAGGATAGGATAGGATAGAGGATAGGATAGGATAGAGGATAGGATAGGAAAGAGGGTCGAATAGGATAGAGGATAGGATAGTATAGAGGATGGGATAGGATAGAGGATAGGATAGGATAGAGGATAGAATAGGATAGAGGATAGGGTAGGATAGAGGATAGGATAGGATAGAGGATAGAATAGGATAGAGGATAGGGTAGGATAGAGGATAGGATAGGATAGAGGATATGATAGGAAAGAGGATAGGATAGGATAGGATAGGGGATAGGATAGGATAGAGGATATAATAGGATTGAGGAAAGGATAGGATAGAGGATAGGATAGGGTAGAGGATAGGATAGGATAGAGGATAGGATAGGATACAATACAGGATAGGATAGATGATAGGATATGATAGAGGATAGGATAGGATAGAGGATAGGATAGGATAGAGGATCGGATAGAGGATAGGATAGGAGAGAGGATATGATAGGATAGAGGATAGGATAGGATAGGATAGAGGATAGGATAGGATAGAGGATAGGATAGGATAGAGGATAGGATAGGATAGAGGATAGGGTAGGATAGAGGATAGGATAGGATAGAGGATAGGATAGGAAAGAGGATAGGATAGGATAGGATAGGATAGGATAGGGGATAGGATAGGATAGAGGATATAATAGGATTGAGGAAAGGATAGGATAGAGGATAGGATAGCGTAGAGGATAGGATAGGATAGAGGATAGGATAGGATACAATACAGGATAGGATAGATGATAGGATATGATAGAGGATAGGATAGGATAGAGGATAGGATAGGATAGAGGATCGGTAAGAGGATAGGATAGGAGAGAGGATAGGATAGGATAGAGGATAGGATAGGATAGAGGATAGGATAGGATAGAGGATAGGATAGGATAGAGGATAGGATAGGAAAGAGGGTAGGATAGGATAGAGGATAGGATAGGATAGAGGATAGGATAGGATAGGATAGAGGATAGGATAGTATAGAGGATAGGATAGGATAGAGGATAGGATAGGATAGAGGATAGGATAGTATAGAGGATAGGATAGGATAGAGGATAGGATAGGATAGAGGATAGGATAGGATAGAGGATAGGATAGGAAAGAGGGTAGGATAGGATAGAGGATAGGATAGGATAGAGGATAGGATAGGATAGAGGATAGGATAGGATAGAGGATAGGATAGTATAGAGGATAGGATAGGATAGAGGATAGGATAGGATAGAGGATAGGATAGGATAGAGGATAGGATAGGATAGAGGATAGGATAGGATAGAGGATAGGATAGGATAGGATAGAGGATAGGATATAATAGAGGATAGGATAGGATAGAGGATAGGATAGGATAGAGGATAGGGTAGGATAGAGGATAGGATAGGATAGAGGATAGGATAGGAAAGAGGATAGGATAGGATAGGATAGGATAGGGGATAGGATAGGATAGAGGATATAATAGGATTGAGGAAAGGATAGGATAGAGGATAGGATAGGGTAGAGGATAGGATAGGATAGAGGATAGGATAGGATACAATACAGGATAGGATAGATGATAGGATATGATAGAGGATAGGATAGGATAGAGGATAGGATAGGATAGAGGATCGGTAAGAGGATAGGATAGGAGAGAGGATAGGATAGGATAGAGGATAGAATAGGATAGAGGATAGGATAGGATAGAGGATAGGATAGGATAGAGGATAGGATAGGAAAGAGGGTAGGATAGGATAGAGGATAGTATAGGATAGAGGATAGGATAGGATAGGATAGAGGATAGGATAGTATAGAGGATAGGATAGGATAGAGGATAGGATAGGATAGAGGATAGGATAGTATAGAGGATAGGATAGGATAGAGGATAGGATAGGATAGAGGATAGGATAGGATAGAGGATAGGATAGGAAAGAGGGTAGGATAGGATAGAGGATAGGATAGGATAGAGGATAGGATAGGATAGAGGATAGGATAGGATAGAGGATAGGATAGTATAGAGGATAGGATAGGATAGAGGATAGGATAGGATAGAGGATAGGATAGGATAGAGGATAGGATAGTATAGAGGATAGGATAGGATAGAGGATAGGATAGGATAGAGGATAGGATAGGAAAGAGGGTAGGATAGGATAGAGGATAGGATAGGATAGAGGATAGGATAGGATAGGATAGAGGATAGGATAGGATAGAGGATAGGATAGGATAGAGGATAGGATAGGAAAGAGGGTCGAATAGGATAGAGGATAGGATAGTATAGAGGATGGGATAGGATAGAGGATAGGATAGGATAGAGGATAGAATAGGATAGAGGATAGGGTAGGATAGAGGATAGGATAGGATAGAGGATAGAATAGGATAGAGGATAGGGTAGGATAGAGGATAGGATAGGATAGAGGATATGATAGGAAAGAGGATAGGATAGGATAGGATAGGGGATAGGATAGGATAGAGGATATAATAGGATTGAGGAAAGGATAGGATAGAGGATAGGATAGGGTAGAGGATAGGATAGGATAGAGGATAGGATAGGATACAATACAGGATAGGATAGATGATAGGATATGATAGAGGATAGGATAGGATAGAGGATAGGATAGGATAGAGGATCGGATAGAGGATAGGATAGGAGAGAGGATATGATAGGATAGAGGATAGGATAGGATAGGATAGAGGATAGGATAGGATAGAGGATAGTATAGGATAGAGGATAGGATAGGATAGAGGATAGGGTAGGATAGAGGATAGGATAGGATAGAGGATAGGATAGGAAAGAGGATAGGATAGGATAGGATAGGATAGGGGATAGGATAGGATAGAGGATATAATAGGATTGAGGAAAGGATAGGATAGAGGATAGGATAGCGTAGAGGATAGGATAGGATAGAGGATAGGATAGGATACAATACAGGATAGGATAGATGATAGGATATGATAGAGGATAGGATAGGATAGAGGATAGGATAGGATAGAGGATCGGTAAGAGGATAGGATAGGAGAGAGGATAGGATAGGATAGAGGATAGGATAGGATAGAGGATAGGATAGGATAGAGGATAGGATAGGATAGAGGATAGGATAGGAAAGAGGGTAGGATAGGATAGAGGATAGGATAGGATAGAGGATAGGATAGGATAGGATAGAGGATAGGATAGTATAGAGGATAGGATAGGATAGAGGATAGGATAGGATAGAGGATAGGATAGTATAGAGGATAGGATAGGATAGAGGATAGGATAGGATAGAGGATAGGATAGGATAGAGGATAGGATAGGAAAGAGGGTAGGATAGGATAGAGGATAGGATAGGATAGAGGATAGGATAGGATAGAGGATAGGATAGGATAGAGGATAGGATAGTATAGAGGATAGGATAGGATAGAGGATAGGATAGGATAGAGGATAGGATAGGATAGAGGATAGGATAGGATAGAGGATAGGATAGGATAGAGGATAGGATAGGATAGGATAGAGGATAGGATATAATAGAGGATAGGATAGGATAGAGGATAGGATAGGATAGAGGATAGGGTAGGATAGAGGATAGGATAGGATAGAGGATAGGATAGGAAAGAGGATAGGATAGGATAGGATAGGATAGGGGATAGGATAGGATAGAGGATATAATAGGATTGAGGAAAGGATAGGATAGAGGATAGGATAGGGTAGAGGATAGGATAGGATAGAGGATAGGATAGGATACAATACAGGATAGGATAGATGATAGGATATGATAGAGGATAGGATAGGATAGAGGATAGGATAGGATAGAGGATCGGTAAGAGGATAGGATAGGAGAGAGGATAGGATAGGATAGAGGATAGAATAGGATAGAGGATAGGATAGGATAGAGGATAGGATAGGATAGAGGATAGGATAGGAAAGAGGGTAGGATAGGATAGAGGATAGTATAGGATAGAGGATAGGATAGGATAGGATAGAGGATAGGATAGTATAGAGGATAGGATAGGATAGAGGATAGGATAGGATAGAGGATAGGATAGTATAGAGGATAGGATAGGATAGAGGATAGGATAGGATAGAGGATAGGATAGGATAGAGGATAGGATAGGAAAGAGGGTAGGATAGGATAGAGGATAGGATAGGATAGAGGATAGGATAGGATAGAGGATAGGATAGGATAGAGGATAGGATAGTATAGAGGATAGGATAGGATAGAGGATAGGATAGGATAGAGGATAGGATAGGATAGAGGATAGGATAGTATAGAGGATAGGATAGGATAGAGGATAGGATAGGATAGAGGATAGGTTATAATAGAGGAAAGGATAGGATAGAGGATCGGATAGAGGATAGGATAGGATAGAGGATAGGATAGGAAAGAGGGTCGAATAGGATAGAGGATAGGATAGTATAGAGGATAGGATAGGATAGAGGATAGGATAGGATAGAGGATAGAATAGGATAGAGGATAGGGTAGGATAGAGGATAGGATAGGATAGAGGATAGGATAGGAAAGAGGATAGGATAGGATAGGATAGGAGAGAGGATAGGATAGGATAGAGGATAGGATAGGATAGGATAGAGGATAGGATAGGATAGAGGATAGGATAGGATAGATGATAGGATAGGAAAGAGGATAGAATAGGATAGAGGATAGGATAGAGGATAGGATAGGATAGAGGATCGGATAGAGGATAGGATAGGATAGAGGATGGTATAGAGGGTAGGATAGAGGATAGGATAGGATAGAGGATAGGATAGGATAGAGGATAGGATAGGAAAGAGGGTAGGATAGGATAGAGGATAGGATAGGATAGAGGATAGAATAGGATAGAGGATAGGGTAGGATAGAGGATAGGATAGGATAGAGTATAGGATAGGAAAGAGGATAGGATAGGATAGGATAGGATAGGGGATAGGATAGGATAGAGGATATAATAGGATTGAGGAAAGGATAGGATAGAGGATAGGATAGGGTAGAGGATAGGATAGGATAGAGGATAGGATAGGATACAATACAGGATAGGATAGATGATAGGATATGATAGAGGATAGGATAGGATAGAGGATAGGATAGAGGATAGGATAGGATAGAGGATCGGATAGAGGATAGGATAGGAGAGAGGATAGGATAGGATAGAGGATAGGATAGGATACAGGATAGGATAGGATAGAGGATAGGATAGGATAGAGGATAGGATAGGATAGAGGATAGGATAGGATAGAGGATAGGATAGGAAAGAGGGTAGGATAGGATAGAGGATAGGATAGGATAGAGGATAGGATAGGATAGAGGATAGGATAGGATAGAGGATAGGATAGGATAGTATAGAGGATAGGATAGGATAGAGGATAGGATAGGATAGAGGATAGGATAGTATAGAGGATAGGATAGGATAGAGGATAGGATAGGATAGAGGATAGGATAGGATAGAGGATAGGATAGGAAAGAGGGTAGGATAGGATAGAGGATAGGATAGGATAGAGGATAGGATAGGATAGAGGATAGGATAGGATAGAGGATAGGATAGGATAGAGGATAGGATAGTATAGAAGATAGGATAGGATAGAGGATAGGATAGGATAGAGGATAGGTTATAATAGAGGAAAGGATAGGATAGAGGATCGGATAGAGGATAGGATAGGATAGAGGATAGGATAGGATAGAGGATAGGATAGGATAGAGGATAGGATAGGAAAGAGGGTCGAATAGGATAGAGGATAGGATAGTATAGAGGATGGGATAGGATAGAGGATAGGATAGGATAGAGGATAGAATAGGATAGAGGATAGGGTAGGATAGAGGATAGGATAGGATAGAGGATAGAATAGGATAGAGGATAGGGTAGGATAGAGGATAGGATAGGATAGAGGATATGATAGGAAAGAGGATAGGATAGGATAGGATAGGGGATAGGATAGGATAGAGGATATAATAGGATTGAGGAAAGGATAGGATAGAGGATAGGATAGGGTAGAGGATAGGATAGGATAGAGGATAGGATAGGATACAATACAGGATAGGATAGATGATAGGATATGATAGAGGATAGGATAGGATAGAGGATAGGATAGGATAGAGGATCGGATAGAGGATAGGATAGGAGAGAGGATAGGATAGGATAGAGGATAGGATAGGATAGGATAGAGGATAGGATAGGATAGAGGATAGGATAGGATAGAGGATAGGATAGGATAGAGGATAGGGTAGGATAGAGGATAGGATAGGATAGAGGATAGGATAGGAAAGAGGATAGGATAGGATAGGATAGGATAGGGGATAGGATAGGACAGAGGATATAATAGGATTGAGGAAAGGATAGGATAGAGGATAGGATAGGGTAGAGGATAGGATAGGATAGAGGATAGGATAGGATACAATACAGGATAGGATAGATGATAGGATATGATAGAGGATAGGATAGGATAGAGGATAGGATAGGATAGAGGATCGGTAAGAGGATAGGATAGGAGAGAGGATAGGATAGGATAGAGGATAGGATAGGATAGAGGATAGGATAGGATAGAGGATAGGATAGGATAGAGGATAGGATAGGAAAGAGGGTAGGATAGGATAGAGGATAGGATAGGATAGAGGATAGGATAGGATAGGATAGAGGATAGGATAGTATAGAGGATAGGATAGGATAGAGGATAGGATAGGATAGAGGATAGGATAGTATAGAGGATAGGATAGGATAGAGGATAGGATAGGATAGAGGATAGGATAGGATAGAGGATAGGATAGGAAAGAGGGTAGGATAGGATAGAGGATAGGATAGGATAGAGGATAGGATAGGATAGAGGATAGGATAGGATAGAGGATAGGATAGTATAGAGGATAGGATAGGATAGAGGATAGGATAGGATAGAGGATAGGATAGGATAGAGGATAGGATAGTATAGAGGATAGGATAGGATAGAGGATAGGATAGGATAGAGGATAGGTTATAATAGAGGAAAGGATAGGATAGAGGATCGGATAGGATAGAGGATAGGATAGGATAGAGGATAGAATAGGATAGAGGATAGGGTAGGATAGAGGATAGGATAGGATAGAGGATAGGATAGGAAAGAGGATAGGATAGGATAGGATAGGATAGGGGATAGGATAGGATAGAGGATATAATAGGATTGAGGAAAGGATAGGATAGAGGATAGGATAGGGTAGAGGATAGGATAGGATAGAGGATAGGATAGGATACAATACAGGATAGGATAGATGATAGGATATGATAGAGGATAGGATAGGATAGAGGATAGGATAGGATAGAGGATCGGATAGAGGATAGGATAGGAAAGAGGATAGGATAGGATAGAGGATAGGATAGGATAGAGGATAGGATAGGATAGAGGATAGGATAGGATAGAGGATAGGATAGGATAGAGGATAGGATAGGATAGAGGATAGGATAGGAAAGAGGGTAGGATAGGATAGAGGATAGGATAGGATAGAGGATAGGATAGGATAGAGGATAGGATAGGATAGAGGATAGGATAGTATCGAGGATAGGATAGGATAGAGGATAGGATAGGATAGAGGATAGGATAGTATAGAGGATAGGATAGGATAGAGGATAGGATAGGATAGAGGATAGGATAGGATAGAGGATAGGATAGTATAGAGGATAGGATAGGATAGAGGATAGGATAGGATAGAGGATAGGATAGGATAGAGGATAGGATAGGATAGAGGATAGGATAGTATAGAGGATAGGATAGGATAGAGGATAGGATAGGATAGAGGATAGGTTATAATAGAGGAAAGGATAGGATAGAGGATCGGATAGAGGATAGGATAGAGGATAGGATAGGATAGAGGATAGGATAGGAAAGAGGGTCCAATAGGATAGACGATAGGATAGTATAGAGGATAGGATAGCATAGAGGATAGGATAGGATAGAGGATAGGATAGGATAGAGGACATAATAGGATTGAGGATATAATAGGATTGAGGAAAGGATAGGATAGAGGATAGGATAGGATAGAGGATAGGATAGGAAAGAGGATAGGATAGGATAGAGGATAGGATAGAGGATAGGATAGAGGATAGGATAGAGGATAGGATAGAGGATAGGATAGGATAGAGGATAGGATAGGAAAGAGGGTAGGATAGGATAGAGGATAGGATAGGATGGAGGATAGGATAGGATAGAGAATAGTATAGGATAGTGGATAGGATATGATAGAGGATAGAATAGGATAGATGATAGGATAGGATAGAGGATCGGATGGAGGGTAGGATAGAGGATAGGATAGAGGATAGGATAGGATAGAGTATAGGATAGGATAGAGGATAGGATAGGATAGAGGATAGGATAGGATAGAGGATAGGATAGGATAGAGGATAGGATAGGATAGAGGATAGGATAGGATAGAGGACATAATAGGATTGAGGATATAATAGGATTGAGGAAAGGATAGGATAGAGGATAGGATAGGATAGAGGATAGGATATAATAGAGGATGGGATAGGATAGAGGATCGGATAGGATAGAGGATAGGATAGGATAGAGGATAGGATAGAGGATAGAATAGGATAGATGATAGGATAGGATAGAGGATCGGATGGAGGGTAGGATAGAGGATAGGATAGGATAGAGGATAGGATAGGATAGAGGATAGAATAGGATAGAGGATAGGGTAGGATAGAGGATAGGATAGGATAGAGGATAGGATAGGAAAGAGGATAGGATAGGATAGGATAGGATAGGGGATAGGATAGGATAGAGGATATAATAGGATTGAGGAAAGGATAGGATAGAGGATATAATAGGATTGAGGAAAGGATAGGATAGAGGATGGGATAGGGTAGAGGATAGGATAGGATATAGGATAGGATAGGATACAATACAGGATAGGATAGATGATAGGATATGATAGAGGATAGGATAGAATAGAGGATAGGATAGGATATAGGATCGGATAGAGGATAGGATAGGAGAGAGGATAGGATAGGATAGAGGATAGGATAGGATAGAGGATAGGATTGGATAGAGGATAGGATAGGATAGAGGATAGGATAGGAAAGAGGGTAGGATAGGATAGAGGATAGGATAGGATAGAGGATAGTATAGGATAGAGGATAGGATAGTATAGAGGATAGGATAGGATAGAGGATAGGATAGGATAGAGGATAGGATAGTATAGAGGATAGGATAGGATAGAGGATAGGATAGGATAGATAATAGGATAGGATAGAGGATAGGATAGGAAAGAGGGTAGGATAGGATAGAGGATAGGATAGGATAGAGGATAGGATAGGATAGAGGATAGGATAGGATAGAGGATAGGATAGTATAGAGGATAGGATAGGATAGAGGATAGGATAGGATAGAGGATAGGATAGGATAGAGGATAGGATAGTATAGAGGATAGGATAGGATAGAGGATAGGATAGGATAGAGGATAGGTTATAATACAGGAAAGGATAGGATAGAGGATCGGATAGAGGATAGGATAGGATAGAGGATAGGATAGGATAGAGGATAGGATAGGAAAGAGGGTCGAATAGGATAGAGGATAGGATAGTATAGAGGATAGGATAGGATAGAGGATAGGATAGGATAGGATAGAGGATAGGATAGGATAGAGGATAGGATAGGAAAGAGGGTAGGATAGGATAGAGGATAGGATAGGATAGAGAATAGGATAGGATAGAGGATAGGATAGGATACAGGATAGGATAGAGGATAGGATAGAGGATAGGATAGAGGATAGGATAGGATAGAGGATAGGATAGGAAAGAGGGTAGGATAGGATAGAGGATAGGATAGGATGGAGGATAGGATAGGATAGAGGATAGTATAGGATAGTGGATAGGATAGGATAGAGGATAGAATAGCATAGATGATAGGATAGGATAGAGGATCGGATGGAGGGTAGGATAGAGGATAGGATAGAGGATAGGATAGGATAGAGGACATAATAGGATTGAGGATATAATAGGATTGAGGAAAGGATAGGATAGAGGATAGGATAGGATAGAGGATAGGATATAATAGAGGATGGGATAGGATAGAGGATCGGATAGGAAAGAGGGTAGGATAGGATAGAGGATAGGATAGGATAGAGGATAGGATATAATAGAGGATGGGGTAGGATAGAGGATCGGATAGGAAAGAGGGTAGGATAGGATAGAGGATAGGATAGGATAGAGGATAGGATAGGATAGAGGATAGGATAGGAAAGAGGGTAGGATAGGATAGAGGATATAATAGGATTGAGGAAAGGATAGGATAGAGGTTAGGATAGGATAGAGGATAGGATAGGATAGAGGATAGGATTGGATAGAGGATAGGATATAATAGAGGATGGGATAGGATAGAGGATCGGATAGGAAAGAGGGTAGGATAGGATAGAGGATCGGATAGGAAAGAGGGTAGGATAGGATAGAGGATAGGATAGGATAGAGGATAGGATATAATAGAGAATGGGATAGGATAGAGGATCGGATAGGAAAGAGGATAGGATAGGATAGAGGATAGGATAGGATAGATTATAGGATAAAATAGATGATAGGATAGGATAGAGGATAGGATATGATAGAGGATAGGATAGGATAGAGGATAGGATAAAATAGAGGCTAGGATAGGATAGAGGATCGGATAGAGGATAGGATAGGATAGAGGATAGGATAAGAAAGAGGGTAGGATATAATAGAGGAGAGGATAGGATAGAGGATAGGATAGGAAAGAGGGTAGAATAGGATAGAGGATAGGATAGTATAGAGGATAGGATAGGATAGAGGATAGGATAGGATAGAGGATATGATAGTATAGAGGATAGGATAGGATAGAGGATAGGATAGGATAGAGGATAGGATGGGATACAGGATAGGATAGGATAGAGGATAGGATAGGATAGAGGACATAATAGGATTGAGGATATAATAGGATTGAGGAAAGGATAGGATAGAGGATAGGATAGGATAGAGGATAGGATATAATAGAGGATGGGATAGGATAGAGGATCGGATAGGAAAGAGGGTAAGATAGGATAGAGGATAGGATAGGATAGAGGATAGAATAGGATAGAGGATAGGATAGGATAGAGGATAGGATAGGATAGAGGATAGGATAGGATAGAGGATAGGATTTGATAGAGGATAGAATAGGATAGAGGATAGGATAGGATAGAACATAGAATAGGATAGAACATAGGATAGGATAGAACATAGGATAGGATAGAACATAGGATAGGATAGAGGATAGGATAGGATAGAGGATAGGATAGGATAGAGGACATAATAGGATTGAGGATATAATAGGATTGAGGAAAGGATAGGATAGAGGATAGGATAGGATAGAGGATAGGATATAATAGAGGATGGGGATAGGATAGAGGATCGGATAGGATAGAGGGTAGGATAGGATAGAGGATAGGATAGGATAGAGGATAGGATTGGATAGAGGATAGGATAGGATAGAGGATAGGATAGGATAGAGGATAGGATAGGAAAGTGGGTAGGATAGGATACAGGATAGGATAGGATAGAGAATAGGATAGGATAGAGGATAGGATAGGATAGAGGATAGGATAGAGGATAGGATAGAGGATATGATAGAGGATAGGATAGAGGATAGGATAGGATAGAGGATAGGATAGGAAAGAGGGTAGGATAGGATAGAGGATAGGATAGGATGGAGGATAGGATAGGATAGAGGATAGTATAGGATAGTGGATAGGATAGGATAGAGGATAGAATAGGATAGATGATAGGATAGGATAGAGGATCGGATGGAGGGTAGGATAGAGGATAGGATAGAGGATAGGATAGGATAGAGGATAGGATAGGATAGAGGATAGGATAGGATAGAGGATAGGATAGGATAGGATAGAGGATAGGATAGGATAGAGGATAGGATAGGATAGAGGATAGGATAGGATAGAGGATAGGATAGGATAGAGGATAGGATAGGATAGAGGATAGGATAGGATAGAGGATAGGATAGGATAGAGGACATAATAGGATTGAGGATATAATAGGATTGAGGAAAGGATAGGATAGAGGATAGGATAGGATAGAGGATAGGACATAATAGAGGATGGGATAGGATAGAGGATCGGATAGGATAGAGGATAGGATAGGATAGAGGATAGGATAGAGGATAGGATAGAGGATAGGATAGAGGATAGGATAGGATAGAGGATAGGATAGGAAAGAGGGTAGGATAGGATAGAGGATAGGATAGGATAGAGGATAGGATAGGATGGAGGATAGGATAGGATAGAGGATAGGATAGGATAGTGGATAGGATAGGATAGAGGATAGAATAGGATAGATGATAGGATAGGATAGAGGATCGGATGGAGGGTAGGATAGAGGATAGGATAGAGGATAGGATAGGATAGAGGACATAATAGGATTGAGGATATAATAGGATTGAGGAAAGGATAGGATAGAGGATAGGATAGGATAGAGGATAGGATATAATAGAGGATGGGATAGGATAGAGGATCGGATAGGAAAGAGGGTAGGATAGGATAGAGGATAGGATAGGATAGAGGATAGGATATAATAGAGGATGGGGTAGGATAGAGGATCGGATAGGAAAGAGGGTAGGATAGGATAGAGGATAGGATAGGATAGAGGATAGGATAGGATAGAGGATAGGATAGGAAAGAGGGTAGGATAGGATAGAGGATATAATAGGATTGAGGAAAGGATAGGATAGAGGATAGGATAGGATAGAGGATAGGATATAATAGAGGATGGGATAGGATAGAGGATCGGATAGGAAAGAGGGTAGGATAGGATAGAGGATAGGATAGGATAGAGGATAGAATAGGATAGAGGATAGGATAGGATAGAGGATAGGATAGGATAGAGGATAGGATAGGATAGAGGATAGGATTTGATAGAGGATAGAATAGGATAGAGGATAGGATAGGATAGAACATAGGATAGGATAGAACATAGGATAGGATAGAGGATAGGATAGGATAGAGGATAGGATAGGATAGAGGATAGGATAGGATAGAGGATAGGATAGGATGGAGGACATAATAGGATTGAGGATATAATAGGATTGAGGAAAGGATAGGATAGAGGATAGGATAGGATAGAGGATAGGATAGGAAAGAGGGTAGGATAGGATAGAGGATATAATAGGATTGAGGAAAGGATAGGATAGAGGTTAGGATAGGATAGAGGATAGTATAGGATAGAGGATAGTATAGGATAGAGGATACGATAGAGGATTGGATATGAAAGACGATATTATAGAGGATAGAATAGGATAGATGATACTATAGGATAGAGGATAGGATATGATAGAGTAAACGATATTATACAGGATAGGATAGGGTAGAGGATAGGATAGAGGGTAGGATAGGATAGAGGATAGGATAGGATAGGGGATAGGATAGGATAGAGGATAGGAAATAATAGAGGATAGGATAGGATAAGGATCGGATAGAGGATTGGATAGGAGAGAGGATAGGATAGGATAGAGGATAGGATAGGATAGAGGATAGGATAGGATAGAGGATAGAATAGGATAGAGGTTAGGATGGGATACAGGATAGGATAGGATAGAGGATAGGATAGGATAGAGGATAGGATAAAATAGATGATAGGATAGGATAGAGGATAGGATATGATAGAGGATAGGATAGGATAGAGGATAGGATAAAATAGAGGCTAGGATAGGATAGAGGATCGGATAGAGGATAGGATAGGATAGAGGATAGGATAAGAAAGAGGGTAGGATATAATAGAGGAGAGGATAGGATAGAGGATAGGATAGGATAGAGGATAGGATAGGGAAGAGGGTAGAATAGGATAGAGGATAGGATAGTATAGAGGATAGGATAGGATAGAGGATAGGATAGGATAGAGGATAGGATAGTATAGAGGATAGGATAGGATAGAGGATAGGATAGGATAGATAATAGGATGGGATAGAGGATAGGATAGGATAGAGGATAGGATAGGATAGAGGATATAATAGGATTGAGGATATAATAGGATTGAGGAAAGGATAGGATAGAGGATAGGATAGGATAGAGGATAGGATATAATAGAGGATGGGATAGGATAGAGGATCGGATAGGAAAGAGGGTAGGATAGGATAGAGGATAGGATAGGATAGAGGATAGTATAGGATAGAGGATACGATAGAGGATTGGATATGAAAGACGATATTATAGAGGATAGAATAGGATAGATGATACTATAGGATAGAGGATAGGATATGATAGAGTAAACGATATTATACAGGATAGGATAGGGTAGAGGATAGGATAGGATAGAGGATAGGATAGGAAAGAGGGTAGGATAGGATAGAGGATATAATAGGATTGAGGAAAGGATAGGATAGAGGATAGGATAGGATAGAGGATAGGATATAATAGAGGATGGGATAGGATAGAGGATCGGATAGGAAAGAGGGTAGGAGAGGATAGAGGATAGGATAGGATAGAGGATAGAATAGGATAGAGGATAGGATAGGATAGAGGATAGGATAGGATAGAGGATAGGATAGGATAGAGGATAGGATTTGATAGAGGATAGAATAGGATAGAGGATAGGATAGGATAGAACATAGGATAGGATAGAACATAGGATAGGATAGAGGATAGGATAGGATAGAGGATAGGATAGGATAGAGGATAGGATAGGATGGAGGACATAATAGGATTGAGGATATAATAGGATTGAGGAAAGGATAGGATAGAGGATAGGATAGGATAGAGGATAGGATAGGAAAGAGGGTAGGATAGGATAGAGGATATAATAGGATTGAGGAAAGGATAGGATAGAGGTTAGGATAGGATAGAGGATAGTATAGGATAGAGGATAGTATAGGATAGAGGATACGATAGAGGATTGGATATGAAAGACGATATTATAGAGGATAGAATAGGATAGATGATACTATAGGATAGAGGATAGGATATGATAGAGTAAACGATATTATACAGGATAGGATAGGGTAGAGGATAGGATAGAGGGTAGGATAGGATAGAGGATAGGATAGGATAGGGGATAGGATAGGATAGAGGATAGGAAATAATAGAGGATAGGATAGGATAAGGATCGGATAGAGGATTGGATAGGAGAGAGGATAGGATAGGATAGAGGATAGGATAGGATAGAGGATAGGATAGGATAGAGGATAGAATAGGATAGAGGTTAGGATGGGATACAGGATAGGATAGGATAGAGGATAGGATAGGATAGAGGATAGGATAAAATAGATGATAGGATAGGATAGAGGATAGGATATGATAGAGGATAGGATAGGATAGAGGATAGGATAAAATAGAGGCTAGGATAGGATAGAGGATCGGATAGAGGATAGGATAGGATAGAGGATAGGATAAGAAAGAGGGTAGGATATAATAGAGGAGAGGATAGGATAGAGGATAGGATAGGATAGAGGATAGGATAGGGAAGAGGGTAGAATAGGATAGAGGATAGGATAGTATAGAGGATAGGATAGGATAGAGGATAGGATAGGATAGAGGATAGGATAGTATAGAGGATAGGATAGGATAGAGGATAGGATAGGATAGATAATAGGATGGGATAGAGGATAGGATAGGATAGAGGATAGGATAGGATAGAGGATATAATAGGATTGAGGATATAATAGGATTGAGGAAAGGATAGGATAGAGGATAGGATAGGATAGAGGATAGGATATAATAGAGGATGGGATAGGATAGAGGATCGGATAGGAAAGAGGGTAGGATAGGATAGAGGATAGGATAGGATAGAGGATAGTATAGGATAGAGGATACGATAGAGGATTGGATATGAAAGACGATATTATAGAGGATAGAATAGGATAGATGATACTATAGGATAGAGGATAGGATATGATAGAGTAAACGATATTATACAGGATAGGATAGGGTAGAGGATAGGATAGAGGGTAGGATAGGATAGAGGATATAATAGGATTGAGGATATAATAGGATTGAGGAAAGGATAGGATAGAGGATAGGATAGGAAAGAGGGTAGGATAGGATAGAGGATATAATAGGATTGAGGAAAGGTTAGGATAGAGGTTAGGATAGGATAGAGGATAGTATAGGATAGAGGATAGTATAGGATAGAGGATACGATAGAGGATTGGATATGAAAGACGATATTATAGAGGATAGAATAGGATAGATGATACTATAGGATAGAGGATAGGATATGATAGAGTAAACGATATTATACAGGATAGGATAGGGTAGAGGATAGGATAGAGGGTAGGATATAATAGAGGAGAGGATAGGATAGAGGATAGGATAGGATAGAGGATCGGATAGAGGATAGGATAGGATAGAGGATAGGATAGAGGATAGGATAGAGGATAGGATAGAGGATAGGATAGGATAGAGGATAGGATAGGATAGAGGATAGGATAGGATAGAGGATAGGATATAATAGAGGATGGGATAGGATAGAGGATCGGATAGGAAAGAGGGTAGGATAGGATAGAGGATAGGATAGGATAGAGGATAGGATATAATAGAGGATGGGGTAGGATAGAGGATCGGATAGGAAAGAGGGTAGGATAGGATAGAGGATAGGATAGGATAGAGGATAGGATAGGATAGAGGATAGGATAGGAAAGAGGGTAGGATAGGATAGAGGATATAATAGGATTGAGGAAAGGATAGGATAGAGGATAGGATAGGATAGAGGATAGGATATAATAGAGGATGGGATATAATAGAGGATGGGATAGGATAGAGGATCGGATAGGAAAGAGGGTAGTATAGGATAGAGGATAGGATAAGATAGAGGATAGGATAGGAAAGAGGGTAGAATAGGATAGAGGATAGGATAGTATAGAGGATAGGATAGGATAGAGGATAGGATAGGATAGAGGATAGGATAGTATAGAGGATAGGATAGGATAGAGGATAGGATAGGATAGAGGATAGGATGGGATACAGGATAGGATTTGATAGAGGATAGAATAGGATAGAGGATAGGATAGGATAGAACATAGGATAGGATAGAACATAGGATAGGATAGAGGATAGGATAGGATAGAGGATATAATAGGATTGAGGATATAATAGGATTGAGGAAAGGATAGGATAGAGGATAGGATAGGATAGAGGATAAGATAGGATAGAGGATAGGATAGGAAAGAGGGTAGAATAGGATAGAGGATAGGATAGTATAGATGATAGGATAGGATAGAGGATAGGATAGGATAGAGGATAGGATAGTATAGAGGATAGGATAGGATAGAGGATAGGATAGGATAGAGGATAGGATAGGATAGAGGATAGGATTTGATAGAGGATAGAATAGGATAGAGGATAGGATAGGATAGAACATAGGATAGGATAGAACATAGGATAGGATAGAGGATAGGATAGGATAGAGGATAGGATAGGATAGAGGATAGGATAGGATAGAGGACATAATAGGATTGAGGATATAATAGGATTGAGGAAAGGATAGGATAGAGGACATAATAGGATTGAGGATATAATAGGATTGAGGAAAGGATAGGATAGAGGATAGGATAGGATAGAGGATAGGATAGGATAGAGGATAGGATAAGAAAGAGGGTAGGATATAATAGAGGAGAGGATAGGATAGAGGATAGGATAGGATAGAGGATCGGATAGAGGATAGGATAGGATAGAGGATAGGATAGAGGATAGGATAGAGGATAGGATAGAGGATAGGATAGGATAGAGGATAGGATAGGATAGAGGATAGGATAGGATAGAGGATAGGATAAGAAAGAGGGTAGGATATAATAGAGGAGAGGATAGGATAGAGGATAGGATAGGATAGAGGATAGGATAGGAAAGAGGGTAGAATAGGATAGAGGATAGGATAGTATAGAGGATAGGATAGGATAGAGGATAGGATAGGATAGAGGATATGATAGTATAGAGGATAGGATAGGATAGAGGATAGGATAGGATAGAGGATAGGATGGGATACAGGATAGGATAGGATAGAGGATAGGATAGGATAGAGGACATAATAGGATTGAGGATATAATAGGATTGAGGAAAGGATAGGATAGAGGATAGGATAGGATAGAGGATAGGATATAATAGAGGATGGGATAGGATAGAGGATCGGATAGGAAAGAGGGTAAGATAGGATAGAGGATAGGATAGGATAGAGGATAGAATAGGATAGAGGATAGGATAGGATAGAGGATAGGATAGGATAGAGGATAGGATAGGATAGAGGATAGGATTTGATAGAGGATAGAATAGGATAGAGGATAGGATAGGATAGAACATAGGATAGGATAGAACATAGGATAGGATAGAACATAGGATAGGATAGAACATAGGATAGGATAGAGGATAGGATAGGATAGAGGATAGGATAGGATAGAGGATAGGATAGGATAGAGGACATAATAGGATTGAGGATATAATAGGATTGAGGAAAGGATAGGATAGAGGATAGTATAGGATAGAGGATAGTATAGGATAGAGGATACGATAGAGGATTGGATATGAAAGACGATATTATAGAGGATAGAATAGGATAGATGATACTATAGGATAGAGGATAGGATATGATAGAGTAAACGATATTATACAGGATAGGATAGGGTAGAGGATAGGATAGAGGGTAGGATAGGATAGAGGATAGGATAGGATAGGGGATAGGATAGGATAGAGGATAGGAAATAATAGAGGATCGGATAGAGGATAGGATAGGATAGAGGATAGGATAGGAGAGAGGATAGGATAGGATAGAGGATAGGATAGGATAGAGGATAGGATAGGATAGAGGATAGGATAGGATAGAGGTTAGGATGGGATACAGGATAGGATAGGATAGAGGATAGGATAGGATAGAGGATAGGATAAAATAGAGGCTAGGATAGGATAGAGGATCGGATAGAGGATAGGATAGGATAGAGGATAGGATAAGAAAGAGGGTAGGATATAATAGAGGAGAGGATAGGATAGAGGATAGGATAGGATAGAGGATAGGATAGGGAAGAGGGTAGAATAGGATAGAGGATAGGATAGTATAGAGGATAGGATAGGATAGAGGATAGGATAGGATAGAGGATAGGATAGTATAGAGGATAGGATAGGATAGAGGATAGGATAGGATAGATAATAGGATGGGATAGAGGATAGGATAGGATAGAGGATAGGATAGGATAGAGGATAGGATAGGATAGAGGATAGGATAGGATAGAGGACATAATAGGATTGAGGATATAATAGGATTGAGGAAAGGATAGGATAGAGGACATAATAGGATTGAGGATATAATAGGATTGAGGAAAGGATAGGATAGAGGATAGGATAGGATAGAGGATAGGATAGGATAGAGGATAGGATAAGAAAGAGGGTAGGATATAATAGAGGAGAGGATAGGATAGAGGATAGGATAGGATAGAGGATCGGATAGAGGATAGGACAGGATAGAGGATAGGATAGAGGATAGGATAGAGGATAGGATAGAGGATAGGATAGGATAGAGGATAGGATAGGATAGAGGATAGGATAGGATAGAGGATAGGATATAATAGAGGATGGGATAGGATAGAGGATCGGATAGGAAAGAGGGTAGGATAGGATAGAGGATAGGATAGGATAGAGGATAGGATATAATAGAGGATGGGGTAGGATAGAGGATCGGATAGGAAAGAGGGTAGGATAGGATAGAGGATAGGATAGGATAGAGGATACGATAGGATAGAGGATAGGATAGGAAAGAGGGTAGGATAGGATAGAGGATATAATAGGATTGAGGAAAGGATAGGATAGAGGATAGGATAGGATAGAGGATAGGATATAATAGAGGATGGGATATAATAGAGGATGGGATAGGATAGAGGATCGGATAGGAAAGAGGGTAGTATAGGATAGAGGATAGGATAGGATAGAGGATAGGATAGGAAAGAGGGTAGAATAGGATAGAGGATAGGATAGTATAGAGGATAGGATAGGATAGAGGATAGGATAGGATAGAGGATAGGATAGTATAGTGGATAGGATAGGATAGAGGATAGGATAGGATAGAGGATAGGATGGGATACAGGATAGGATAGGATAGAGGATAGGATAGGATAGAGGATATAATAGGATTGAGGATATAATAGGATTGAGGAAAGGATAGGATAGAGGATAGGATAGGATAGAGGATAGGATATAATAGAGGATGGGATAGGATAGAGGATCGGATAGGAAAGAGGGTAGGATAGGATAGAGGATAGGATAGGATAGAGGATAGAATAGGATAGAGGATAGGATAAGATAGAGGATAGGATAGGATAGAGGATAGGATAGGATAGAGGATAGGATTTGATAGAGGATAGGATAGGATAGAGGATAGGATTTGATAGAGGATAGAATAGGATAGAGGATAGGATAGGATAGAGGATAGGATAGGATAGAGGATAGGATAGGATAGAGGATAGGATAGGATAGAGGACATAATAGGATTGAGGATATAATAGGATTGAGGATATAATAGGATTGAGGAAAGGATAGGATAGAGGACATAATAGGATTGAGGATATAATAGGATTGAGGAAAGGATAGGATAGAGGATAGGATAGGATAGAGGATAGGATAGGATAGAGGATAGGATATAATAGAGGATGGGATAGGATAGAGGATCGGATAGGAAAGAGGGTAGGATAGGATAGAGGATAGGATAGGATAGAGGATAGTATAGGATAGAGGATACGATAGAGGATTGGATATGAAAGACGATATTATAGAGGATAGAATAGGATAGATGATACTATAGGATAGAGGATAGGATATGATAGAGCAAACGATATTATACAGGATAGGATAGGGTAGAGGATAGGATAGAGGGTAGGATAGGATAGAGGATATAATAGGATTGAGGATATAATAGGATTGAGGAAAGGATAGGATAGAGGATAGGATAGGAAAGAGGGTAGGATAGGATAGAGGATATAATAGGATTGAGGAAAGGATAGGATAGAGGTTAGGATAGGATAGAGGATAGTATAGGATAGAGGATAGTATAGGATAGAGGATACGATAGAGGATTGGATATGAAAGACGATATTATAGAGGATAGAATAGGATAGATGATACTATAGGATAGAGGATAGGATATGATAGAGTAAACGATATTATACAGGATAGGATAGGGTAGAGGATAGGATAGAGGGTAGGATAGGATAGAGGATAGGATAGGATAGGGGATAGGATAGGATAGAGGATAGGAAATAATAGAGGATAGGATAGGATAAGGATCGGATAGAGGATTGGATAGGAGAGAGGATAGGATAGGATAGAGGATAGGATAGGATAGAGGATAGGATAGGATAGAGGATAGGATAGGATAGAGGTTAGGATGGGATACAGGATAGGATAGGATAGAGGATAGGATAGGATAGAGGATAGGATAAAATAGAGGCTAGGATAGGATAGAGGATCGGATAGAGGATAGGATAGGATAGAGGATAGGATAAGAAAGAGGGTAGGATATAATAGAGGAGAGGATAGGATAGAGGATAGGATAGGATAGAGGATAGGATAGGGAAGAGGGTAGAATAGGATAGAGGATAGGATAGTATAGAGGATAGGATAGGATAGAGGATAGGATAGGATAGAGGATAGGATAGTATAGAGGATAGGATAGGATAGAGGATAGGATAGGATAGATAATAGGATGGGATAGAGGATAGGATAGGATAGAGGATAGGATAGGATAGAGGATAGGATAGGATAGAGGATAGGATAGGATAGAGGATAGGATAGGATAGAGGACATAATAGGATTGAGGATATAATAGGATTGAGGAAAGGATAGGATAGAGGACATAATAGGATTGAGGATATAATAGGATTGAGGAAAGGATAGGATAGAGGATAGGATAGGATAGAGGATAGGATAGGATAGAGGATAGGATAAGAAAGAGGGTAGGATATAATAGAGGAGAGGATAGGATAGAGGATAGGATAGGATAGAGGACATAATAGGATTGAGGATATAATAGGATTGAGGAAAGGATAGGATAGAGGACATAATAGGATTGAGGATATAATAGGATTGAGGAAAGGATAGGATAGAGGATAGGATAGGATAGAGGATAGGATAGGATAGAGGATAGGATAAGAAAGAGGGTAGGATATAATAGAGGAGAGGATAGGATAGAGGATAGGATAGGATAGAGGATCGGATAGAGGATAGGATAGGATAGAGGATAGGATAGAGGATAGGATAGAGGATAGGATAGAGGATAGGATAGGATAGAGGATAGGATAGGATAGAGGATAGGATAGGATAGAGGATAGGATATAATAGAGGATGGGATAGGATAGAGGATCGGATAGGAAAGAGGGTAGGATAGGATAGAGGATATAATAGGATTGAGGAAAGGATAGGATAGAGGATAGGATAGGATAGAGGATAGGATATAATAGAGGATGGGATATAATAGAGGATGGGATAGGATAGAGGATCGGATAGGAAAGAGGGTAGTATAGGATAGAGGATAGGATAGGATAGAGGATAGGATAGGAAAGAGGGTAGAATAGGATAGAGGATAGGATAGTATAGAGGATAGGATAGGATAGAGGATAGGATAGGATAGAGGATAGGATAGTATAGAGGATAGGATAGGATAGAGGATAGGATAGGATAGAGGATAGGATGGGATACAGGATAGGATTTGATAGAGGATAGAATAGGATAGAGGATAGGATAGGATAGAACATAGGATAGGATAGAACATAGGATAGGATAGAACATAGGATAGGATAGAGGATAGGATAGGATAGAGGATATAATAGGATTGAGGATATAATAGGATTGAGGAAAGGATAGGATAGAGGATAGGATAGGATAGAGGATAAGATAGGATAGAGGATAGGATAGGAAAGAGGGTAGAATAGGATAGAGGATAGGATAGTATAGATGATAGGATAGGATAGAGGATAGGATAGGATAGAGGATAGGATAGTATAGAGGATAGGATAGGATAGAGGATAGGATAGGATAGAGGATAGGATAGGATAGAGGATAGGATTTGATAGAGGATAGAATAGGATAGAGGATAGGATAGGATAGAACATAGGATAGGATAGAACATAGGATAGGATAGAGGATAGGATAGGATAGAGGATAGGATAGGATAGAGGATAGGATAGGATAGAGGACATAATAGGATTGAGGATATAATAGGATTGAGGAAAGGATAGGATAGAGGACATAATAGGATTGAGGATATAATAGGATTGAGGAAAGGATAGGATAGAGGATAGGATAGGATAGAGGATAGGATAGGATAGAGGATAGGATAAGAAAGAGGGTAGGATATAATAGAGGAGAGGATAGGATAGAGGATAGGATAGGATAGAGGATCGGATAGAGGATAGGATAGGATAGAGGATAGGATAGAGGATAGGATAGAGGATAGGATAGAGGATAGGATAGGATAGAGGATAGGATAGGATAGAGGATAGGATAAGAAAGAGGGTAGGATATAATAGAGGAGAGGATAGGATAGAGGATAGGATAGGATAGAGGATAGGATAGGAAAGAGGGTAGAATAGGATAGAGGATAGGATAGTATAGAGGATAGGATAGGATAGAGGATAGGATAGGATAGAGGATATGATAGTATAGAGGATAGGATAGGATAGAGGATAGGATAGGATAGAGGATAGGATGGGATACAGGATAGGATAGGATAGAGGATAGGATAGGATAGAGGACATATTAGGATTGAGGATATAATAGGATTGAGGAAAGGATAGGATAGAGGATAGGATAGGATAGAGGATAGGATATAATAGAGGATGGGATAGGATAGAGGATCGGATAGGAAAGAGGGTAAGATAGGATAGAGGATAGGATAGGATAGAGGATAGAATAGGATAGAGGATAGGATAGGATAGAGGATAGGATAGGATAGAGGATAGGATAGGATAGAGGATAGGATTTGATAGAGGATAGAATAGGATAGAGGATAGGATAGGATAGAACATAGGATAGGATAGAACATAGGATAGGATAGAACATAGGATAGGATAGAACATAGGATAGGATAGAGGATAGGATAGGATAGAGGATAGGATAGGATAGAGGACATAATAGGATTGAGGATATAATAGGATTGAGGAAAGGATAGGATAGAGGATAGGATAGGATAGAGGATAGGATATAATAGAGGATGGGATAGGATAGAGGATCGGATAGAGGATAGGATAGGATAGAGGATAGGATAAGAAAGAGGGTAGGATATAATAGAGGAGAGGATAGGATAGAGGATAGGATAGGATAGAGGATAGGATAGGAAAGAGGGTAGAATAGGATAGAGTATAGGATAGTATAGAGGATAGGATAGGATACAGGATAGGATAGGATAGAGGATAGGATAGGATAGAGGATAGGATAGGATAGAGGACATAATAGGATTGAGGATATAATAGGATTGAGGAAAGGATAGGATAGAGGATAGGATTGGATAGAGGATAGGATAGGATAGAGGATAGGATTTGATAGAGGATAGAATAGGATAGAGGATAGGATAGGATAGAACATAGGATAGGATAGAACATAGGATAGGATAGAACATAGGATAGGATAGAGGATAGGATAGGATAGAGGATAGGATAGGATAGAGGATAGGATAGGATAGAAGACATAATAGGATTGAGGATATAATAGGATTGAGGAAAGGATAGGAAAGAGGATAGGATAGGATAGAGGATAGGATATAATAGAGGATGGGATAGGATAGAGGATCGGATAGGATAGAGGGCAGGATAGGATAGAGGATAGGATAGGATAGAGGATAGGATTGGATAGAGGATAGGATATAATAGAGGATGGGATAGGATAGAGGATCGGAAAGAGGATAGGATAGGATAGAGGATAGGATAAGAAAGAGGGTAGGATATAATAGAGGAGAGGATAGGATAGAGGATAGGATAGGATAGGATAGAGGATAGGATAGGAAAGAGGGTAGAATAGGATAGAGTATAGGATAGTATAGAGGATAGGATAGGATACAGGATAGGATAGGATAGAGGATAGGATAGGATAGAGGATAGGATAGGATAGAGGACATAATAGGATTGAGGATATAATAGGATTGAGGAAAGGATAGGATAGAGGATAGGATTGGATAGAGGATAGGATAGGATAGAGGATAGGATTTGATAGAGGATAGAATAGGATAGAGGATAGGATAGGATAGAACATAGGATAGGATAGAGGATAGGATAGGATAGAGGATAGGATAGGATAGAGGATAGGATAGGATAGAAGACATAATAGGATTGAGGATATAATAGGATTGAGGAAAGGATAGGAAAGAGGATAGGATAGGATAGAGGATAGGATATAATAGAGGATGGGATAGGATAGAGGATCGGATAGGATAGAGGGCAGGATAGGATAGAGGATAGGATAGGATAGAGGATAGGATTGGATAGAGGATAGGATAGGATAGAGGATAATATAGGATAGAGGATAGAATTGGATAGATGATAGGATAGGATAGAGGATCGGATGGAGGGTAGGATAGGTTAGAGGATAGGATAGGATAGAGGATAGGATAGGATAGAGGATAGGATGGGATAGAGGATAGGATAGGATAGAGGATAGAATAGGATAGTGGATAGGATAGGATAGAGTATAGGATAGGATAGAGGATAGGATAGGATAGAGGACATAATAGGATTGAGGATATAATAGGATTGAGGAAAGGATAGGATAGAGGATAGGATAGGATAGAGGATAGGATAGGATAGAGGATAGGATAAGAAAGAGGGTAGGATATAATAGAGGAGAGGATAGGATAGAGGATAGGATAGGATAGAGGATCGGATAGAGGATAGGATAGGATAGAGGATAGGATAGAGGATAGGATAGAGGATAGGATAGGATAGAGGATAGGATAGGATAGAGGATAGGATAGGATAGAGGTTAGGATGGGATACAGGATAGGATAGTATAGAGGATAGGATAGGATAGAGGATAGGATAAAATAGATGATAGGATAGGATAGAGGATAGGATATCATAGAGGATAGGATAGGATAGAGGATAGGATAAATAGAGGGTAGGATAGGATAGAGGATAGGATAGTATAGAGGATAGGATAGGATAGAGGATAGGATAGGATAGGAAAGAGGATAGGATAGGATATAGGATAGGATAGGATAGAGGAGAGGATAGGATAGAGGATATAATAGGATAGAGGAAAGGATAGGATAGAGGATAGGATAGGATAGAGGATAGGATTATAATAGAGGATGGGATAGGATAGAGGATCGGATAGGATAGAGGGTAGGATAGGATAGAGGATATAATAGGATTGAGGAAAGGATAGGATAGAGGTTAGGATAGGATAGAGGATAGGATAGGATAGAGGATAGTATAGGATAGAGGATACGATAGAGGATTGGATATGAAAGACGATATTATAGAGGATAGAATAGGATAGATGATACTATAGGATAGAGGATAGGATATGATAGAGTAAACGATATTATACAGGATAGGATAGGGTAGAGGATAGGATAGAGGGTTGGATAGGATAGAGGATAGGATAGGATAGGGGATAGGATAGGATAGAGGATAGGAAATAATAGAGGATAGGATAGGATAAGGATCGGATAGAGGATTGGATAGGAGAGAGGATAGGATAGGATAGAGGATAGGATAGGATAGAGGATAGGATAGTATAGAGGATAGGATATAATAGAGGATGGGATAGGATAGAGGATCGGATAGGAAAGAGGGTAGGACAGGATAGAGGATAGGATAGGATAGAGGATAGAATAGGATAGAGGATAGGATAGGATAGAGGATAGGATAGGATAGAGGATAGGATAGGATAGAGGATAGGATTTGATAGAGGATAGAATAGGATAGAGGATAGGATAGGATAGAACATAGGATAGGATAGAACATAGGATAGGATAGAACATAGGATAGGATAGAGGATAGGATAGGATAGAGGATAGGATAGGATAGAGGATAGGATAGGATAGAGGACATAATAGGATTGAGGATATAATAGGATTGAGGAAAGGATAGGATAGAGGACATAATAGGATTGAGGATATAATAGGATTGAGGAAAGGATAGGATAGAGGATAGGATAGGATAGAGGATCGGATAGAGGATAGGATAGGATAGAGGATAGGATAGAGGATAGGATAGAGGATAGGATAGAGGATAGGATAGGATAGAGGATAGGATAGGATAGAGGATAGGATAGGATAGAGGTTAGGATGGGATACAGGATAGGATAGGATAGAGGATAGGATAGGATAGAGGATAGGATAAAATAGATGATAGGATAGGATAGAGGATAGGATATGATAGAGGATAGGATATAATAGAGGATAGGATAAAATAGAGGCTAGGATAGGATAGAGGATCGGATAGAGGATAGGATAGGATAGAGGATAGGATAAGAAAGAGGGTAGGATATAATAGAGGAGAGGATAGGATAGAGGATAGGATAGGATAGAGGATAGGATAGGAAAGAGGGTAGAATAGGATAGAGGATAGGATAGTATAGAGGATAGGATAGGATAGAGGATAGGATAGGATAGAGGATAGGATAGTATAGAGGATAGGATAGGATAGAGGATAGGATAGGATAGAGGATAGGATAGTATAGAGGATAGGATAGGATAGAGGATAGGATAAGAAAAGAGGGTAGGATATAATAGAGGAGAGGATAGGATAGAGGATAGGATAGGATAGAGGGCAGGATAGGATAGAGGATAGGATAGGATAGAGGATAGGATTGGATAGAGGATAGGATATAATAGAGGATGGGATAGGATAGAGGATCGGAAAGAGGATAGGATAGGATAGAGGATAGGATAAGAAAGAGGGTAGGATATAATAGAGGAGAGGATAGGATAGAGGATAGGATAGGATAGGATAGAGGATAGGATAGGAAAGAGGGTAGAATAGGATAGAGTATAGGATAGTATAGAGGATAGGATAGGATACAGGATAGGATAGGATAGAGGATAGGATAGGATAGAGGATAGGATAGGATAGAGGACATAATAGGATTGAGGATATAATAGGATTGAGGAAAGGATAGGATAGAGGATAGGATTGGATAGAGGATAGGATAGGATAGAGGATAGGATTTGATAGAGGATAGAATAGGATAGAGGATAGGATAGGATAGAACATAGGATAGGATAGAGGATAGGATAGGATAGAGGATAGGATAGGATAGAGGATAGGATAGGATAGAAGACATAATAGGATTGAGGATATAATAGGATTGAGGAAAGGATAGGAAAGAGGATAGGATAGGATAGAGGATAGGATATAATAGAGGATGGGATAGGATAGAGGATCGGATAGGATAGAGGGCAGGATAGGATAGAGGATAGGATAGGATAGAGGATAGGATTGGATAGAGGATAGGATAGGATAGATAGAGATAATATAGGATAGAGGATAGAATTGGATAGATGATAGGATAGGATAGAGGATCGGATGGAGGGTAGGATAGGTTAGAGGATAGGATAGGATAGAGGATAGGATAGGATAGAGGATAGGATGGGATAGAGGATAGGATAGGATAGAGGATAGAATAGGATAGTGGATAGGATAGGATAGAGTATAGGATAGGATAGAGGATAGGATAGGATAGAGGACATAATAGGATTGAGGATATAATAGGATTGAGGAAAGGATAGGATAGAGGATAGGATAGGATAGAGGATAGGATAGGATAGAGGATAGGATAAGAAAGAGGGTAGGATATAATAGAGGAGAGGATAGGATAGAGGATAGGATAGGATAGAGGATCGGATAGAGGATAGGATAGGATAGAGGATAGGATAGAGGATAGGATAGAGGATAGGATAGGATAGAGGATAGGATAGGATAGAGGATAGGATAGGATAGAGGTTAGGATGGGATACAGGATAGGATAGTATAGAGGATAGGATAGGATAGAGGATAGGATAAAATAGATGATAGGATAGGATAGAGGATAGGATATCATAGAGGATAGGATAGGATAGAGGATAGGATAAAATAGAGGGTAGGATAGGATAGAGGATAGGATAGTATAGAGGATAGGATAGGATAGAGGATAGGATAGGATAGGAAAGAGGATAGGATAGGATATAGGATAGGATAGGATAGAGGAGAGGATAGGATAGAGGATATAATAGGATAGAGGAAAGGATAGGATAGAGGATAGGATAGGATAGAGGATAGGATATAATAGAGGATGGGATAGGATAGAGGATCGGATAGGATAGAGGGTAGGATAGGATAGAGGATATAATAGGATTGAGGAAAGGATAGGATAGAGGTTAGGATAGGATAGAGGATAGGATAGGATAGAGGATAGTATAGGATAGAGGATACGATAGAGGATTGGATATGAAAGACGATATTATAGAGGATAGAATAGGATAGATGATACTATAGGATAGAGGATAGGATATGATAGAGTAAACGATATTATACAGGATAGGATAGGGTAGAGGATAGGATAGAGGGTTGGATAGGATAGAGGATAGGATAGGATAGGGGATAGGATAGGATAGAGGATAGGAAATAATAGAGGATAGGATAGGATAAGGATCGGATAGAGGATTGGATAGGAGAGAGGATAGGATAGGATAGAGGATAGGATAGGATAGAGGATAGGATAGTATAGAGGATAGGATATAATAGAGGATGGGATAGGATAGAGGATCGGATAGGAAAGAGGGTAGGACAGGATAGAGGATAGGATAGGATAGAGGATAGAATAGGATAGAGGATAGGATAGGATAGAGGATAGGATAGGATAGAGGATAGGATAGGATAGAGGATAGGATTTGATAGAGGATAGAATAGGATAGAGGATAGGATAGGATAGAACATAGGATAGGATAGAACATAGGATAGGATAGAACATAGGATAGGATAGAGGATAGGATAGGATAGAGGATAGGATAGGATAGAGGATAGGATAGGATAGAGGACATAATAGGATTGAGGATATAATAGGATTGAGGAAAGGATAGGATAGAGGACATAATAGGATTGAGGATATAATAGGATTGAGGAAAGGATAGGATAGAGGATAGGATAGGATAGAGGATCGGATAGAGGATAGGATAGGATAGAGGATAGGATAGAGGATAGGATAGAGGATAGGATAGAGGATAGGATAGGATAGAGGATAGGATAGGATAGAGGATAGGATAGGATAGAGGTTAGGATGGGATACAGGATAGGATAGGATAGAGGATAGGATAGGATAGAGGATAGGATAAAATAGATGATAGGATAGGATAGAGGATAGGATATGATAGAGGATAGGATATAATAGAGGATAGGATAAAATAGAGGCTAGGATAGGATAGAGGATCGGATAGAGGATAGGATAGGATAGAGGATAGGATAAGAAAGAGGGTAGGATATAATAGAGGAGAGGATAGGATAGAGGATAGGATAGGATAGAGGATAGGATAGGAAAGAGGGTAGAATAGGATAGAGGATAGGATAGTATAGAGGATAGGATAGGATAGAGGATAGGATAGGATAGAGGATAGGATAGTATAGAGGATAGGATAGGATAGAGGATAGGATAGGATAGAGGATAGGATAGTATAGAGGATAGGATAGGATAGAGGATAGGATAAGAAAGAGGGTAGGATATAATAGAGGAGAGGATAGGATAGAGGATAGGATAGGATAGAGGATAGGATAGGATAGAGGATAGGATAGGATAGGATAGGATAGAGGATAGGATAGGATAGGATAGGATAGAGGATAGGATAGGATAGGATAGGATAGAGGATAGGATAGGATAGGATAGGATAGGATAGAGGATAGGATAGGATAGGAAAGAGGATAGGATAGGATATAGGATAGGATAGGATAGAGGAGAGGATAGGATAGAGGATATAATAGGATAGAGGAAAGGATAGGATAGAGGATAGGATAGGATAGAGGATAGGATATAATAGAGGATGGGATAGGATAGAGGATCGGATAGGATAGAGGGTAGGATAGGATAGAGGATATAATAGGATTGAGGAAAGGATAGGATAGAGGTTAGGATAGGATAGAGGATAGGATAGGATAGAGGATAGTATAGGATAGAGGATACGATAGAGGATTGGATATGAAAGACGATATTATAGAGGATAGAATAGGATAGATGATACTATAGGATAGAGGATAGGATATGATAGAGTAAACGATATTATACAGGATAGGATAGGGTAGAGGATAGGATAGAGGGTTGGATAGGATAGAGGATAGGATAGGATAGGGGATAGGATAGGATAGAGGATAGGAAATAATAGAGGATAGGATAGGATAAGGATCGGATAGAGGATTGGATAGGAGAGAGGATAGGATAGGATAGAGGATAGGATAGGATAGAGGATAGGATAGTATAGAGGATAGGATATAATAGAGGATGGGATAGGATAGAGGATCGGATAGGAAAGAGGGTAGGACAGGATAGAGGATAGGATAGGATAGAGGATAGAATAGGATAGAGGATAGGATAGGATAGAGGATAGGATAGGATAGAGGATAGGATAGGATAGAGGATAGGATTTGATAGAGGATAGAATAGGATAGAGGATAGGATAGGATAGAACATAGGATAGGATAGAACATAGGATAGGATAGAACATAGGATAGGATAGAGGATAGGATAGGATAGAGGATAGGATAGGATAGAGGATAGGATAGGATAGAGGACATAATAGGATTGAGGATATAATAGGATTGAGGAAAGGATAGGATAGAGGACATAATAGGATTGAGGATATAATAGGATTGAGGAAAGGATAGGATAGAGGATAGGATAGGATAGAGGATAGGATAGGATAGAGGATAGGATAAGAAAGAGGGTAGGATATAATAGAGGAGAGGATAGGATAGAGGATAGGATAGGATAGAGGATCGGATAGAGGATAGGATAGGATAGAGGATAGGATAGAGGATAGGATAGAGGATAGGATAGAGGATAGGATAGGATAGAGGATAGGATAGGATAGAGGATAGGATAGGATAGAGGTTAGGATGGGATACAGGATAGGATAGGATAGAGGATAGGATAGGATAGAGGATAGGATAAAATAGATGATAGGATAGGATAGAGGATAGGATATGATAGAGGATAGGATATAATAGAGGATAGGATAAAATAGAGGCTAGGATAGGATAGAGGATCGGATAGAGGATAGGATAGGATAGAGGATAGGATAAGAAAGAGGGTAGGATATAATAGAGGAGAGGATAGGATAGAGGATAGGATAGGATAGAGGATAGGATAGGAAAGAGGGTAGAATAGGATAGAGGATAGGATAGTATAGAGGATAGGATAGGATAGAGGATAGGATAGGATAGAGGATAGGATAGTATAGAGGATAGGATAGGATAGAGGATAGGATAGGATAGAGGATAGGATGGGATACAGGATAGGATAGGATAGAGGATAGGATAGGATAGAGGACATAATAGGATTGAGGATATAATAGGATTGAGGAAAGGATAGGATAGAGGATAGGATAGGATAGAGGATAGGATAGGATAGAGGATAGGATTTGATAGAGGATAGAATAGGATAGAGGATAGGATAGGATAGAACATAGGATAGGATAGAACATAGGATAGGATAGAACATAGGATAGGATAGAGGATAGGATAGGATAGAGGATAGGATAGGATAGAGGATAGGATAGGATAGAGGACATAATAGGATTGAGGATATAATAGGATTGAGGAAAGGATAGGAAAGAGGATAGGATAGGATAGAGGATAGGATATAATAGAGGATGGGATAGGATAGAGGATCGGATAGGATAGAGGGCAGGATAGGATAGAGGATAGGTTAGGATAGAGGATAGGATTGGATAGAGGATAGGATAGGATAGAGGATAATATAGGATAGAGGATATAATTGGATAGATGATAGGATAGGATAGAGGATCGGATGGAGGGTAGGATAGGTTAGAGGATAGGATAGGATAGAGGATAGGATAGGATAGAGGATAGGATGGGATAGAGGATAGGATAGGATAGAGGATAGAATAGGATAGTGGATAGGATAGGATAGAGGATAGGATAGGATAGAGGACATAATAGGATTGAGGATATAATAGGATTGAGGAAAGGATAGGATAGAGGATAGGATAGGATAGAGGATAGGATAGGATAGAGGATAGGATAAGAAAGAGGGTAGGATATAATAGAGGAGAGGATAGGATAGAGGATAGGATAGGATAGAGGATCGGATAGAGGATAGGATAGGATAGAGGATAGGATAGAGGATAGGATAGAGGATAGGATAGGATAGAGGATAGGATAGGATAGAGGATAGGATAGGATAGGAAAGAGGATAGGATAGGATATAGGATAGGATAGGATAGAGGAGAGGATAGGATAGAGGATATAATAGGATAGAGGAAAGGATAGGATAGAGGATAGGATAGGATAGAGGATAGGATATAATAGAGGATGGGATAGGATAGAGGATCGGATAGGATAGAGGGTAGGATAGGATAGAGGATATAATAGGATTGAGGAAAGGATAGGATAGAGGTTAGGATAGGATAGAGGATAGGATAGGATAGAGGATAGTATAGGATAGAGGATACGATAGAGGATTGGATATGAAAGACGATATTATAGAGGATAGAATAGGATAGATGATACTATAGGATAGAGGATAGGATATGATAGAGTAAACGATATTATACAGGATAGGATAGGGTCGAGGATAGGATAGAGGGTAGGATAGGATAGAGGATAGGATAGGATAGGGGATAGGATAGGATAGAGGATAGGAAATAATAGAGGATAGGATAGGATAAGGATCGGATAGAGGATTGGATAGGAGAGAGGATAGGATAGGATAGAGGATAGGATAGGATAGAGGATAGGATAGGATAGAGGATAGGATAGGATAGAGGTTAGGATGGGATACAGGATAGGATAGGATAGAGGATAGGATAGGATAGAGGATAGGATAAAATAGATGATAGGATAGGATAGAGGATAGGATATGATAGAGGATAGGATAGGATAGAGGATAGGATAAAATAGAGGCTAGGATAGGATAGAGGATCAGATAGAGGATAGGATAGGATAGAGGATAGGATAAGAAAGAGGGTAGGATATAATAGAGGAGAGGATAGGATAGAGGATAGGATAGGATAGAGGATAGGATAGGAAAGAGGGTAGAATAGGACAGAGGATAGGATAGTATAGAGGATAGGATAGGATAGAGGATAGGATAGGATAGAGGATAGGATAGTATAGAGGATAGGATAGGATAGAGGATAGGATAGGATAGAAGATAGGATGGGATACAGGATAGGATAGGATAGAGGATAGGATAGGATAGAGGACATAATAGGATTGAGGATATAATAGGATTGAGGAAAGGATAGGATAGAGGATAGGATAGGATAGAGGATAGGATATAATAGAGGATGGGATAGGATAGAGGATAGGATAGGATAGAACATAGGATAGGATAGAACATAGGATAGGATAGAACATAGGATAGGATAGAGGATAGGATAGGATAGAGGATAGGATAGGATAGAGGATAGGATAGGATAGAGGACATAATAGGATTGAGGATATAATAGGATTGAGGAAAGGATAGGATAGAGGACATAATAGGATTGAGGATATAATAGGATTGAGGAAAGGATAGGATAGAGGATAGGATAGGATAGAGGATCGGATAGAGGATAGGATAGGATAGAGGATAGGATAGAGGATAGGATAGAGGATAGGATAGAGGATAGGATAGGATAGAGGATAGGATAGGATAGAGGATAGGATAGGATAGAGGTTAGGATGGGATACAGGATAGGATAGGATAGAGGATAGGATAGGATAGAGGATAGGATAAAATAGATGATAGGATAGGATAGAGGATAGGATATGATAGAGGATAGGATATAATAGAGGATAGGATAAAATAGAGGCTAGGATAGGATAGAGGATCGGATAGAGGATAGGATAGGATAGAGGATAGGATAAGAAAGAGGGTAGGATATAATAGAGGAGAGGATAGGATAGAGGATAGGATAGGATAGAGGATAGGATAGGAAAGAGGGTAGAATAGGATAGAGGATAGGATAGTATAGAGGATAGGATAGGATAGAGGATAGGATAGGATAGAGGATAGGATAGTATAGAGGATAGGATAGGATAGAGGATAGGATAGGATAGAGGATAGGATAGTATAGAGGATAGGATAGGATAGAGGATAGGATAAGAAAGAGGGTAGGATATAATAGAGGAGAGGATAGGATAGAGGATAGGATAGGATAGAGGATAGGATAGGATAGGATAGGATAGAGGATAGGATAGGATAGGATAGGATAGAGGATAGGATAGGATAGGATAGGATAGAGGATAGGATAGGATAGGATAGGATAGGATAGAGGATAGGATAGGATAGGAAAGAGGATAGGATAGGATATAGGATAGGATAGGATAGAGGAGAGGATAGGATAGAGGATATAATAGGATAGAGGAAAGGATAGGATAGAGGATAGGATAGGATAGAGGATAGGATATAATAGAGGATGGGATAGGATAGAGGATCGGATAGGATAGAGGGTAGGATAGGATAGAGGATATAATAGGATTGAGGAAAGGATAGGATAGAGGTTAGGATAGGATAGAGGATAGGATAGGATAGAGGATAGTATAGGATAGAGGATACGATAGAGGATTGGATATGAAAGACGATATTATAGAGGATAGAATAGGATAGATGATACTATAGGATAGAGGATAGGATATGATAGAGTAAACGATATTATACAGGATAGGATAGGGTAGAGGATAGGATAGAGGGTTGGATAGGATAGAGGATAGGATAGGATAGGGGATAGGATAGGATAGAGGATAGGAAATAATAGAGGATAGGATAGGATAAGGATCGGATAGAGGATTGGATAGGAGAGAGGATAGGATAGGATAGAGGATAGGATAGGATAGAGGATAGGATAGTATAGAGGATAGGATATAATAGAGGATGGGATAGGATAGAGGATCGGATAGGAAAGAGGGGTAGGACAGGATAGAGGATAGGATAGGATAGAGGATAGAATAGGATAGAGGATAGGATAGGATAGAGGATAGTATAGGATAGAGGATAGGATAGGATAGAGGATAGGATTTGATAGAGGATAGAATAGGATAGAGGATAGGATAGGATAGAACATAGGATAGGATAGAACATAGGATAGGATAGAACATAGGATAGGATAGAGGATAGGATAGGATAGAGGATAGGATAGGATAGAGGATAGGATAGGATAGAGGACATAATAGGATTGAGGATATAATAGGATTGAGGAAAGGATAGGATAGAGGACATAATAGGATTGAGGATATAATAGGATTGAGGAAAGGATAGGATAGAGGATAGGATAGGATAGAGGATAGGATAGGATAGAGGATAGGATAAGAAAGAGGGTAGGATATAATAGAGGAGAGGATAGGATAGAGGATAGGATAGGATAGAGGATCGGATAGAGGATAGGATAGGATAGAGGATAGGATAGAGGATAGGATAGAGGATAGGATAGAGGATAGGATAGGATAGAGGATAGGATAGGATAGAGGATAGGATAGGATAGAGGTTAGGATGGGATACAGGATAGGATAGGATAGAGGATAGGATAGGATAGAGGATAGGATAAAATAGATGATAGGATAGGATAGAGGATAGGATATGATAGAGGATAGGATATAATAGAGGATAGGATAAAATAGAGGCTAGGATAGGATAGAGGATCGGATAGAGGATAGGATAGGATAGAGGATAGGATAAGAAAGAGGGTAGGATATAATAGAGGAGAGGATAGGATAGAGGATAGGATAGGATAGAGGATAGGATAGGAAAGAGGGTAGAATAGGATAGAGGATAGGATAGTATAGAGGATAGGATAGGATAGAGGATAGGATAGGATAGAGGATAGGATAGTATAGAGGATAGGATAGGATAGAGGATAGGATAGGATAGAGGATAGGATGGGATACAGGATAGGATAGGATAGAGGATAGGATAGGATAGAGGACATAATAGGATTGAGGATATAATAGGATTGAGGAAAGGATAGGATAGAGGATAGGATAGGATAGAGGATAGGATAGGATAGAGGATAGGATTTGATAGAGGATAGAATAGGATAGAGGATAGGATAGGATAGAACATAGGATAGGATAGAACATAGGATAGGATAGAACATAGGATAGGATAGAGGATAGGATAGGATAGAGGATAGGATAGGATAGAGGATAGGATAGGATAGAGGACATAATAGGATTGAGGATATAATAGGATTGAGGAAAGGATAGGAAAGAGGATAGGATAGGATAGAGGATAGGATATAATAGAGGATGGGATAGGATAGAGGATCGGATAGGATAGAGGGCAGGATAGGATAGAGGATAGGTTAGGATAGAGGATAGGATTGGATAGAGGATAGGATAGGATAGAGGATAATATAGGATAGAGGATATAATTGGATAGATGATAGGATAGGATAGAGGATCGGATGGAGGGTAGGATAGGTTAGAGGATAGGATAGGATAGAGGATAGGATAGGATAGAGGATAGGATGGGATAGAGGATAGGATAGGATAGAGGATAGAATAGGATAGTGGATAGGATAGGATAGAGGATAGGATAGGATAGAGGACATAATAGGATTGAGGATATAATAGGATTGAGGAAAGGATAGGATAGAGGATAGGATAGGATAGAGGATAGGATAGGATAGAGGATAGGATAAGAAAGAGGGTAGGATATAATAGAGGAGAGGATAGGATAGAGGATATAATAGGATAGAGGAAAGGATAGGATAGAGGATAGGATAGGATAGAGGATAGGATATAATAGAGGATGGGATAGGATAGAGGATCGGATAGGATAGAGGGTAGGATAGGATAGAGGATATAATAGGATTGAGGAAAGGATAGGATAGAGGTTAGGATAGGATAGAGGATAGGATAGGATAGAGGATAGTATAGGATAGAGGATACGATAGAGGATTGGATATGAAAGACGATATTATAGAGGATAGAATAGGATAGATGATACTATAGGATAGAGGATAGGATATGATAGAGTAAACGATATTATACAGGATAGGATAGGGTCGAGGATAGGATAGAGGGTAGGATAGGATAGAGGATAGGATAGGATAGGGGATAGGATAGGATAGAGGATAGGAAATAATAGAGGATAGGATAGGATAAGGATCGGATAGAGGATTGGATAGGAGAGAGGATAGGATAGGATAGAGGATAGGATAGGATAGAGGATAGGATAGGATAGAGGATAGGATAGGATAGAGGTTAGGATGGGATACAGGATAGGATAGGATAGAGGATAGGATAGGATAGAGGATAGGATAAAATAGATGATAGGATAGGATAGAGGATAGGATATGATAGAGGATAGGATAGGATAGAGGATAGGATAAAATAGAGGCTAGGATAGGATAGAGGATCAGATAGAGGATAGGATAGGATAGAGGATAGGATAAGAAAGAGGGTAGGATATAATAGAGGAGAGGATAGGATAGAGGATAGGATAGGATAGAGGATAGGATAGGAAAGAGGGTAGAATAGGACAGAGGATAGGATAGTATAGAGGATAGGATAGGATAGAGGATAGGATAGGATAGAGGATAGGATAGTATAGAGGATAGGATAGGATAGAGGATAGGATAGGATAGAGGATAGGATGGGATACAGGATAGGATAGGATAGAGGATAGGATAGGATAGAGGACATAATAGGATTGAGGATATAATAGGATTGAGGAAAGGATAGGATAGAGGATAGGATAGGATAGAGGATAGGATATAATAGAGGATGGGATAGGATAGAGGATCGGATAGGAAAGAGGGTAGGATAGGATAGAGGATAGGATAGGATAGAGGATAGAATATAATAGAGGATAGGATAGGATAGAGGATAGGATAGAGGATAGGATAGGATAGAGGATAGGATAGGATAGAGGATAGGATTTGATAGAGGATAGAATAGGATAGAGGATAGGATAGGATAGAACATAGGATAGGATAGAGGATAGGATAGGATAGACGATAGGATAGGATAGAGGATAGGATAGGATAGAGGACATAATAGGATTGAGGATATAATAGGATTGAGGAAAGGATAGGATAGAGGATAGGATAGGATAGAGGATAGGATATAATAGAGGATGGGATAGGATAGAGGATCGGATAGGATAGAGGATAGGATAGGATAGAGGATAGGATAGAGGATAGGATAGAGGATAGGATAGGATAGAGGATAGGATAGGAAAGAGGGTAGGATAGGATGGAGGATAGGATAGGATAGAGGATAGGATAGGATGGAGGATAGGATAGGATAGAGGATAGGATAGGATAGTGGATAGGATAGGATAGAGGATAGAATAGGATAGATGATAGGATAGGATAGAGGATCGGATGGAGGGTAGGATAGAGGATAGGATAGAGGATAGGATAGGATAGAGGATAGGATAGGATAGAGGACATAATAGGATTGAGGATATAATAGGATTGAGGAAAGGATAGGATAGAGGATAGGATAGGAGAGATGATAGGATAGGATAGAGGATAGGATAGGATAGAGGATAGGATAGGATAGAGGATAGGATAGGATAGAGGATAGGATAGGATAGAGGATAGGATAGAGGATAGGATAGAGGATAGGATAGAGGATAGGATAGAGGATAGGATAGGATAGAGGACATAATAGGATTGAGGATATAATAGGATTGAGGAAAGGATAGGATAGAGGATAGGATAGGATAGAGGATAGGATAGGAAAGAGGGTAGGATAGGATAGAGGATAGGATAGGATAGAGGATAGGATAGTATAGAGGATAGGATAGGATAGAGGATAGGATAGAGGATAGGATAGAGGATAGGATAGAGGATAGGATAGGATAGAGGATAGGATAGAGGATAGGATAGGAAAGAGGGTAGGATAGGATAGAGGATAGGATAGGATAGAGGATAGGATAGGATGGAGGATAGGATAGGATAGAGGATAGGATAGGATAGTGGATAGGATAGGATAGAGGATAGAATAGGATAGATGATAGGATAGGATAGAGGATCGGATGGAGGGTAGGATAGAGGATAGGATAGAGGATAGGATAGGATAGAGGACATAATAGGATTGAGGATATAATAGGATTGAGGAAAGGATAGGATAGAGGATAGGATAGGAGAGATGATAGGATAGGATAGAGGATAGGATAGGATAGAGGATAGGATAGGATAGAGGATAGGATAGGATAGAGGATAGGATAGGATAGAGGATAGGATAGAGGATAGGATAGAGGATAGGATAGAGGATAGGATAGAGGATAGGATAGGATAGAGGACATAATAGGATTGAGGATATAATAGGATTGAGGAAAGGATAGGATAGAGGATAGGATAGGATAGAGGATAGGATAGAGGATAGGATAGGAAAGAGGGTAGGATAGGATAGAGGATAGGATAGGATAGAGGATAGGATAGGATGGAGGATAGGATAGGATAGAGGATAGGATAGGATAGTGGATAGGATAGGATAGAGGATAGAATAGGATAGATGATAGGATAGGATAGAGGATCGGATGGAGGGTAGGATAGAGGATAGGATAGAGGATAGGATAGGATAGAGGATAGGATAGGAAAGAGGGTAGGATAGGATAGAGGATAGGATAGGATAGTGGATAGGATAGGATAGAGGATAGGATAGGATAGAGGACATAATAGGATTGAGGATATAATAGGATTGAGGAAAGGATAGGATAGAGGATAGGATAGGATAGAGGATAGGATATAATAGAGGATGGGATAGGATAGAGGATCGGATAGGAAAGAGGGTAGGATAGGATAGAGGATAGGATAAGATAGAGGGTAGGATATAATAGAGGATGGGATAGGATAGAGGATCGGATTGGAAAGAGGGTAGGATAGGATAGAGGATAGGATAGAATAGAGGATAGGATAGAGGACAGGATAGGATAGAGGATAGGATAGGTAAGAGGGTAGGATAGGATAGAGGATAGGATAGGATAGAGGATAGGATAGGATAGAGGATAAGATAGGATAGAGTATAGGATAGGATAGAGGATAGGATAGGATAGAGGATATAATAGGATTGAGGATATAATAGGATTGAGGAAAGGATAGGATAGAGGATAGGATAGGATAGAGGATAGGATAGGATAGAGGATAGGATAAGAAAGAGGGTAGGATATAATAGAGGAGAGGATAGGATAGAGGATAGGATAGGATAGAGGATCGGATAGAGGATAGGATAGGATAGAGGATAGGATAGAGGATAGGACAGAGGATAGGATAGGATAGAGGATAGGATAGGATAGAGGTTAGGATGGGATACAGGATAGGATAGGATAGAGGATAGGATAGGATAGAGGATAGGATAAAATAGATGATAGGATAGGATAGAGGATAGGATATGATAGAGGATAGGATAGGATAGAGGATAGGATAAAATAGAGGCTAGGATAGGATAGAGGATCGGATAGAGGATAGGATAGGATAGAGGATAGGATAAGAAAGAGGTTAGGATATAATAGAGGAGAGGATAGGATAGAGGATAGGATAGGATAGAGGATAGGATAGGAAAGAGGGTAGAATAGGATAGAGGATAGGATAGTATAGAGGATAGGATATGATAGAGGATAGGATGGGATACAGGATAGGATAGGATAGAGGATAGGATAGGATAGAGGACATAATAGGATTGAGGATATAATAGGATTGAGGAAAGGATAGGATAGAGGATAGGATAAGAAAGAGGGTAGGATATAATAGAGGAGAGGATAGGATAGAGGATAGGATAGGATAGAGGATAGGATAGGATAGGATAGGATAGAGGATAGGATAGGATAGGATAGGATAGAGGATAGGATAGGATAGGATAGGATAGAGGATAGGATAGGATAGGAAAGAGGATAGGATAGGATATAGGATAGGATAGGATAGAGGAGAGGATAGGATAGAGGATAGGATAGGATAGAGGATAGGATAGGATGGAGGATAGGATAGGATAGAGGATAGGATAGGATAGTGGATAGGATAGGATAGAGGATAGAATAGGATAGATGATAGGATAGGATAGAGGATCGGATGGAGGGTAGGATAGAGGATAGGATAGAGGATAGGATAGGATAGAGGATAGGATAGGATAGAGGATAGGATAGGATAGAGGACATAATAGGATTGAGGATATAATAGGATTGAGGAAAGGATAGCATAGAGGATAGGATAGGATAGAGGATAGGATATAATAGAGGATGGGATAGGATAGAGGATCGGATAGGATAGAGGATAGGATAGGATAGAGGATAGGATAGAGGATAGGATAGAGGATAGGATAGAGGATAGGATAGGATAGAGGATAGGATAGGAAAGAGGGTAGGATAGGATAGAGGATAGGATAGGATAGAGGATAGGATAGGATAGAGGATAGAATAGGATAGATGATAGGATAGGATAGAGGATCGGATGGAGGGTAGGATAGAGGATAGGATAGAGGATAGGATAGGATAGAGGATAGGATAGGATAGAGGATAGGATAGGATAGAGGATAGGATAGGATAGAGGATAGGATAGGATAGAGGATAGGATAGGATAGAGGATAGGATAGGATAGAGGATAGGATAGGATAGAGGACATAATAGGATTGAGGATATAATAGGATTGAGGAAAGGATAGGATAGAGAATAGGATAGGATAGAGGATAGGATATAATAGAGGATGGGATAGGATAGAGGATCGGATAGGATAGAGGATAGGATAGGATAGAGGATAGGATAGGATAGTGGATAGGATAGGATAGAGGATAGGATAGTATAGAGGATAGGATAGGATAGAGGATAGGATAGGAAAGAGGATAGGATAGGATAGAGGATAGGATAGGAAAGAGGGTAGGATAGGATAGAGGATAGGATAGGATAGAGGATAGGATAGGATAGAGGATAGGATAGGATAGAGGACATAATAGGATTGAGGATATAATAGGATTGAGGAAAGCATAGGATAGAGGATAGGATAGGAGAGAGGATAGGATAGGATAGAGGATAGGATAGGATAGAGGATAGGATAGGATAGAGGATATGATAGGATAGAGGATAGGATAGTATAGAGGATAGGATAGGATAGAGGATAGGATAGTATAGAGGATAGGATAGGATAGAGGATAGGATAGGAAAGAGGATAGGATAGGATAGAGGATAGGATAGGAAAGAGGGTAGGATAGGATAGAGGATAGGATAGGATAGAGGATAGGATAGGATAGAGGATAGGATAGGATAGAGGATAGGATAGGATAGAGGATAGGATAGTATAGAGGATAGGATAGGATAGAGGATAGGATAGGAAAGAGGGTCGAATAGGATAGAGGATAGGATAGTATAGAGGATAGGATAGGATAGAGGATAGGATAGGATAGAGGATAGGATAGTATAGAGGATAGGATAGGATAGAGGATAGGATAGGATAGAGGATAGGATGGGATAGAGGATAGGATAGGATAGAGGATAGGATAGGATAGAGGACATAATAGGATTGAGGATATAATAGGATTGAGGAAAGGATAGGATAGAGGATAGGATAGGATAGAGGATAGGATAGAGGATAGGATAGAGGATAGGATAGAGGATAGGATAGAGGATAGGATAGGATAGAGGACATAATAGGATTGAGGATATAATAGGATTGAGGAAAGGATAGGATAGAGGATAGGATAGGATAGAGGATAGGATAGGAAAGAGGGTAGGATAGGATAGAGGATAGGATAGGATAGAGGATAGGATAGTATAGAGGATAGGATAGGATAGAGGATAGGATAGAGGATAGGATAGAGGATAGGATAGAGGATAGGATAGAGGATAGGATAGAGGATAGAGGATGGGATAGAGGATAGGATAGGATAGAGGATAGGATAGGAAAGAGGGTAGGATAGGATAGAGGATAGGATAGGATAGAGGATAGGATAGGATGGAGGATAGGATAGGATAGAGGATAGGATAGGATAGTGGATAGGATAGGATAGAGGATAGAGTAGGATAGATGATAGGATAGGATAGAGGATCGGATGGAGGGTAGGATAGAGGATAGGATAGAGGATAGGATAGGATAGAGGATAGGATAGGATAGAGGACATAATAGGATTGAGGATATTATAGGATTGAGGAAAGGATAGGATAGAGGATAGGATAGGATAGAGGATAGGATATAATAGAGGATGTGATAGGATAGAGGATCGGATAGGATAGAGGATAGGATAGGATAGAGGATAGGATAGAGGATAGGATAGAGGATAGGATAGAGGATAGTATAGAGGATAGGATAGGATAGAGGATAGGATAGGAAAGAGGGTAGGATAGGATAGAGGATAGGATAGGATAGTGGATAGGATAGGATGGAGGATAGGATAGGATAGAGGATAGGATAGGATAGTGGATAGGATAGGATAGAGGATAGAATAGGATTGAGGATCGGATGGAGGGTAGGATAGGATAGAGGATAGGATAGAGGATAGGATAGATAGAGTATAGGATAGGATAGAGGATAGGATATAATAGAGGATGGGATAGGATAGAGGATCCGATAGGAAAGAGGGTAGGATAGGATAGAGGATAGGATAGGATAGAGGATAGAATAGGATAGAGGATAGGATAGGATAGAGGATAGGATAGGATAGAGGATAGGATAGGATAGAGGATAGGATAGGATAGAGGACATAATAGGATTGAGGATATAATAGGATTGAGGAAAGGATAGGATAGAGGATAGGATAGGATAGAGGATAGGATATAATAGAGGATGGGATAGGATAGAGGATCGGATAGGAAAGAGGGTAGGATAGGATAGAGGATAGGATAAGATAGAGGATAGGATATAATAGAGGATGGGATAGGATAGAGGATCGGATTGGAAAGAGGGTAGGATAGGATAGAGGATAGGATAGAATAGAGGATAGGATAGAGGATAGGATAGGATAGAGGATAGGATAGGTAAGAGGGTAGGATAGGATAGAGGATAGGATAGGATAGAGGATAGGATAGGATAGAGGATAGGATAAAATAAGGGTAGGATAAGATAGAGGATATAATAGGATTGAGGAAAGGATAGGATAGAGGTTAGGATAGGATAGAGGATAGGATAGGATAGAGGATAGGATAGGATAGAGGATCGGATAGAGGATAGGATAGGATAGAGGATAGGATAGGATAGAGGATAGGATAGGAAAGAGGGTAGGATAGGATAGAGGATAGGATAGGATAGAGGATAGTATGGGATAGAGGATACGATAGAGGATTGGATATGATAGACGATATTATAGAGGATAGAATAGGATAGATGATACTATAGGATAGAGGATAGGATATGATAGAGTAAAAGATACTATACAGGATAGGATAGGGTAGAGGATAGGGTAGAGGGTAGGATAGGATACAGGATAGGATAGAGGATAGGATAGAGGATAAGAGAGGATAGGGGATAGGATAGGATAGAGGATAGGATAGGATAGAGGATAGGATATAATAGAGGATGGGATAGGATAGAGGATCCGATAGGAAAGAGGGTAGGATAGGATAGAGGATAGGATAGGATAGAGGATAGGATAGGATAGAGGATAGGATAGGATAGAGGATAGGATAGGATAGAGGACATAATAGGATTGAGGATATAATAGGATTGAGGAAAGGATAGGATAGAGGATAGGATAGGATAGAGGATAGGATATAATAGAGGATGGGATAGGATAGAGGATAGGATAGGAGAGAGGATAGGATAGGATAGAGGATAGGATAGGATAGAGGATAGGATAGGATAGAGGATAGGATAGGATAGAGGATAGGATAGGATAGAGGATAGGATAGTATAGAGGATAGGATAGGATAGAGGATAGGATAGGAAAGAGGATAGGATAGGATAGAGGATAGGATAGGAAAGAGGGTAGGATAGGATAGAGGATAGGATAGGATAGAGGATAGCATAGGATAGAGGATAGGATAGGATAGAGGATAGGATGGGATAGAGGATAGGATAGGATAGAGGATAGGATAGGATAGAGGACATAATAGGATTGAGGATATAATAGGATTGAGGAAAGGATAGGATAGAGGATAGGATAGGATAGAGGATAGGATAGAGGATAGGATAGAGGATAGGATAGGATAAAGGACATAATAGGATTGAGGATATAATATGATTGAGGAAAGGATAGGATAGAGGATAGGATAGGATAGAGGATAGGATAGGAAAGAGGGTAGGATAGGATAGAGGATAGGATAGGATAGAGGATAGGATAGTATAGAGGATAGGATAGGATAGAGGATAGGATAGAGGATAGGATAGAGGATAGGATAGAGGATAGGATAGAGGATAGGATAGAGGATAGGATAGAGGATAGGATAGAGGATAGGATAGAGGATAGGATAGAGGATAGGATAGAGGATAGGATAGGATAGAGGATAGGATAGAGGATAGGATAGGATAGAGGATAGGATAGGAAAGAGGGTAGGATAGGATAGAGGATAGGATAGGATAGAGGATAGGATAGGATGGAGGATAGGATAGGATAGAGGATAGGATAGGATAGTGGATAGGATAGGATAGAGGATAGAATAGGATAGATGATAGGATAGGATAGAGGATCGGATGGAGGGTAGGATAGAGGATAGGATAGAGGATAGGATAGGATAGAGGATAGGATAGGATAGAGGACATAATAGGATTGAGGATATTATAGGATTGAGGAAAGGATAGGATAGAGGATAGGATAGGATAGAGGATAGGATATAATAGAGGATGTGATAGGATAGAGGATCGGATAGGATAGAGGATAGGATAGGATAGAGGATAGGATAGAGGATAGGATAGAGGATAGGATAGGATAGAGGATAGGATAGGATAGAGGATATCATAGGATAGAGGATAGGATAGGATAGAGGATAGGATGGGATAGAGGATAGGATAGGATAGAGGATAGGATAGGATAGAGGACATAATAGGATTGAGGATATAATAGGATTGAGGAAAGGATAGGATAGAGGATAGGATAGGATAGAGGATAGGATAGAGGATAGGATAGAGGATAGGATAGGATAGAGGACATAATAGGATTGAGGATATAATATGATTGAGGAAAGGATAGGATAGAGGATAGGATAGGATAGAGGATAGGATAGGAAAGAGGGTAGGATAGGATAGAGGATAGGATAGGATAGAGGATAGGATAGTATAGAGGATAGGATAGGATAGAGGATAGGATAGAGGATAGGATAGAGGATAGGATAGAGGATAGGATAGAGGATAGGATAGGATAGAGGATAGGATAGAGGATAGGATAGGATAGAGGATAGGATAGGAAAGAGGGTAGGATAGGATAGAGGATAGGATAGGATAGAGGATAGGATAGGATGGAGGATAGGATAGGATAGAGGATAGGATAGGATAGTGGATAGGATAGGATAGAGGATAGAATAGGATAGATGATAGGATAGGATAGAGGATCGGATGGAGGGTAGGATAGAGGATAGGATAGAGGATAGGATAGGATAGAGGATAGGATAGGATAGAGGATAGGATAGGATAGAGGACATAATAGGATTGAGGATATTATAGGATTGAGGAAAGGATAGGATAGAGGATAGGATAGAGGATAGGATATAATAGAGTATGTGATAGGATAGAGGATCGGATAGGATAGAGGATAGGATAGGATAGAGGATAGGATAGAGGATAGGATAGAGGATAGGATAGAGGATAGGATAGGATAGAGGATAGGATAGGAAAGAGGGTAGGATAGGATAGAGGATAGGATAGGATAGAGGATAGGATAGGATGGAGGATAGGATAGGATAGAGGATAGGATAGGATAGTGGATAGGATAGGATAGAGGATAGAATAGGATTGAGGATCGGATGGAGGGTAGGATAGGATAGAGGATAGGATAGAGGATAGGATAGATAGAGGATAGGATAGGATAGAGGATAGGATATAATAGAGGATGGGATAGGATAGAGAATCCGATAGGAAAGAGGGTAGGATAGGATAGAGGATAGGATAGGATAGAGGATAGAATAGGATAGAGGATAGGATAGGATAGAGGATAGGATAGGATAGAGGATAGGATAGGATAGAGGATAGGATAGGATAGAGGACATAATAGGATTGAGGATATAATAGGATTGAGGAAAGGATAGGATAGAGGATAGGATAGGATAGAGGATAGGATATAATAGAGGATGGGATAGGATAGAGGATCGGATAGGAAAGAGGGTAGGATATGATAGAGGATAGGATAAGATAGAGGATAGGATATAATAGAGGATGGGATAGGATAGAGGATCGGATTGGAAAGAGGGTAGGATAGGATAGAGGATAGGATAGAATAGAGGATAGGATAGAGGATAGGATAGGATAGAGGATAGGATAGGTAAGAGGGTAGGATAGGATAGAGGATAGGATAGGATAGAGGATAGGATAGGATAGAGGATAGGATAGGAATGAGGGTAGGATAGGATAGAGGATATAATAGGATTGAGGAAAGGATAGGATAGAGGTTAGGATAGGATAGAGGATAGGATAGGATAGAGGATAGTATGGGATAGAGGATACGATAGAGGATTGGATATGATAGACGATATTATAGAGGATAGAATAGGATAGATGATACTATAGGATAGAGGATAGGATATGATAGAGTAAACGATATTATACAGGATAGGATAGGGTAGAGGATAGGATAGAGGGTAGGATAGGATAGAGGATAGGATAGAGGATAGGATAGGATAGGGGATAGGATAGGGGAGAGGATAGGAAATAATAGAGGATAGGATAGGATAAGGATCGGATAGAGGATAGGATAGGGGAGAGGATAGGATAGAGGATAGGATAGGATAGAGGATAGGACAGGATAGAGGATAGGATAAGAAAGAGGGTAGGATATAATAGAGGATAGGATAGGATAGACGATCGGAAAGAGGATAGGATAGGATAGAGGATAGGATAGGATAGAGGATAGGATAGGATAGAGGATAGGATAGAGGATAGGATAGAGGATAGGATAGAGGATAGGATAGGATAGAGGATAGGATAGGAAAGAGGGTAGGATAGGATAGAGGATAGGATAGGATAGAGGATAGGATAGGATAGAGGATAGGATAGGATAGAGGATAGGATATAATAGAGGATGGGATAGGATAGAGGATCGGATAGGAAAGAGGGTAGGATAGGATAGAGGATAGGATAAGATAGAGGATAGGATATAATAGAGGATGGGATAGGATAGAGGATCGGATAGGAAAGAGGGTAGGATAGGATAGAGGATAGGATAGAATAGAGGATAGGATAGAGGATAGGATAGGATAGAGGATAGGATAGGAAAGAGGGTAGGATAGGATAGAGGATAGGATAGGATGGAGGATAGGATAGGATAGAGGATAGGATAGCAAAGAGGATAGGATAGTATAGAGGATAGGATAGGATAGAGGATGGGATTGGATTGAGGATAGGATAGGATAGAGGACAGGATATAATAGAGGATGGGATAGGATAGAGGATCGGATAGGAAAGAGGGTAGGATAGGATAGAGGATAGGATAGGATAGAGGATAGGGTAGAGGATAGGATAGGATAGAGGATAGGATAGGAAAGAGGGTAGGATAGGATAGAGGATAGGATAGGATAGAGGATAGGATAGGATAGAGGATATAATAGGATTGAGGAAAGGATAGGATAGAGGTTAGGATAGGATAGAGGATAGGATAGGATAGAGGATAGTATAGGATAGAGGATACGATAGAGGATTGGATATGATAGACGATATTATAGAGGATAGAATAGGATAGATGATACTATAGGATAGAGGATAGGATATGATAGAGTAAACGATATTATACAGGATAGGATAGGGTAGAGGATAGGATAGAGGGTAGGATAGGATAGAGGATAGGATAGAGGATAGGATAGGATAGGGGATAGGATAGGGGATAGGATAGGATAGAGGATAGGATAGGATAGAGGATAGGATAAGAAAGAGGGTAGGATATAATAGAGGAGAGGAGTGGATAGAGGATAGGATAGGATAGAGGATAGGATAGGATAGGATAGAGGATAGGATAGGATAGGAAAGAGGATAGGATAGGATAGAGGATAGGATAGGATAGAGGATAGGATAGGATAGAGGATATAATAGGATAGAGGATAGGATTGGATAGAGGATAGGATAGGATGGAAGATAGGATAGGATAGAGGATAGAATAGGATAGATGATAGGATAGGATAGAGGATCGGATGGAGGGTAGGATATGATAGAGGATAGGATAGAGGATAGGATAGAGGATAGGATAGAGGATAGGATAGAGGATAGGATAGAGGATAGGATAGAGGACATGATAGGATTGAGGATATAATAGGATTGAGGAAAGGATAGGATAGAGGATAGGATAGGATAGAGGATAGGATATAATAGAGGATGGGATAGGATAGAGGATCGGATAGGAAAGAGGGTAGGATAGGATAGATGATAGGATAGGATGGAGGATAGGATATAATAGAGGATGGGATAGGATAGAGGATCGGATAGGAAAGAGGGTAGGATAGGATAGAGGATAGGATAGAATAGAGGATAGGATATAATAGAGGATGGGATAGGATAGAGGATAGGATAGGAAAGAGTGTAGGATAGGATAGAGGATAGGATAGGATAGAGGATAGGATAGGAAAGAGGGTAGGATAGGATAGAGGATAGGATAGGATAGAGGATAGTATGGGATAGAGGATACGATAGAGGATTGGATATGATAGACGATATTATAGAGGATAGAATAGGATAGATGATACTATAGGATAGAGGATAGGATATGATAGAGTAAACGATATTATACAGGATAGGATAGGGTAGAGGATAGAATAGAGGGTAGGATAGGATAGAGGATAGGATAGAGGATAGGATAGAGGATAGGAGAGGATAGGGGATAGGATAGGATAGAGGATAGGAAATAATAGAGGATAGGATAGGATAGAGGATCGGATAGAGGATAGGATAGGATAGAGGATAGGATAGGATAGGATAGAGGATAGGATAGGATAGAGGATAGTATATGATAGAGGATACGATAGAGGATTGGATATGATAGACGATATTATAGAGGATAGAATAGGATAGATGATACTATAGGATAGAGGATAGGATATGATAGAGTAAACGATATTATACAGGATAGGATAGGGTAGAGGATAGGATAGAGGGTAGGATAGGATAGAGGATAGGATAGAGGATAGGATAGAGGATAGGATAGAGGATAGGAGAGGATAGGGGATAGGATAGGATAGAGGATAGGAAATAATAGAGGATAGGATAGGATAGAGGATAGGATATTATGGAGGATAGGATAAGATAGAGGATAGGATAGGATAGAGGATAGGATGGGATAGAGGATAGGATATAATAGAGGATAGGATAGGATAGGATAGAGGTTAGGATAGGATAGAGGATAGGATAGGATAGAGGATAGGATAGGATAGTGGATAGGATAGTATAGAGGATAGGATAGAATAGAGGATAGGATAGGATAGAGGATAGGATAGGATAGAGGATAGGATAGGATAGAGGATAGGATAGGATAGAGGATAGGATATAATAGAGGATAGGATAGGATAGAGGATCGGACAGAGGATAGGATAGGATAGAGGATAGGATAGGATAGAGAATAGGATAGAGGATAGGACAGAGGATAGGATAGGATAGAGGATAGGATAGGAAAGAGGGTAGGATAGGATAGAGGATAGGATAGGATAGGATAGAGGATAGGATAGGATGGAGGATAGGATAGGATAGAGGATAGGATAGGATAGAGGATAGGATAGGATAGAGGATAGGATAGGATAGAGGATAGGATAGGATAGAGGATAGGATAGGATAGAGGATAGGATAGGATAGAGGATAGGATAGGAAAGAGGGTAGAATAGGATAGAGGATAGGATAGGATAGATGATAGGATAGGATAGAGGATAGGATAGCATAGAGGATAGGATAGTATAGAGGATAGGATAGGATAGAGGAGGGGATATAATAGAGGATGGGATAGGATAGAGGATCGGATAGGAAAGAGGGTAGGATAGGATAGAGGATAGGATAGGATAGAGGATAGTATGGGATAGAGGATACGATAGAGGATTGGATATGATAGACGATATTATAGAGGATAGAATAGGATAGATGATACTATAGGATAGAGGATAGGATATGATAGAGTAAACGATATTATACAGGATAGGATAGGGTAGAGGATAGAATAGAGGGTAGGATAGGATAGAGGATAGGATAGAGGATAGGATAGAGGATAGGAGAGGATAGGGGATAGGATAGGATAGAGGATAGGAAATAATAGAGGATAGGATAGGATAGAGGATCGGATAGAGGATAGGATAGGATAGAGGATAGGATAGGATAGGAAAGAGGATAGGATAGGATAGAGGATAGGATAGGATAGAGGATAGGATATAATAGAGGATGGGATAGGATAGAGGATCGGATAGGAAAGAGGGTAGGATAGGATAGATGATAGGATAGGATGGAGGATAGGATATAATAGAGGATGGGATAGGATAGAGGATCGGATAGGAAAGAGGGTAGGATAGGATAGAGGATAGGATAGAATAGAGGATAGGATAGAGGATAGGATAGGATAGAGGATATAATAGGATTGAGGTAAGGATATGATAGAGGTTAGGATAGGATAGAGGATAGGATAGGATAGAGGATAGTATGGGATAGAGGATACGATAGAGGATTGGATATGATAGACGATATTATAGAGGATAGAATAGGATAGATGATACTATAGGATAGAGGATAGGATATGATAGAGTAAACGATATTATACAGGATAGGATAGGGTAGAGGATAGGATAGAGGGTAGGATAGGATACAGGATAGGATAGAGGATAGGATAGAGGATAAGAGAGGATAGGGGATAGGATAGGATAGAGGATAGGATAGGATAGAGGATAGGATATAATAGAGGATGGGATAGGATAGAGGATCCGATAGGAAAGAGGGTAGGATAGGATAGAGGATAGGATAGGATAGAGGATAGAATAGGATAGAGGATAGGATAGGATAGAGGATAGGATAGGATAGGGGATAGGATAGGATAGAGGATAGGGTAGGATAGAGGATAGGATAGGAAAGAGGGTAGGATAGGATAGAAGATAGGATAGGGTAGAGGATAGTATGGGATAGAGGATACGATAGAGGATTGGATATGATAGACGATATTATAGAGGATAGAATAGGATAGATGATACTATAGGATAGAGGATAGGATATGATAAAGTAAACGATATTATACAGGATAGGATAGGGTAGAGGATAGGATAGAGGATAGGAGAGGATAGGGGATAGGATAGGATAGAGGATAGGAAATAATAGAGGATAGGATAGGATAGAGGATCGGATAGAGGATAGGATAGGATAGAGGATAGGATAGGATAGGAAAGAGGATAGGATAGGATAGAGGATAGGATAGGATAGAGGATAGGATATAATAGAGGATGGGATAGGATAGAGGATCGGATAGGAAAGAGCGTAGGATAGGATAGAGGATAGGATAGAATAGAGGATAGGATAGGATAGAGTATAGGATAGGAAAGAGGGTAGGATAGGATAGAGGATAGGATAGGATAGAGGATAGGATAGGATTGAGGATATAATAGGATTGAGGAAAGGATAGGATAGAGGATAGGATAGGATAGAGGATAGGATAGGATAGGAAAGAGGATAGGATAGGATAGAGGATAGGATAGGATAGAGGATAGGATATAATAGAGGATGGGATAGGATAGAGGATCGGATAGGAAAGAGCGTAGGATAGGATAGAGGATAGGATAGAATAGAGGATAGGATAGAGGATAGGATAGGATAGAGGATAGGATAGGAAAGAGGGTAGGATAGGATAGTGGATAGGATAGGATAGAGGATAGGATAGGATTGAGGATATAATAGGATTGAGGAAAGGATAGGATAGAGGATAGGATAGGATAGAGGATAGGATATAATAGAGGATAGGATAGGATAGAGGATCGGATAGGAAAGAGGGTAGGATAGGATAGAGGATAGGATAGGATAGAGGATAGGATATAATAGAGGATGGGATAGGATAGAGGATCGGATAGGAAAGAGGGTAGGATAGGATAGAGGATAGGATAGAATAGAGGATAGGATAGAGGATAGGATAGGATAGAGGATATGATAGGAAAGAGGGTAGGATAGGATAGAGGATAGGATAGGATAGAGGATAGGATAGGATAGAGGATAGGATAGGAATGAGGGTAGGATAGGATAGAGGATATAATAGGATTGAGGATAGGATATAATAGAGGATGGGATAGGATAGAGGTTAGGATAGGATAGAGGATAGGATAGGATAGAGGATAGTATGGGATAGAGGATTGGATATGATAGACGATATTATAGAGGATAGAATAGGATAGATGATACTATAGGATAGAGGATAGGATATGATAAAGTAAACGATATTATACAGGATAGGATAGGGTAGAGGATAGAATAGAGGGTAGGATAGGAAAGAGGATAGGATAGGATAGAGGATAGGATAGGATAGAGGATAGGATAGGATAGAATAAACGATATTATACAGGATAGGATAGGGTAGAGGATAGGATAGGATAGAGGATAGGATAGGAAAGAGTGTAGGATAGGATAGAGGATAGGATAGGATAGAGGATAGGATAGGAAAGAGGGTAGGATAGGATAGAGGATAGGATAGGATAGAGGATAGTATGGGATAGAGGATACGATAGAGGATTGGATATGATAGACGATATTATAGAGGATAGAATAGGATAGATGATACTATAGGATAGAGGATAGGATATGATAGAGTAAACGATATTATACAGGATAGGATAGGGTAGAGGATAGAATAGAGGGTAGGATAGGATAGAGGATAGGATAGAGGATAGGATAGAGGATAGGAGAGGATAGGGGATAGGATAGGATAGAGGATAGGAAATAATAGAGGATAGGATAGGATAGAGGATCGGATAGAGGATAGGATAGGATAGAGGATAGGATAGGATAGGATAGAGGATAGGATAGGATAGAGGATAGTATATGATAGAGGATACGATAGAGGATTGGATATGATAGACGATATTATAGAGGATAGAATAGGATAGATGATACTATAGGATAGAGGATAGGATATGATAGAGTAAACGATATTATACAGGATAGGATAGGGTAGAGGATAGGATAGAGGGTAGGATAGGATAGAGGATAGGATAGAGGATAGGATAGAGGATAGGATAGAGGATAGGAGAGGATAGGGGATAGGATAGGATAGAGGATAGGAAATAATAGAGGATAGGATAGGATAGAGGATAGGATATTATGGAGGATAGGATAAGATAGAGGATAGGATAGGATAGAGGATAGGATGGGATAGAGGATAGGATATAATAGAGGATAGGATAGGATAGGATAGAGGTTAGGATAGGATAGAGGATAGGATAGGATAGAGGATAGGATAGGATAGTGGATAGGATAGTATAGAGGATAGGATAGAATAGAGGATAGGATAGGATAGAGGATAGGATAGGATAGAGGATAGGATAGGATAGAGGATAGGATAGGATAGAGGATAGGATATAATAGAGGATAGGATAGGATAGAGGATCGGACAGAGGATAGGATAGGATAGAGGATAGGATAGGATAGAGAATAGGATAGAGGATAGGACAGAGGATAGGATAGGATAGAGGATAGGATAGGAAAGAGGGTAGGATAGGATAGAGGATAGGATAGGATAGGATAGAGGATAGGATAGGATGGAGGATAGGATAGGATAGAGGATAGGATAGGATAGAGGATAGGATAGGATAGAGGATAGGATAGGATAGAGGATAGGATAGGATAGAGGATAGGATAGGATAGAGGATAGGATAGGATAGAGGATAGGATAGGAAAGAGGGTAGAATAGGATAGAGGATAGGATAGGATAGATGATAGGATAGGATAGAGGATAGGATAGCATAGAGGATAGGATAGTATAGAGGATAGGATAGGATAGAGGAGGGGATATAATAGAGGATGGGATAGGATAGAGGATCGGATAGGAAAGAGGGTAGGATAGGATAGAGGATAGGATAGGATAGAGGATAGTATGGGATAGAGGATACGATAGAGGATTGGATATGATAGACGATATTATAGAGGATAGAATAGGATAGATGATACTATAGGATAGAGGATAGGATATGATAGAGTAAACGATATTATACAGGATAGGATAGGGTAGAGGATAGAATAGAGGGTAGGATAGGATAGAGGATAGGATAGAGGATAGGATAGAGGATAGGAGAGGATAGGGGATAGGATAGGATAGAGGATAGGAAATAATAGAGGATAGGATAGGATAGAGGATCGGATAGAGGATAGGATAGGATAGAGGATAGGATAGGATAGGAAAGAGGATAGGATAGGATAGAGGATAGGATAGGATAGAGGATAGGATATAATAGAGGATGGGATAGGATAGAGGATCGGATAGGAAAGAGGGTAGGATAGGATAGATGATAGGATAGGATGGAGGATAGGATATAATAGAGGATGGGATAGGATAGAGGATCGGATAGGAAAGAGGGTAGGATAGGATAGAGGATAGGATAGAATAGAGGATAGGATAGAGGATAGGATAGGATAGAGGATATAATAGGATTGAGGTAAGGATATGATAGAGGTTAGGATAGGATAGAGGATAGGATAGGATAGAGGATAGTATGGGATAGAGGATACGATAGAGGATTGGATATGATAGACGATATTATAGAGGATAGAATAGGATAGATGATACTATAGGATAGAGGATAGGATATGATAGAGTAAACGATATTATACAGGATAGGATAGGGTAGAGGATAGGATAGAGGGTAGGATAGGATACAGGATAGGATAGAGGATAGGATAGAGGATAAGAGAGGATAGGGGATAGGATAGGATAGAGGATAGGATAGGATAGAGGATAGGATATAATAGAGGATGGGATAGGATAGAGGATCCGATAGGAAAGAGGGTAGGATAGGATAGAGGATAGGATAGGATAGAGGATAGAATAGGATAGAGGATAGGATAGGATAGAGGATAGGATAGGATAGGGGATAGGATAGGATAGAGGATAGGGTAGGATAGAGGATAGGATAGGAAAGATGGTAGGATAGGATAGAAGATAGGATAGGGTAGAGGATAGTATGGGATAGAGGATACGATAGAGGATTGGATATGATAGACGATATTATAGAGGATAGAATAGGATAGATGATACTATAGGATAGAGGATAGGATATGATAAAGTAAACGATATTATACAGGATAGGATAGGGTAGAGGATAGAATAGAGGGTAGGATAGGAAAGAGGATAGGATAGGATAGAGGATAGGATAGGATAGAGGATAGGATAGGATAGAATAAACGATATTATACAGGATAGGATAGGGTAGAGGATAGGATAGGATAGAGGATAGGATAGGAAAGAGTGTAGGATAGGATAGAGGATAGGATAGGATAGAGGATAGGATAGGAAAGAGGGTAGGATAGGATAGAGGATAGGATAGGATAGAGGATAGTATGGGATAGAGGATACGATAGAGGATTGGATATGATAGACGATATTATAGAGGATAGAATAGGATAGATGATACTATAGGATAGAGGATAGGATATGATAGAGTAAACGATATTATACAGGATAGGATAGGGTAGAGGATAGAATAGAGGGTAGGATAGGATAGAGGATAGGATAGAGGATAGGATAGAGGATAGGAGAGGATAGGGGATAGGATAGGATAGAGGATAGGAAATAATAGAGGATAGGATAGGATAGAGGATCGGATAGAGGATAGGATAGGATAGAGGATAGGATAGGATAGGAAAGAGGATAGGATAGGATAGAGGATAGGATAGGATAGAGGATAGGATATAATAGAGGATGGGATAGGATAGAGGATCGGATAGGAAAGAGCGTAGGATAGGATAGAGGATAGGATAGAATAGAGGATAGGATAGAGGATAGGATAGGATAGGAAAGAGGGTAGGATAGGATAGAGGATAGGATAGGATAGAGGATAGGATAGGATTGAGGATATAATAGGATTGAGGAAAGGATAGGATAGAGGATAGGATAGGATAGAGGATAGGATAGGATAGGAAAGAGGATAGGATAGGATAGAGGATAGGATAGGATAGAGGATAGGATAGGATAGAGGATAGGATAGGATAGAGGATAGGATAGGATAGAGGACATAATAGGATTGAGGATATAATAGGATTGAGGAAAGGATAGGATAGAGGACATAATAGGATTGAGGATATAATAGGATTGAGGAAAGGATAGGATAGAGGATAGGATAGGATAGAGGATAGGATAGGATAGAGGATAGGATAAGAAAGAGGGTAGGATATAATAGAGGAGAGGATAGGATAGAGGATAGGATAGGATAGAGGATCGGATAGAGGATAGGACAGGATAGAGGATAGGATAGAGGATAGGATAGAGGATAGGATAGAGGATAGGATAGGATAGAGGATAGGATAGGATAGAGGATAGGATAGGATAGAGGATAGGATATAATAGAGGATGGGATAGGATAGAGGATCGGATAGGAAAGAGGGTAGGATAGGATAGAGGATAGGATAGGATAGAGGATAGGATATAATAGAGGATGGGGTAGGATAGAGGATCGGATAGGAAAGAGGGTAGGATAGGATAGAGGATAGGATAGGATAGAGGATAGGATAGGATAGAGGATAGGATAGGAAAGAGGGTAGGATAGGATAGAGGATATAATAGGATTGAGGAAAGGATAGGATAGAGGATAGGATAGGATAGAGGATAGGATATAATAGAGGATGGGATATAATAGAGGATGGGATAGGATAGAGGATCGGATAGGAAAGAGGGTAGTATAGGATAGAGGATAGGATAGGATAGAGGATAGGATAGGAAAGAGGGTAGAATAGGATAGAGGATAGGATAGTATAGAGGATAGGATAGGATAGAGGATAGGATAGGATAGAGGATAGGATAGTATAGTGGATAGGATAGGATAGAGGATAGGATAGGATAGAGGATAGGATGGGATACAGGATAGGATAGGATAGAGGATAGGATAGGATAGAGGATATAATAGGATTGAGGATATAATAGGATTGAGGAAAGGATAGGATAGAGGATAGGATAGGATAGAGGATAGGATATAATAGAGGATAGGATATAATAGAGGATGGGATAGGATAGAGGATCGGATAGGAAAGAGGGTAGGATAGGATAGAGGATAGGATAGGATAGAGGATAGAATAGGATAGAGGATAGGATAAGATAGAGGATAGGATAGGATAGAGGATAGGATAGGATAGAGGATAGGATTTGATAGAGGATAGAATAGGATAGAGGATAGGATAGGATAGAACATAGGATAGGATAGAACATAGGATAGGATAGAGGATAGGATAGGATAGAGGATAGGATAGGATAGAGGATAGGATAGGATAGAGGACATAATAGGATTGAGGATATAATAGGATTGAGGATATAATAGGATTGAGGAAAGGATAGGATAGAGGACATAATAGGATTGAGGATATAATAGGATTGAGGAAAGGATAGGATAGAGGATAGGATAGGATAGAGGATAGGATAGGATAGAGGATAGGATAAGAAAGAGGGTAGGATATAATAGAGGAGAGGATAGGATAGAGGATAGGATAGGATAGAGGATCGGATAGAGGATAGGATAGGATAGAGGATAGGATAGAGGATAGGATAGAGGATAGGATAGAGGATAGGATAGAGGATAGGATAGGATAGAGGATAGGATAGGATAGAGGATAGGATAGGATAGAGGATAGGATAGGATAGAGGATAGGATATAATAGAGGATGGGATAGGATAGAGGATCGGATAGGAAAGAGGGTAGGATAGGATAGAGGATAGGATAGGATAGAGGATAGGATATAATAGAGGATGGGGTAGGATAGAGGATCGGATAGGAAAGAGGGTAGGATAGGATAGAGGATAGGATAGGATAGAGGATAGGATAGGATAGAGGATAGGATAGGAAAGAGGGTAGGATAGGATAGAGGATATAATAGGATTGAGGAAAGGATAGGATAGAGGATAGGATAGGATAGAGGATAGGATATAATAGAGGATGGGATAGGATAGAGGATCGGATAGGAAAGAGGGTAGGATAGGATAGAGGATAGGATAGGATAGAGGATAGAATAGGATAGAGGATAGGATAGGATAGAGGATAGGATAGGATAGAGGATAGGATAGGATAGAGGATAGGATTTGATAGAGGATAGAATAGGATAGAGGATAGGATAGGATAGAACATAGGATAGGATAGAACATAGGATAGGATAGAGGATAGGATAGGATAGAGGATAGGATAGGATAGAGGATAGGATAGGATGGAGGACATAAAAGGATTGAGGATATAATAGGATTGAGGAAAGGATAGGATAGAGGATAGGATAGGATAGAGGATAGGATAGGTAAGAGGGTAGGATAGGATAGAGGATATAATGGGATTGAGGAAAGGATAGGATAGAGGTTAGGATAGGATAGAGGATAGGATAGGATAGAGGATAGGATAGGATAGAGGATAGGATAGGATAGAGGATAGGATAGGATGGAGGACATAAAAGGATTGAGGATATAATAGGATTGAGGAAAGGATAGGATAGAGGATAGGATAGGATAGAGGATAGGATAGGTAAGAGGGTAGGATAGGATAGAGGATATAATGGGATTGAGGAAAGGATAGGATAGAGGTTAGGATAGGATAGAGGATAGGATAGGATAGAGGATAGGATAGAGGGTAGGATAGGATAGAGGATAGGATAGTATAGAGGATAGGATAGGATAGAGGAGGGGATTGGAGTGAGGATAGGATAGGATAGAGGATAGGATAGGATAGAGGATAGGATAGGTAAGAGGGTAGGATAGGATAGAGGATATAATAGGATTGAGGATAGGATAGGAAAGAGGGTAGAATAGGATAGAGGATAGGATAGGATAGATGATAGGATAGGATAGAGGATAGGATAGCATAGAGGATAGGATAGTATAGAGGATAGGATAGGATAGAGGAGGGGATTGGAGTGAGGATAGGATAGGATAGAGGATAGGATATAATAGAGGATGGGATAGGATAGAGGATCGGATAGGAAAGAGGTTAGGATAGGATAGAGGATAGGATAGGATAGAGGATAGGATATAATAGAGGATGCGATAGGATAGAGGATCGGATAGGAAAGAGGGTAGAATAGGATAGAGGATAGGATAGAGGATAGGATAGGATAGAGGATAGGATAGGAAAGAGGGTAGGATAGGATAGAGGATAGGATAGGATAGAGGATAGGATAGGAAAGAGGGTAGGATAGGATAGAGGATATAATAGGATTGAGGAAAGGATAGGATAGAGGTTAGGATAGGATAGAGGATAGGATAGGATAGAGGATAGTATAGGATAGAGGATACGATAGAGGATTGGATATGATAGACGATATTATAGAGGATAGAATAGGATAGATGATACTATAGGATAGAGGATAGGATATGATAGAGTAAACGATATTATACAGGATAGGATAGGGTAGAGGATAGGATAGAGGGTAGGATAGGAAAGAGGGTAGGATAGGATAGAGGATAGGATAGGATAGAGGATAGGATAGCATGGAGGATAGGATAAGATAGAGGATAGGATAGGATTGAGGATAGGATGGGATAGAGGATAGGATAGGATAGAGGATAGGATAGGATAGGATAGAGGATAGGATAGGATAGAGGATAGGATAGGATAGAGGATAGGATAGTTTAGAGGATAGGATAGAATAGAGGATAGGATAGGATAGAGGATAGAATAGGATAGAGGATAGGATAGGATAGAGGATAGGATATAATAGAGGATAGGATAGGATAGAGGATCGGACAGAGGATAGGATAGGATAGAGGATAGGATAGGATAGAGGATGGGATAGAGGATAGGATAGAGGATAGGATAGAGGATAGGATAGAGGATAGGATAGGATAGAGGATAGGATAGGAAAGAGGGTAGGATAGGATAGAGGATAGGATAGGATGGAGGATAGGATAGGATAGAGGATAGGATAGCAAAGAGGATAGGATAGTATAGAGGATAGGATAGGATAGAGGATAGGATATAATAGAGGATGGGATAGGATAGAGGATCCGATAGGAAAGAGGGTAGGATAGGATAGAGGATAGGATAGGATAGAGGATAGGATAGGATAGAGGATAGGATAGGATAGAGGATAGGATAGGATAGAGGATAGGATAGGATAGAGGATAGGATAGGATAGAGGATAGGATAGGATAGAGGATAGGATAGGATAGAGGACATAATAGGATTGAGGATATAATAGGATTGAGGAAAGGATAGGATAGAGGATAGGATAGGATAGAGGATAGGATATAATAGAGGATGGGATAGGATAGAGGATCGGATAGGAAAGAGGGAAGGATAGGATAGAGGATAGGATAAGATAGAGGATAGGATATAATAGAGGATGGGATAGGATAGAGGATCGGATAGGAAAGAGGGTAGGATAGGATAGAGGATAGGATAGAATAGAGGATAGGATAGAGGATAGGATAGGATAGAGGATAGGATAGGAAAGAGGGTAGGATAGGATAGAGGATAGGATAGGATGGAGGATAGGATAGGATAGAGGATAGGATAGCAAAGAGGATAGGATAGTACAGAGGATAGGATAGGATAGAGGATGGGATTGGATTGAGGATAGGATAGGATAGAGGACAGGATATAATAGAGGATGGGATAGGATAGAGGATCGGATAGGAAAGAGGTTAGGATAGGATAGAGGATAGGATAGGATAGAGGATAGGATATAATAGAGGATGGGATAGGATAGAGGATCGGATAGGAAAGAGGGTAGGATAGGATAGAGGATAGGATAGGATAGAGGATAGGATAGAGGATAGGATAGGATAGAGGATAGGATAGGAAAGAGGGTAGGATAGGATAGAGGATAGGATAGGATAGAGGATAGGATAGGATAGAGGATATAATAGGATTGAGGAAAGGATAGGATAGAGGTTAGGATAGGATAGAGGATAGGATAGGATAGAGGATAGTATAGGATAGAGGATACGATAGAGGATTGGATATGATAGACGATATTATAGAGGATAGAATAGGATAGATGATACTATAGGATAGAGGATAGGATATGATAGAGTAAACGATATTATACAGGATAGGATAGGGTAGAGGATAGGATAGAGGGTAGGATAGGATACAGGATAGGATAGGATAGGATAGAGGATAGGATAGGATGGAGGATAGGATAGGATAGAGGATAGGATAGGATAGAGGATAGGATAGGATAGAGGAAAGGATAGGATAGAGGATAGGAGAGGATAGGGGATAGGATAGGATAGAGGATAGGAAATAATAGAGGATAGGATAGAGGATAGGAAAGAAGAGAGGATAGGATAGGATAGAGGATAGGATAGGATAGAGGATAGGATAGGATAGAGGATAGGATAGGAAAGAGGGTAGGATAGGATAGAGGATAGGATAGGATAGAGGATAGGATAGGATGGAGGATAGGATAAGATAGAGGATAGGATAGGATAGAGGATAGGATGGGATAGAGGATAGGATAGGATAGAGGATAGGATAGGATAGGATAGAGGATAGGATAGGATAGAGGATAGGATAGGATGGAGGATAGGATAGTATAGAGGATAGGATAGAATAGAGGATAGGATAGGATAGAGGATAGGATAGGATAGAGGATAGGATAGGATAGAGGATAGGATATAATAGAGGATAGGATAGGATAGAGGATCGGACAGAGGATAGGATAGGATAGAGGATAGGATAGGATAGAGGATAGGATAGAGGATAGGATAGAGGATAGGATAGAGGATAGGATAGGATAGAGGATAGGATAGGAAAGAGGGTAGGATAGGATAGAGGATAGGATAGGATAGGATAGAGGATAGGATAGGATGGAGGATAGGATAGGATAGAGGATAGGATAGGATAGAGGATACGATGGGATAGAGGATAGGATAGGATAGAGGATAGGATAGGATAGAGGATAGGATAGGATAGAGGATAGGATAGGCCAGAGGATAGGATAGGATAGAGGATAGGATAGGATAGAGGATAGGATAGGATAGAGGATAGGATAGGATAGAGGATAGGATAGGATAGAGGATAGGATAGGATAGAGGATAGGATAGGAATGAGGGTAGGATAGGATAGAGGATATAATAGGATTGAGGAAAGGATAGGATAGAGGATAGGATAGGATAGAGGATAGGATATAATAGAGGATGGGATAGGATAGAGGATCGGATAGGAAAGAGGGTAGGATAGGATAGAGGATAGGATAAGATAGAGGATAGGATATAATAGAGGATGGGATAGGATAGAGGATCGGATAGGAAAGAGGGTAGGATAGGATAGAGGATAGGATAGAATAGAGGATAGGATAGAGGATAGGATAGGATAGAGGATAGGATAGGATAGAGGATAGGATAGGAAAGAGGGTAGGATAGGATAGAGGATAGGATAGGATAGAGGATAGGATAGGATAGGATAGAGGATAGGATAGGAATGAGGGTAGGATAGGATAAAGGATATAATAGGATTGAGGAAAGGATAGGATAGAGGTTAGGATAGGATAGAGGATAGGATAGGATAGAGGATAGTATATGATAGAGGATACGATAGAGGATTGGATATGATAGACGATATTATAGAGGATAGAATAGGATAGATGATACTATAGGATAGAGGATAGGATATGATAGAGGATAGGATGGGATAGAGGATAGGATATAATAGAGGATAGGATAGGATAGAGGATAGGATAGGATAGAGGATAGGATAGGATAGAGGATAGGATAGGATAGAGGATAGGATATAATAGAGGATAGGATAGGATAGAGGATCGGACAGAGGATAGGATAGGATAGAGGATAGGATAGGATAGAGGATAGGATAGAGGATAGGACAGAGGATAGGATAGGATAGAGGATAGGATAGGAAAGAGGGTAGGATAGGATAGAGGATAGGATAGGATAGGATAGAGGATAGGGTAGGATGGAGGATAGGATAGGATAGAGGATAGGATAGGATAGAGGATAGGATAGGATAGAGGATAGGATAGGATAGAGGATAGGATAGGATAGAGGATAGGTTAGGATAGAGGATAGGATAGGAAAGAGGGTAGAATAGGATAGAGGATAGGATAGGATAGATGATAGGATAGGATAGAGGATAGGATAGCATAGAGGATAGGATAGTATAGAGGATAGGATAGGATAGAGGAGGGGATTGGAGTGAGGATAGGATAGGATAGAGGATAGGATATAATAGAGGATGGGATAGGATAGAGGATCGGATAGGAAAGAGGGTAGGATAGGATAGAGGATAGGATAGGATAGAGGATAGTATGGGATAGAGGATACGATAGAGGATTGGATATGATAGACGATATTATAGAGGATAGAATAGGATAGATGATACTATAGGATAGAGGATAGGATATGATAGAGTAAACGATATTATACAGGATAGGATAGGGTAGAGGATAGAATAGAGGGTAGGATAGGATAGAGGATAGGATAGAGGATAGGATAGAGGATAGGAGAGGATAGGGGATAGGATAGGATAGAGGATAGGAAATAATAGAGGATAGGATAGGATAGAGGATCGGATAGAGGATAGGATAGGATAGAGGATAGGATAGGATAGGAAAGAGGATAGGATAGGATAGAGGATAGGATAGGATAGAGGATAGGATATAATAGAGGATGGGATAGGATAGAGGATCGGATAGGAAAGAGGGTAGGATAGGATAGATGATAGGATAGGATGGAGGATAGGATATAATAGAGGATGGGATAGGATAGAGGATCGGATAGGAAAGAGGGTAGGATAGGATAGAGGATAGGATAGAATAGAGGATAGGATAGAGGATAGGATAGGATAGAGGATATAATAGGATTGAGGTAAGGATATGATAGAGGTTAGGATAGGATAGATGATAGGATAGGATAGAGGATAGTATGGGATAGAGGATACGATAGAGGATTGGATATGATAGACGATATTATAGAGGATAGAATAGGATAGATGATACTATAGGATAGAGGATAGGATATGATAGAGTAAACGATATTATACAGGATAGGATATGGTAGAGGATAGGATAGAGGGTAGGATAGGATACAGGATAGGATAGAGGATAGGATAGAGGATAAGAGAGGATAGGGGATAGGATAGGATAGAGGATAGGATAGGATAGAGGATAGGATATAATAGAGGATGGGATAGGATAGAGGATCCGATAGGAAAGAGGGTAGGATAGGATAGAGGATAGGATAGGATAGAGGATAGAATAGGATAGAGGATAGGATAGGATAGAGGATAGGATAGGATAGGGGATAGGATAGGATAGAGGATAGGGTAGGATAGAGGATAGGATAGGAAAGAGGATAGGATAGGATAGAGGATAGGATAGGATAGAGGATCGGATAGGAAAGAGGGTAGGATAGGATAGAGGATAGGATAGAATAGAGGATAGGATAGAGGATAGGATAGGATAGAGGATATGCTAGGAAAGAGGGTAGGATAGGATAGAGGATAGGATAGGATAGAGGATAGGATAGGATAGAGGATAGGATAGGAATGAGGGTAGGATAGGATAGAGGATATAATAGGATTGAGGAAAGGATAGGATAGAGGATAGGATAGGATAGAGGATAGGATATAATAGAGGATGGGATAGGATAGAGGGTCGGATAGGAAAGAGGGTAGGATAGGATAGAGGATAGGATAAGATAGAGGATAGGATATAATAGAGGATGGGATAGGATAGAGGATCGGTTAGGAAAGAGGGTAGGATAGGATAGAGGATAGGATAGAATAGAGGATAGGATAGAGGATAGGATAGGATAGAGGATAGGATAGGATAGAGGATAGGATAGGAAAGAGGGTAGGATAGGATAGAGGATAGGATAGGATAGAGGATAGGATAGGATAGAGGATAGGATAGGAATGAGGGTAGGTTAGGATAAAGGATATAATAGGATTGAGGAAAGGATAGGATAGAGGTTAGGATAGGATAGAGGATAGGATAGGATAGAGGATAGTATATGATAGAGGATACGATAGAGTATTGGATATGATAGACGATATTATAGAGGATAGAATAGGATAGATGATACTATAGGATAGAGGATAGGATATGATAGAGTAAACGATATTATACAGGATAGGATAGGGTAGAGGATAGGATAGAGGGTAGGGTAGGATAGAGGATAGGATAGAGGATAGGATAGAGGATAGGATAGAGGATAGGAGAGGATAGGGGATAGGATAGGATAGAGGATAGGAAATAATAGAGGATAGGATAGGATAGAGGATCGGATAGAGGATAGGATAGGAGAGAGGATAGGATAGGATAGAGGATAGGATAGGATAGAGGATAGGATAGGAAAGAGGGTAGGATAGGATAGAGGATAGGATAGGATAGAGGATAGGATAGGATAGAGGATAGGATAGGATAGAGGATAGGATAGGAATGAGGGTAGGATAGGATAGAGGATATAATAGGATTGAGGAAAGGATAGGATAGAGGATAGGATAGGATAGAGGATAGGATATAATAGAGGATGGGATAGGATAGAGGATCGGATAGGAAAGAGGGTAGGATAGGATAGAGGATAGGATAAGATAGAGGATAGGATATAATAGAGGATGGGATAGGATAGAGGATCGGATAGGAAAGAGGGTAGGATAGGATAGAGGATAGGATAGAATAGATGATAGGATAGAGGATAGGATAGGATAGAGGATAGGATAGGATAGAGGATAGGATAGGAAAGAGGGTAGGATAGGATAGAGGATAGGATAGGATAGAGGATAGGATAGGATAGAGGATAGGATAGGAATGAGGGTAGGATAGGATAAAGGATATAATAGGATTGAGGAAAGGATAGGATAGAGGTTAGGATAGGATAGAGGATAGGATAGGATAGAGGATAGTATATGATAGAGGATACGATAGAGGATTGGATATGATAGACGATATTATAGAGGATAGAATAGGATAGATGATACTATAGGATAGAGGATAGGATATGATAGAGTAAACGATATTATACAGGATAGGATAGGGTAGAGGATAGGATAGAGGGTAGGATAGGATAGAGGATAGGATAGAGGATAGGATAGAGGATAGGATAGAGGATAGGAGAGGATAGGGGATAGGATAGGATAGAGGATAGGAAATAATAGAGGATAGGATAGGATAGAGGATAGGATATTATGGAGGATAGGATAAGATAGAGGATAGGATAGGATAGAGGATAGGATGGGATAGAGGATAGGATATAATAGAGGATAGGATAGGATAGGATAGAGGTTAGGATAGGATAGAGGATAGGATAGGATAGAGGATAGGATAGGATAGTGGATAGGATAGTATAGAGGATAGGATAGAATAGAGGATAGGATAGGATAGAGGATAGGATAGGATAGAGGATAGGATAGGATAGAGGATAGGATAGGATAGAGGATAGGATATAATAGAGGATAGGATAGGATAGAGGATCGGACAGAGGATAGGATAGAGGATCGGACAGAGGATAGGATAGGATAGAGGATAGGATAGGATAGAGGATAGGATAGAGGATAGGACAGAGGATAGGATAGAATAGAGGATAGGATAGGAAAGAGGGTAGGATAGGATAGAGGATAGGATAGGATAGGATAGAGGATAGGATAGGATGGAGGATAGGATAGGATAGAGGATAGGATAGGATAGAGGATAGGATAGGATAGAGGATAGGATAGGATAGAGGATAGGATAGGATAGAGGATAGGATAGGATAGAGGATAGGATAGGATAGAGGATAGGATAGGAAAGAGGGTAGAATAGGATAGAGGATAGGATAGGATAGATGATAGGATAGGATAGAGGATAGGATAGCATAGAGGATAGGATAGTATAGAGGATAGGATAGGATAGAGGAGGGGATTGGAGTGAGGATAGGATAGGATAGAGGATAGGATATAATAGAGGATGGGATAGGATAGAGGATCGGATAGGAAAGAGGTTAGGATAGGATAGAGGATAGGATAGGATAGAGGATAGGATATAATAGAGGATGCGATAGGATAGAGGATCGGATAGGAAAGAGGGTAGGATAGGATAGAGGATAGGATAGAGGATAGGATAGGATAGAGGATAGGATAGGAAAGAGGGTAGGATAGGATAGAGGATAGGATAGGATAGAGGATAGGATAGGAAAGAGGGTAGGATAGGATAGAGGATATAATAGGATTGAGGAAAGGATAGGATAGAGGTTAGGATAGGATAGAGGATAGGATAGGATAGAGGATAGTATAGGATAGAGGATACGATAGAGGATTGGATATGATAGACGATATTATAGAGGATAGAATAGGATAGATGATACTATAGGATAGAGGATAGGATATGATAGAGTAAACGATATTATACAGGATAGGATAGGGTAGAGGATAGGATAGAGGGTAGGATAGGATACAGGATAGGATAGGATAGGATAGAGGATAGGATAGGATGGAGGATAGGATAGGATAGAGGATAGGATAGGATAGAGGATAGGATAGGATAGAGGATAGGATAGGATAGAGGATAGGAGAGGATAGGGGATAGGATAGGATAGAGGATAGGAAATAATAGAGGATAGGATAGAGGATAGGAAAGAAGAGAGGATAGGATAGGATAGAGGATAGGATAGGATAGAGGATAGGATAGGAAAGAGGGTAGGATAGGATAGAGGATAGGATAGGATAGAGGATAGGATAGGATGTAGGATAGGATAAGATAGAGGATAGGATAGGATAGAGGATAGGATGGGATAGAGGATAGGATAGGATAGAGGATAGGATAGGATAGGATAGAGGATAGGATAGGATAGAGGATAGGATAGGATAGAGGATAGGATAGGATAGAGGATAGGATAGGAAAGAGGGTAGGATAGGATAGAGGATAGGATAGGATGGAGGATAGGATAGGATAGAGGATAGGATAGCAAAGAGGATAGGATAGTATAGAGGATAGGATAGGATAGAGGATAGGATATAATAGAGGATGGGATAGGATAGAGGATCCGATAGGAAAGAGGGTAGGATAGGATAGAGGATAGGATAGGATAGAGGATAGGATAGGATAGAGGATAGGATAGGATAGAGGATAGGATAGGATAGAGGATAGGATAGGATAGAGGATAGGATAGGATAGAGGATAGGATAGGATAGAGGACATAATAGGATTGAGGATATAATAGGATTGAGGAAAGGATAGGATAGAGGATAGGATAGGATAGAGGATAGGATATAATAGAGGATGGGATAGGATAGAGGATCGGATAGGAAAGAGGGTAGGATAGGATAGAGGATAGGATAAGATAGAGGATAGGATATAATAGAGGATGGGATAGGATAGAGGATCGGATAGGAAAGAGGGTAGGATAGGATAGAGGATAGGATAGAATAGAGGATAGGATAGAGGATAGGATAGGATAGAGGATAGGATAGGAAAGAGGGTAGGATAGGATAGAGGATAGGATAGGATGGAGGATAGGATAGGATAGAGGATAGGATAGCAAAGAGGATAGGATAGTATAGAGGATAGGATAGGATAGAGGATGGGATTGGATTGAGGATAGGATAGGATAGAGGACAGGATATAATAGAGGATGGGATAGGATAGAGGATCGGATAGGAAAGAGGTTAGGATAGGATAGAGGATAGGATAGGATAGAGGATAGGATATAATAGAGCATGGGATAGGATAGAGGATCGGATAGGAAAGAGGGTAGGATAGGATAGAGGATAGGATAGGATAGAGGATAGGATAGAGGATAGGATAGGATAGAGGATAGGATAGGAAAGAGGGTAGGATAGGATAGAGGATAGGATAGGATAGAGGATAGGGTAGGATAGAGGATATAATAGGATTGAGGAAAGGATAGGATAGAGGTTAGGATAGGATAGAGGATAGGATAGGATAGAGGATAGTATAGGATAGAGGATACGATAGAGGATTGGATATGATAGACGATATTATAGGGGATAGAATAGGATAGATGATACTATAGGATAGAGGATAGGATATGATAGAGTAAACGATATTATACAGGATAGGATAGGGTAGAGGATAGGATAGAGGGTAGGATAGGATACAGGATAGGATAGGATAGGATAGAGGATAGGATAGGATGGAGGATAGGATAGGATAGAGGATAGGATAGGATAGAGGATAGGATAGGATAGAGGATAGGATATAATAGAGGATAGGATAGGATAGAGGATCGGACAGAGGATAGGATAGGATAGAGGATAGGATAGGATAGAGGATAGGATAGAGGATAGGATAGAGGATAGGATAGAGGATAGGATAGGATAGAGGATAGGATAGGAAAGAGGGTAGGATAGGATAGAGGATAAGATAGGATAGGATAGAGGATAGGATAGGATGGAGGATAGGATAGGATAGAGGATAGGATAGGATAGAGGATACGATGGGATAGAGGATAGGATAGGATAGAGGATAGGATAGGATAGAGGATAGGATAGGATAGAGGATAGGATAGGCTAGAGGATAGGATAGGATAGAGGATAGGATAGGATAGAGGATAGGATAGGATAGAGAATAGGATAGGATAGAGGATAGGATAGGATAGAGGATAGGATAGGATAGAAGATAGGATAGGATAGAGGATAGGATAGGATAGAGGATAGGATAGGAAAGAGGGTAGGATAGGATAGAGGATAGGATAGGATGGAGGATAGGATAGGATAGAGGATAGGATAGCAAAGAGGATAGGATAGTATAGAGGATAGGATAGGATAGAGGATAGGATATAATAGAGGATGGGATAGGATAGAGGATCCGATAGGAAAGAGGGTAGGATAGGATAGAGGATAGGATAGGATAGAGGATAGGATACGATAGAGGATAGGATAGGATAGAGGATAGGATAGGATAGAGGATAGGATAGGATAGAGGATAGGATAGGATAGAGGACATAATAGGATTGAGGATATAATAGGATTGAGGAAAGGATAGGATAGAGGATAGGATAGGATAGAGGATAGGATATAATAGAGGATGGGATAGGATAGAGGATCGGATAGGAAAGAGGGTAGGATAGGATAGAGGATAGGATAAGATAGAGGATAGGATATAATAGAGGATGGGATAGGATAGAGGATCGGATAGGAAAGAGGGTAGGATAGGATAGAGGATAGGATAGAATAGAGGATAGGATAGAGGATAGGATAGGATAGAGGATAGGATAGGATAGAGGATAGGATAGGAAAGAGGGTAGGATAGGATAGAGGATAGGATAGGATGGAGGATAGGATAGGATAGAGGATAGGATAGCAAAGAGGATAGGATAGTATAGAGGATAGGATAGGATAGAGGATGGGATTGGATTGAGGATAGGATAGGATAGAGGACAGGATATAATAGAGGATGGGATAGGATAGAGGATCGGATAGGAAAGAGGTTAGGATAGGATAGAGGATAGGATAGGATAGAGGATAGGATATAATAGAGGATGGGATAGGATAGAGGATCGGATAGGAAAGAGGGTAGGATAGGATAGAGGATAGGATAGGATAGAGGATAGGATAGAGGATAGGATAGGATAGAGGATAGGATAGGAAAGAGGGTAGGATAGGATAGAGGATAGGATAGGATAGAGGATAGTATAGGATAGAGGATATAATAGGATTGAGGAAAGGATAGGATAGAGGTTAGGATAGGATAGAGGATAGGATAGGATAGAGGATAGTATAGGATAGAGGATACGATAGAGGATTGGATATGATAGACGATATTATAGAGGATAGAATAGGATAGATGATACTATAGGATAGAGGATAGGATATGATAGAGTAAACGATATTATACAGGATAGGATAGGGTAGAGGATAGGATAGAGGGTAGGATAGGATAGAGGATAGGATAGAGGATAGGATAGGATAGGGGATAGGATAGGGGATAGGATAGGAAATAATAGAGGATAGGATAGGATAAGGATCGGATAGAGGATAGGATATGAGAGAGGATAGTATAGAGGATAGGATAGGATAGAGGATAGGATAGGATAGAGGATAGGATAAGAAAGAGGGTAGGATATAATAGAGGAGAGGATTGGATAGAGGATAGGATAGGATAGAGGATAGGATAGGATAGGATAGGATAGAGGATAGGATAGGATAGGAAAGAGGATAGGATAGGATAGAGGATAGGATAGGATAGAGGATAGGATAGGATAGAGGATATAATAGGATAGAGGATAGGATTGGATAGAGGATAGGATAGGATAGAAGATAGGATAGGATAGAGGATAGAATAGGATAGATGACAGGATAGGATAGAGGATCGGATGGAGGGTAGGATAGGATAGAGGATAGGATAGAGGATAGGATAGAGGATAGGATAGAGGATAGGATAGAGGATAGGATAGAGGATAGGATAGAGGGTAGGATAGAGGATAGGATAGAGGATAGGATAGAGGATAGGATAGAGGACATGATAGGATTGAGGATATAATAGGATTGAGGAAAGGATAGGATAGAGGATAGGATAGGATAGAGGATAGGATATAATAGAGGATAGGATAGGATAGAGGATCGGACAGAGGATAGGATAGGATAGAGGATAGGATAGGATAGAGGATAGGATAGAGGATAGGATAGAGGATAGGATAGAGGATAGGATAGGATAGAGGATAGGATAGGAAAGAGGGTAGGATAGGATAGAGGATAAGATAGGATAGGATAGAGGATAGGATAGGATGGAGGATAGGATAGGATAGAGGATAGGATAGGATAGAGGATACGATGGGATAGAGGATAGGATAGGATAGAGGATAGGATAGGATAGAGGATAGGATAGGATAGAGGATAGGATAGGCTAGAGGATAGGATAGGATAGAGGATAGGATAGGATAGAGGATAGGATAGGATAGAGAATAGGATAGGATAGAGGATAGGATAGGATAGAGGATAGGATAGGATAGAAGATAGGATAGGATAGAGGATAGGATAGGATAGAGGATAGGATAGGAAAGAGGGTAGGATAGGATAGAGGATAGGATAGGATGGAGGATAGGATAGGATAGAGGATAGGATAGCAAAGAGGATAGGATAGTATAGAGGATAGGATAGGATAGAGGATAGGATATAATAGAGGATGGGATAGGATAGAGGATCCGATAGGAAAGAGGGTAGGATAGGATAGAGGATAGGATAGGATAGAGGATAGGATACGATAGAGGATAGGATAGGATAGAGGATAGGATAGGATAGAGGATAGGATAGGATAGAGGATAGGATAGGATAGAGGACATAATAGGATTGAGGATATAATAGGATTGAGGAAAGGATAGGATAGAGGATAGGATAGGATAGAGGATAGGATATAATAGAGGATGGGATAGGATAGAGGATCGGATAGGAAAGAGGGTAGGATAGGATAGAGGATAGGATAAGATAGAGGATAGGATATAATAGAGGATGGGATAGGATAGAGGATCGGATAGGAAAGAGGGTAGGATAGGATAGAGGATAGGATAGAATAGAGGATAGGATAGAGGATAGGATAGGATAGAGGATAGGATAGGATAGAGGATAGGATAGGAAAGAGGGTAGGATAGGATAGAGGATAGGATAGGATGGAGGATAGGATAGGATAGAGGATAGGATAGCAAAGAGGATAGGATAGTATAGAGGATAGGATAGGATAGAGGATGGGATTGGATTGAGGATAGGATAGGATAGAGGACAGGATATAATAGAGGATGGGATAGGATAGAGGATCGGATAGGAAAGAGGTTAGGATAGGATAGAGGATAGGATAGGATAGAGGATAGGATATAATAGAGGATGGGATAGGATAGAGGATCGGATAGGAAAGAGGGTAGGATAGGATAGAGGATAGGATAGGATAGAGGATAGGATAGAGGATAGGATAGGATAGAGGATAGGATAGGAAAGAGGGTAGGATAGGATAGAGGATAGGATAGGATAGAGGATAGTATAGGATAGAGGATATAATAGGATTGAGGAAAGGATAGGATAGAGGTTAGGATAGGATAGAGGATAGGATAGGATAGAGGATAGTATAGGATAGAGGATACGATAGAGGATTGGATATGATAGACGATATTATAGAGGATAGAATAGGATAGATGATACTATAGGATAGAGGATAGGATATGATAGAGTAAACGATATTATACAGGATAGGATAGGGTAGAGGATAGGATAGAGGGTAGGATAGGATAGAGGATAGGATAGAGGATAGGATAGGATAGGGGATAGGATAGGGGATAGGATAGGAAATAATAGAGGATAGGATAGGATAAGGATCGGATAGAGGATAGGATATGAGAGAGGATAGTATAGAGGATAGGATAGGATAGAGGATAGGATAGGATAGAGGATAGGATAAGAAAGAGGGTAGGATATAATAGAGGAGAGGATTGGATAGAGGATAGGATAGGATAGAGGATAGGTTAGGATAGGATAGGATAGAGGATAGGATAGGATAGGAAAGAGGATAGGATAGGATAGAGGATAGGATAGGATAGAGGATAGGATAGGATAGAGGATATAATAGGATAGAGGATAGGATTGGATAGAGGATAGGATAGGATAGAAGATAGGATAGGATAGAGGATAGAATAGGATAGATGATAGGATAGGATAGAGGATCGGATGGAGGGTAGGATAGGATAGAGGATAGGATAGAGGATAGGATAGAGGATAGGATAGAGGATAGGATAGAGGATAGGATAGAGGATAGGATAGAGGGTAGGATAGAGGATAGGATAGAGGATAGGATAGAGGATAGGATAGAGGACATGATAGGATTGAGGATATAATAGGATTGAGGAAAGGATAGGATAGAGGATAGGATAGGATAGAGGATAGGATATAATAGAGGATGGGATAGGATAGAGGATCGGATAGGAAAGAGGGTAGGATAGGATAGAGGATAGGATAGGATGGAGGATAGGATATAATAGAGGATGGGATAGGATAGAGGATCGGATTGGAAAGAGGGTAGGATAGGATAGAGGATAGGATAGAATAGAGGATAGGATAGAGGATAGGATAGGATAGAGGATATAATAGGATTGAGGTAAGGATAGGATAGAGGTTAGGACAGGATAGAGGATAGGATAGGATAGAGGATAGTATGGGATAGAGGATACGATAGAGGATTGGATATGATAGACGATATTATAGAGGATAGAATAGGATAGATGATACTATAGGATAGAGGATAGGATATGATAGAGTAAACGATATTATACAGGATAGGATAGGGTAGAGGATAGGATAGAAGGTAGGATAGGATAGAGGATAGGATAGAGGATAGGATAGAGGATAGGATAGAGGATAGGAGAGGATAGGGGATAGGATAGGATAGAGGATAGGAAATAATAGAGGATAGGATAGGATAGAGGATAGGATATTATGGAGGATAGGATAAGATAGAGGATAGGATAGGATAGAGGATAGGATGGGATAGAGGATAGGATATAATAGAGGATAGGATAGGATAGGATAGAGGTTAGGATAGGATAGAGGATAGGATAGGATAGAGGATAGGATAGGATAGTGGATAGGATAGTATAGAGGATAGGATAGAATAGAGGATAGGATAGGATAGAGGATAGGATAGGATAGAGGATAGGATAGGATAGAGGATAGGATAGGATAGAGGATAGGATATAATAGAGGATAGGATAGGATAGAGGATCGGACAGAGGATAGGATAGGATAGAGGATAGGATAGGATAGAGGATAGGATAGAGGATAGGACAGAGGATAGGATAGAATAGAGGATAGGATAGGAAAGAGGGTAGGATAGGATAGAGGATAGGATAGGATAGGATAGAGGATAGGATAGGATGGAGGATAGGATAGGATAGAGGATAGGATAGGATAGAGGATAGGATAGGATAGAGGATAGGATAGGATAGAGGATAGGATAGGATAGAGGATAGGATAGGATAGAGGATAGGATAGGATAGAGGATAGGATAGGAAAGAGGGTAGAATAGGATAGAGGATAGGATAGGATAGATGATAGGATAGGATAGAGGATAGGATAGCATAGAGGATAGGATAGTATAGAGGATAGGATAGGATAGAGGAGGGGATTGGAGTGAGGATAGGATAGGATAGAGGATAGGATATAATAGAGGATGGGATAGGATAGAGGATCGGATAGGAAAGAGGTTAGGATAGGATAGAGGATAGGATAGGATAGAGGATAGGATATAATAGAGGATGCGATAGGATACAGGATCGGATAGGAAAGAGGGTAGGATAGGATAGAGGATAGGATAGAGGATAGGATAGGATAGAGGATAGGATAGGAAAGAGGGTAGGATAGGATAGAGGATAGGATAGGATAGAGGATAGGATAGGAAAGAGGGTAGGATAGGATAGAGGATATAATAGGATTGAGGAAAGGATAGGATAGAGGTTAGGATAGGATAGAGGATAGGATAGGATAGAGGATAGTATAGGATAGAGGATACGATAGAGGATTGGATATGATAGACGATATTATAGAGGATAGAATAGGATAGATGATACTATAGGATAGAGGATAGGATATGATAGAGTAAACGATATTATACAGGATAGGATAGGGTAGAGGATAGGATAGAGGGTAGGATAGGATACAGGATAGGATAGGATAGGATAGAGGATAGGATAGGATGGAGGATAGGATAGGATAGAGGATAGGATAGGATAGAGGATAGGATAGGATAGAGGATAGGATAGGATAGAGGATAGGAGAGGATAGGGGATAGGATAGGATAGAGGATAGGAAATAATAGAGGATAGGATAGAGGATAGGAAAGAAGAGAGGATAGGATAGGATAGAGGATAGGATAGGATAGAGGATAGGATAGGAAAGAGGGTAGGATAGGATAGAGGATAGGATAGGATAGAGGATAGGATAGGATGGAGGATAGGATAAGATAGAGGATAGGATAGGATAGAGGATAGGATGGGATAGAGGATAGGATAGGATAGATTATAGGATAGGATAGGATAGAGGATAGGATAGGATAGAGGATAGGATAGGATAGAGGATAGGATAGGATAGAGGATAGGATAGGATAGAAGATAGGATAGGATAGAGGATAGGATAGGATAGAGGATAGGATAGGAAAGAGGGTAGGATAGGATAGAGGATAGGATAGGATGGAGGATAGGATAGGATAGAGGATAGGATAGCAAAGAGGATAGGATAGTATAGAGGATAGGATAGGATAGAGGATAGGATATAATAGAGGATGGGATAGGATAGAGGATCCGATAGGAAAGAGGGTAGGATAGGATAGAGGATAGGATAGGATAGAGGATAGGATAGGATAGAGGATAGGATAGGATAGAGGATAGGATAGGATAGAGGATAGGATAGGATAGAGGATAGGATAGGATAGAGGATAGGATAGGATAGAGGATAGGATAGGATAGAGGACATAATAGGATTGAGGATATAATAGGATTGAGGAAAGGATAGGATAGAGGATAGGATAGGATAGAGGATAGGATATAATAGAGGATGGGATAGGATAGAGGATCGGATAGGAAAGAGGGTAGGATAGGATAGAGGATAGGATAAGATAGAGGATAGGATATAATAGAGGATGGGATAGGATAGAGGATCGGATAGGAAAGAGGGTAGGATAGGATAGAGGATAGGATAGAATAGAGGATAGGATAGAGGATAGGATAGGATAGAGGATAGGATAGGAAAGAGGGTAGGATAGGATAGAGGATAGGATAGGATGGAGGATAGGATAGGATAGAGGATAGGATAGCAAAGAGGATAGGATAGTATAGAGGATAGGATAGGATAGAGGATGGGATTGGATTGAGGATAGGATAGGATAGAGGACAGGATATAATAGAGGATGGGATAGGATAGAGGATCGGATAGGAAAGAGGTTAGGATAGGATAGAGGATAGGATAGGATAGAGGATAGGATATAATAGAGCATGGGATAGGATAGAGGATCGGATAGGAAAGAGGGTAGGATAGGATAGAGGATAGGATAGGATAGAGGATAGGATAGAGGATAGGATAGGATAGAGGATAGGATAGGATAGAGGATAGGATAGGAAAGAGGGTAGGATAGGATAGAGGATAGGATAGGATAGAGGATAGGGTAGGATAGAGGATATAATAGGATTGAGGAAAGGATAGGATAGAGGTTAGGATAGGATAGAGGATAGGATAGGATAGAGGATAGTATAGGATAGAGGATACGATAGAGGATTGGATATGATAGACGATATTATAGAGGATAGAATAGGATAGATGATACTATAGGATAGAGGATAGGATATGATAGAGTAAACGATATTATACAGGATAGGATAGGGTAGAGGATAGGATAGAGGGTAGGATAGGATACAGGATAGGATAGGATAGGATAGAGGATAGGATAGGATGGAGGATAGGATAGGATAGAGGATAGGATAGGATAGAGGATAGGATAGGATAGAGGAAAGGATAGGATAGAGGATAGGAGAGGATAGGGGATAGGATAGGATAGAGGATAGGAAATAATAGAGGATAGGATAGAGGATAGGAAAGAAGAGAGGATAGGATAGGATAGAGGATAGGATAGGATAGAGGATAGGATAGGATAGAGGATAGGATAGGAAAGAGGGTAGGATAGGATAGAGGATAGGATAGGATAGAGGATAGGATAGGATGGAGGATAGGATAAGATAGAGGATAGGATAGGATAGAGGATAGGATGGGATAGAGGATAGGATAGGATAGAGGATAGGATAGGATAGGATAGAGGATAGGATAGGATAGAGGATAGGATAGGATGGAGGATAGGATAGTATAGAGGATAGGATAGAATAGAGGATAGGATAGGATAGAGGATAGGATAGGATAGAGGATAGGATAGGATAGAGGATAGGATATAATAGAGGATAGGATAGGATAGAGGATCGGACAGAGGATAGGATAGGATAGAGGATAGGATAGGATAGAGGATAGGATAGAGGATAGGATAGAGGATAGGATAGAGGATAGGATAGGATAGAGGATAGGATAGGAAAGAGGGTAGGATAGGATAGAGGATAAGATAGGATAGGATAGAGGATAGGATAGGATGGAGGATAGGATAGGATAGAGGATAGGATAGGATAGAGGATACGATGGGATAGAGGATAGGATAGGATAGAGGATAGGATAGGATAGAGGATAGGATAGGATAGAGGATAGGATAGGCTAGAGGATAGGATAGGATAGAGGATAGGATAGGATAGAGGATAGGATAGGATAGAGGATAGGATAGGATAGAGGATAGGATAGGATAGAGGATAGGATAGGATAGAAGATAGGATAGGATAGAGGATAGGATAGGATAGAGGATAGGATAGGAAAGAGGGTAGGATAGGATAGAGGATAGGATAGGATGGAGGATAGGATAGGATAGAGGATAGGATAGCAAAGAGGATAGGATAGTATAGAGGATAGGATAGGATAGAGGATAGGATATAATAGAGGATGGGATAGGATAGAGGATCCGATAGGAAAGAGGGTAGGATAGGATAGAGGATAGGATAGGATAGAGGATAGGATACGATAGAGGATAGGATAGGATAGAGGATAGGATAGGATAGAGGATAGGATAGGATAGAGGATAGGATAGGATAGAGGACATAATAGGATTGAGGATATAATAGGATTGAGGAAAGGATAGGATAGAGGATAGGATAGGATAGAGGATAGGATATAATAGAGGATGGGATAGGATAGAGGATCGGATAGGAAAGAGGGTAGGATAGGATAGAGGATAGGATAAGATAGAGGATAGGATATAATAGAGGATGGGATAGGATAGAGGATCGGATAGGAAAGAGGGTAGGATAGGATAGAGGATAGGATAGAATAGAGGATAGGATAGAGGATAGGATAGGATAGAGGATAGGATAGGATAGAGGATAGGATAGGAAAGAGGGTAGGATAGGATAGAGGATAGGATAGGATGGAGGATAGGATAGGATAGAGGATAGGATAGCAAAGAGGATAGGATAGTATAGAGGATAGGATAGGATAGAGGATGGGATTGGATTGAGGATAGGATAGGATAGAGGTCAGGATATAATAGAGGATGGGATAGGATAGAGGATCGGATAGGAAAGAGGTTAGGATAGGATAGAGGATAGGATAGGATAGAGGATAGGATATAATAGAGGATGGGATAGGATAGAGGATCGGATAGGAAAGAGGGTAGGATAGGATAGAGGATAGGATAGGATAGAGGATAGGATAGAGGATAGGATAGGATAGAGGATAGGATAGGAAAGAGGGTAGGATAGGATAGAGGATAGGATAGGATAGAGGATAGTATAGGATAGAGGATATAATAGGATTGAGGAAAGGATAGGATAGAGGTTAGGATAGGATAGAGGATAGGATAGGATAGAGGATAGTATAGGATAGAGGATACGATAGAGGATTGGATATGATAGACGATATTATAGAGGATAGAATAGGATAGATGATACTATAGGATAGAGGATAGGATATGATAGAGTAAACGATATTATAGAGGATAGGATAGGGTAGAGGATAGGATAGAGGGTAGGATAGGATAGAGGATAGGATAGAGGATAGGATAGGATAGGGGATAGGATAGGGGATAGGATAGGAAATAATAGAGGATAGGATAGGATAAGGATCGGATAGAGGATAGGATATGAGAGAGGATAGTATAGAGGATAGGATAGGATAGAGGATAGGATAGGATAGAGGATAGGATAAGAAAGAGGGTAGGATATAATAGAGGAGAGGATTGGATAGAGGATAGGATAGGATAGAGGATAGGATAGGATAGGATAGGATAGAGGATAGGATAGGATAGGAAAGAGGATAGGATAGGATAGAGGATAGGATAGGATAGAGGATAGGATAGGATAGAGGATATAATAGGATAGAGGATAGGATTGGATAGAGGATAGGATAGGATAGAAGATAGGATAGGATAGAGGATAGAATAGGATAGATGATAGGATAGGATAGAGGATCGGATGGAGGGTAGGATAGGATAGAGGATAGGATAGAGGATAGGATAGAGGATAGGATAGAGGATAGGATAGAGGATAGGATAGAGGATAGGATAGAGGGTAGGATAGAGGATAGGATAGAGGATAGGATAGGATGGAGGATAGGATAGGAAAGAGGGTAGGATAGGATAGAGGATAGGATAGGATGGAGGATAGGATAGGAAAGAGGGTAGGATAGGATAGAGGATAGGATAGGAAAGAGGGTACAATAGGATAGAGGATAGGATAGGATAGATGATAGGATAGGATAGAGGATAGGATAGCATAGAGGATAGGATAGTATAGAGGATAGGATAGGATAGAGGAGGGGATTGGAGTGAGGATAGGATAGGATAGAGGATAGGATATAATAGAAGATGGGATAGGATAGAGGATCGGATAGGAAAGAGGTTAGGATAGGATAGAGGATAGGATAGGATAGAGGATAGGATAGGAAAGAGGGTAGGATAGGATAGAGGATAGGATAGGATAGAGGATAGGATAGAGGATAGGATAGGATAGAGGATAGGATAGGATAGAGGGTAGGATAGGAAAGAGGGTAGGATAGGATAGAGGATAGGATAGGATAGAGGATAGGATAGGATTGAGGATATAATAGGATTGAGGAAAGGATAGGATAGAGGATCGGATAGGAAAGAGGGTAGGATAGGATAGAGGATAGGATAGGATAGAGGATAGGATATAATAGAGGATGGGATAGGATAGAGGATCGGATAGGAAAGAGGGTAGGATAGGATAGAGGATAGGATAGAATAGAGGATAGGATAGAGGATAGGATAGGATAGAGGATATGATAGGAAAGAGGGTAGGATAGGATAGAGGATAGGATAGGATAGAGGATAGGATAGGATAGAGGATAGGATAGGAATGAGGGTAGGATAGGATAGAGGATATAATAGGATTGAGGAAAGGATAGGATAGAGGATAGGATAGGATAGAGGATAGGATATAATAGAGGATGGGATAGGATAGAGGATCGGATAGGAAAGAGGGTAGGATAGGATAGAGGATAGGATAAGATAGAGGATAGGATATAATAGAGGATGGGATAGGATAGAGGATCGGATAGGAAAGAGGGTAGGATAGGATAGAGGATAGGATAGGATAGAGGATAGGATAGGATAGAGGATAGGATAGGAATGAGGGTAGGATAGGATAGAGGATATAATAGGATTGAGGAAAGGATAGGATAGAGGATAGGATAGGATAGAGGATAGGATATAATAGAGGATGGGATAGGATAGAGGATCGGATAGGAAAGAGGGTAGGATAGGATAGAGGATAGGATAAGATAGAGGATAGGATATAATAGAGGATGGGATAGGATAGAGGATCGGATAGGAAAGAGGGTAGGTTAGGATAAAGGATATAATAGGATTGAGGAAAGGATAGGATAGAGGTTAGGATAGGATAGAGGATAGGATAGGATAGAGGATAGTATATGATAGAGGATACGATAGAGGATTGGATATGATAGACGATATTATAGAGGATAGAATAGGATAGATGATACTATAGGATAGAGGATAGGATATGATAGAGTAAACGATATTATACAGGATAGGATAGGGTAGAGGATAGGATAGAGGGTAGGGTAGGATAGAGGATAGGATAGAGGATAGGATAGAGGATAGGATAGAGGATAGGAGAGGATAGGGGATAGGATAGGATAGAGGATAAGAAATAATAGAGGATAGGATAGGATAGAGGATCGGATAGAGGATAGGATAGGAGAGAGGATAGGATAGGATAGAGGATAGGATAGGATAGAGGATAGGATAGGATAGAGGATAGGATATAATAGAGGATAGGATAGGATAGAGGATCGGACAGAGGATAGGATAGGATAGAGGATAGGATAGGATAGAGGATAGGATAGAGGATAGGATAGAGGATAGGATAGAGGATAGGATAGGATAGAGGATAGGATAGGAAAGAGGGAAGGATAGGATAGAGGATAGGATAGGATAGAGGATAGGATAGGATTGAGGATATAATAGGATTGAGGAAAGGATAGGATAGAGGATAGGATATAATAGAGGATGGGATAGGATAGAGGATCGGATAGGAAAGAGGGTAGGATAGGATAGAGGATAGGATAGGATAGAGGATCGGATAGAGGATAGGATAGGATAGAGGATAGGATAGGATAGGAAACAGGATAGGATAGGATAGAGGATAGGATAGGATAGAGGATAGGATATAATAGAGGATGGGATAGGATAGAGGATCGGATAGGAAAGAGGGTAGGATAGGATAGAGGATAGGATAGAATAGAGGATAGGATAGAGGATAGGATAGGATAGAGGATATGATAGGAAAGAGGGTAGGATAGGATAGAGGATATAATAGGATTGAGGAAAGGATAGGATAGAGGTTAGGATAGGATAGAGGATAGGATAGGATAGAGGATAGTATATGATAGAGGATACGATAGAGGATTGGATATGATAGACGATATTATAGAGGATAGAATAGGATAGATGATACTATAGGATAGAGGATAGGATATGATAGAGTAAACGATATTATACAGGATAGGATAGGGTAGAGGATAGGATAGAGGGTAGGGTAGGATAGAGGATAGGATAGAGGATAGGATAGAGGATAGGATAGAGGATAGGAGAGGATAGGGGATAGGATAGGATAGAGGATAGGAAATAATAGAGGATAGGATAGGATAGAGGATCGGATAGAGGATAGGATAGGAGAGAGGATAGGATAGGATAGAGGATAGGATAGGATAGAGGATAGGATAGGATAGAGGATAGGATATAATAGAGGATAGGATAGGATAGAGGATCGGACAGAGGATAGGATAGGATAGAGGATAGGATAGGATAGAGGATAGGATAGAGGATAGGATAGAGGATAGGATAGAGGATAGGATAGGATAGAGGATAGGATAGGAAAGAGGGAAGGATAGGATAGAGGATAGGATAGGATAGAGGATAGGATAGGATTGAGGATATAATAGGATTGAGGAAAGGATAGGATAGAGGATAGGATATAATAGAGGATGGGATAGGATAGAGGATCGGATAGGAAAGAGGGTAGGATAGGATAGAGGATAGGATAGGATAGAGGATCGGATAGAGGATAGGATAGGATAGAGGATAGGATAGGATAGGAAAGAGGATAGGATAGGATAGAGGATAGGATAGGATAGAGGATAGGATATAATAGAGGATGGGATAGGATAGAGGATCGGATAGGAAAGAGCGTAGGATAGGATAGAGGATAGGATAGGATAGAGGATAGGATAGGATAGAGGATAGGATAGGATAGAGGATAGGATAGGAAAGAGGGTAGGATAGGATAGAGGATAGGATAGGATAGAGGATAGGATATTATGGAGGATAGGATAAGATAGAGGATAGGATAGGATAGAGGATAGGATGGGATAGAGGATAGGATAGGATAAGGATAGGATAGGATAGGATAGAGGATAGGATAGGATACAGGATAGGATAGGATCGAGGATAGGATAGGATAGTGGATAGGATAGTATAGAGGATAGGATAGAATAGAGGATAGGATAGGATAGAGGATAGGATAGGATAGAGGATAGGATAGCATAGAGGATAGGATATAATAGAGGATAGGATAGGATAGAGGATCGGACAGAGGATAGGATAGGATAGAGGATAGGATAGGATAGAGGATAGGATAGAGGATAGGATAGAGGATAGGATAGAGGATAGGATAGGATAGAGGATAGGATAGGAAAGAGGGAAGGATAGGATAGAGGATAGGATAGGATAGAGGATAGGATAGGATTGAGGATATAATAGGATTGAGGAAAGGATAGGATAGAGGGTAGGATAGGATAGAGGATAGGATATAATAGAGGATGGGATAGGATAGAGGATCGGATAGGAAAGAGGGTAGGATAGGGTAGAGGATAGGATAGGATAGAGGATCGGATAGAGGATAGGATAGGATAGAGGATAGGATAGGATAGGAAAGAGGATAGGATAGGATAGAGGATAGGATAGGATAGAGGATAGGATATAATAGAGGATGGGATAGGATAGAGGATCGGATAGGAAAGAGCGTAGGATAGGATAGAGGATAGGATAGGATAGAGGATAGGATATAATAGAGGATGGGATAGGATAGAGGATCGGATAGGAAAGAGGGTAGGATAGGATAGAGGATAGGATAGAATAGAGGATAGGATAGAGGATAGGATAGGATAGAGGATATGATAGGAAAGAGGGTAGGATAGGATAGAGGATAGGATAGGATAGAGGATAGGATAGGATAGAGGATAGGATAGGAATGAGGGTAGGATAGGATAGAGGATATAATAGGATTGAGGAAAGGATAGGATAGAGGATAGGATAGGATAGAGGATAGGATATAATAGAGGATGGGATAGGATAGAGGATCGGATAGGAAAGAGGGTAGGATAGGATAGAGGATAGGATAGAATAGAGGATAGGATAGAGGATAGGATAGGATAGAGGATAGGATAGGATAGAGGATAGGATAGGAAAGAGGGTAGGATAGGATAGAGGATAGGATAGGATAGAGGATAGTATATGATAGAGGATACGATAGAGGATTGGATATGATAGACGATATTATAGAGGATAGAATAGGATAGATGATACTATAGGATAGAGGATAGGATATGATAGAGTAAACGATATTATACAGGATAGGATAGGGTAGAGGATAGGATAGAGGGTAGGATAGGATAGAGGATAGGATAGAGGATAGGATAGAGGATAGGAGAGGATAGGGGATAGGATAGGATAGAGGATAGGAAATAATAGAGGATAGGATAGGATAGAGGATCGGATAGAGGATAGGATAGGAGAGAGGATAGGATAGGATAGAGGATAGGATAGGATAGAGGATCGGATAGGAAAGAGGGTAGGATAGGATAGAGGATAGGATAGGATAGAGGATAGGATAGAGGATAGGATAGGATAGAGGATAGGATAGGAAAGAGGGTAGGATAGGATAGAGGATAGGATAGGATAGAGGATAGGATAGGATAGAGGATAGGATAGGATAGAGGATAGGATAGGAATGAGGGTAGGATAGGATAGAGGATATAATATGATTGAGGAAAGGATAGGATAGAGGATAGGATAGGATAGAGGATAGGATAGAGGATAGGATAGAGGATAGGAGAGGATAGGGGATAGGATAGGATAGAGGATAGGAAATAATAGAGGATAGGATAGGATAGAGGATCGGATAGAGGATAGGATAGGAGAGAGGATAGGATAGGATAGAGGATAGGATAGGATAGAGGATAGGATAGGAAAGAGGGTAGGATAGGATAGAGGATAGGATAGGATAGAGGATAGGATATTATGGAGGATAGGATAAGATAGAGGATAGGATAGGATAGAGGATAGGATGGGATAGAGGATAGGATAGGATAGAGGATAGGATAGGATAGGATAGAGGTTAGGATAGGATAGAGGATAGGATAGGATAGAGGATAGGATAGGATAGTGGATAGGATAGTATAGAGGATAGGATAGAATAGAGGATAGGATAGGATAGAGGATAGGATAGGATAGAGGATAGGATAGGATAGAGGATAGGATATAATAGAGGATAGGATAGGATAGAGGATCGGACAGAGGATAGGATAGGATAGAGGATAGGATAGGATAGAGGATAGGATAGAGGATAGGATAGGATGGAGGATAGGATAGGAAAGAGGGTAGGATAGGATAGAGGATAGGATAGGATGGAGGATAGGATAGGAAAGAGGGTAGGATAGGATAGAGGATAGGATAGGATAGGATAGAGGATAGAGGATAGGATAGGATAGAGGATAGGATAGGATAGAGGATAGGATAGGATAGAGGATAGGATAGGATAGAGGATAGGATAGGATAGAGGATAGGATAGGATAGAGGATAGGATAGGAAAGAGGGTACAATAGGATAGAGGATAGGATAGGATAGATGATAGGATAGGATAGAGGATAGGATAGCATAGAGGATAGGATAGTATAGAGGATAGGATATAATAGAAGATGGGATAGGATAGAGGATCGGATAGGAAAGAGGTTAGGATAGGATAGAGGATAGGATAGGATAGAGGATAGGATATAATAGAGGATGCGATAGGATAGAGGATCGGATAGGAAAGAGGGTAGGATAGGATAGAGGATAGGATAGGATAGAGGATAGGATAGAGGATAGGATAGGATAGAGGATAGGGTAGAGGATAGGATAGGATAGAGGATAGGATAGGAAAGAGGGTAGGATAGGATAGAGGATAGGATAGGATCGAGGATAGGATAGGATTGAGGATATAATAGGATTGAGGAAAGGATAGGATAGAGGATAGGATAGGATAGAGGATAGGATATAATAGAGGATAGGATAGGATAGAGGATCGGATAGGAAAGAGGGTAGGATAGGATAGAGGATAGGATAGGATAGAGGATAGGATATAATAGAGGATGGGATAGGATAGAGGATCGGATAGGAAAGAGGGTAGGATAGGATAGAGGATAGGATAGAATAGAGGATAGGATAGAGGATAGGATAGGATAGAGGATATGATAGGAAAGAGGGTAGGATAGGATAGAGGATAGGATAGGATAGAGGATAGGATAGAGGATAGGATAGGAATGAGGGTAGGATAGGATAGAGGATATAATAGGATTGAGGAAAGGATAGGATAGAGGATAGGATAGGATAGAGGATAGGATATAATAGAGGATGGGATAGGATAGAGGATCGGATAGGAAAGAGGGTAGGATAGGATAGAGGATAGGATAAGATAGAGGATAGGATATAATAGAGGATGGGATAGGATAGAGGATCGGATAGGAAAGAGGGTAGGTTAGGATAAAGGATATAATAGGATTGAGGAAAGGATAGGATAGAGGTTAGGATAGGATAGTGGATAGGATAGGATAGAGGATAGTATATGATAGAGGATACGATAGAGGATTGGATATGATAGACGATATTATAGAGGATAGAATAGGATAGATGATACTATAGGATAGAGGATAGGATATGATAGAGTAAACGATATTATACAGGATAGGATAGGGTAGAGGATAGGATAGAGGGTAGGGTAGGATAGAGGATAGGATAGAGGATAGGATAGAGGATAGGATAGAGGATAGGAGAGGATAGGGGATAGGATAGGATAGAGGATAAGAAATAATAGAGGATAGGATAGGATAGAGGATCGGATAGAGGATAGGATAGGAGAGAGGATAGGATAGGATAGAGGATAGGATAGGATAGAGGATAGGATAGGATAGAGGATAGGATATAATAGAGGATAGGATAGGATAGAGGATCGGACAGAGGATAGGATAGGATAGAGGATAGGATAGGATAGAGGATAGGATAGAGGATAGGATAGAGGATAGGATAGAGGATAGGATAGGATAGAGGATAGGATAGGAAAGAGGGAAGGATAGGATAGAGGATAGGATAGGATAGAGGATAGGATAGGATTGAGGATATAATAGGATTGAGGAAAGGATAGGATAGAGGATAGGATATAATAGAGGATGGGATAGGATAGAGGATCGGATAGGAAAGAGGGTAGGATAGGATAGAGGATAGGATAGGATAGAGGATCGGATAGAGGATAGGATAGGATAGAGGATAGGATAGGATAGGAAAGAGGATAGGATAGGATAGAGGATAGGATAGGATAGAGGATAGGATATAATAGAGGATGGGATAGGATAGAGGATCGGATAGGAAAGAGCGTAGGATAGGATAGAGGATAGGATAGGATAGAGGATAGGATATAATAGAGGATGGGATAGGATAGAGGATCGGATAGGAAAGAGGGTAGGATAGGATAGAGGATAGGATAGAATAGAGGATAGGATAGAGGATAGGATAGGATAGAGGATATGATAGGAAAGAGGGTAGGATAGGATAGAGGATATAATAGGATTGAGGAAAGGATAGGATAGAGGTTAGGATAGGATAGAGGATAGGATAGGATAGAGGATAGTATATGATAGAGGATACGATAGAGGATTGGATATGATAGACGATATTATAGAGGATAGAATAGGATAGATGATACTATAGGATAGAGGATAGGATATGATAGAGTAAACGATATTATACAGGATAGGATAGGGTAGAGGATAGGATAGAGGGTAGGGTAGGATAGAGGATAGGATAGAGGATAGGATAGAGGATAGGATAGAGGATAGGAGAGGATAGGGGATAGGATAGGATAGAGGATAGGAAATAATAGAGGATAGGATAGGATAGAGGATCGGATAGAGGATAGGATAGGAGAGAGGATAGGATAGGATAGAGGATAGGATAGGATAGAGGATAGGATAGGATAGAGGATAGGATATAATAGAGGATAGGATAGGATAGAGGATCGGACAGAGGATAGGATAGGATAGAGGATAGGATAGGATAGAGGATAGGATAGAGGATAGGATAGAGGATAGGATAGAGGATAGGATAGGATAGGGGATAGGATAGGAAAGAGGGAAGGATAGGATAGAGGATAGGATAGGATAGAGGATAGGATAGGATTGAGGATATAATAGGATTGAGGAAAGGATAGGATAGAGGGTAGGATAGGATAGAGGATAGGATATAATAGAGGATGGGATAGGATAGAGGATCGGATAGGAAAGAGGGTAGGATAGGGTAGAGGATAGGATAGGATAGACGATCGGATAGAGGATAGGATAGGATAGAGGATAGGATAGGATAGGAAAGAGGATAGGATAGGATAGAGGATAGGATAGGATAGAGGATAGGATATAATAGAGGATGGGATAGGATAGAGGATCGGATAGGAAAGACCGTAGGATAGGATAGAGGATAGGATAGGATAGAGGATAGGATAGGATAGAGGATAGGATAGGATAGAGGATAGGATAGGAAAGAGGGTAGGATAGGATAGAGGATAGGATAGGATAGAGGATAGGATATTATGGAGGATAGGATAAGATAGAGGATAGGATAGGATAGAGGATAGGATGGGATAGAGGATAGGATAGGATAGAGGATAGGATAGGATAGGATAGAGGATAGGATAGGATACAGGATAGGATAGGATCGAGGATAGGATAGGATAGTGGATAGGATAGTATAGAGGATAGGATAGAATAGAGGATAGGATAGGATAGAGGATAGGATAGGATAGAGGATAGGATAGGATAGAGGATAGGATATAATAGAGGATAGGATAGGATAGAGGATCGGACAGAGGATAGGATAGGATAGAGGATAGGATAGGATAGAGGATAGGATAGAGGATAGGATAGAGGATAGGATAGAGGATAGGATAGGATAGAGGATAGGATAGGAAAGAGGGAAGGATAGGATAGAGGATAGGATAGGATAGAGGATAGGATAGGATTGAGGATATAATAGGATTGAGGAAAGGATAGGATAGAGGGTAGGATAGGATAGAGGATAGGATATAATAGAGGATGGGATAGGATAGAGGATCGGATAGGAAAGAGGGTAGGATAGGGTAGAGGATAGGATAGGATAGAGGATCGGATAGAGGATAGGATAGGATAGAGGATAGGATAGGATAGGAAAGAGGATAGGATAGGATAGAGGATAGGATAGGATAGAGGATAGGATATAATAGAGGATGGGATAGGATAGAGGATCGGATAGGAAAGAGCGTAGGATAGGATAGAGGATAGGATAGGATAGAGGATAGGATATAATAGAGGATGGGATAGGATAGAGGATCGGATAGGAAAGAGGGTAGGATAGGATAGAGGATAGGATAGAATAGAGGATAGGATAGAGGATAGGATAGGATAGAGGATATGATAGGAAAGAGGGTAGGATAGGATAGAGGATAGGATAGGATAGAGGATAGGATAGGATAGAGGATAGGATAGGAATGAGGGTAGGATAGGATAGAGGATATAATAGGATTGAGGAAAGGATAGGATAGAGGATAGGATAGGATAGAGGATAGGATATAATAGAGGATGGGATAGGATAGAGGATCGGATAGGAAAGAGGGTAGGATAGGATAGAGGATAGGATAGAATAGAGGATAGGATAGAGGATAGGATAGGATAGAGGATAGGATAGGATAGAGGATAGGATAGGAAAGAGGGTAGGATAGGATAGAGGATAGGATAGGATAGAGGATAGGATAGGATAGAGGATAGGATAGGAATGAGGGTAGGATAGGATAAAGGATATAATAGGATTGAGGAAAGGATAGGATTGAGGTTAGGATAGGATAGAGGATAGGATAGGATAGAGGATAGTATATGATAGAGGATACGATAGAGGATTGGATATGATAGACGATATTATAGAGGATAGAATAGGATAGATGATACTATAGGATAGAGGATAGGATATGATAGAGTAAACGATATTATACAGGATAGGATAGGGTAAAGGATAGGATAGAGGGTAGGATAGGATAGTGGATAGGATAGAGGATAGGATAGGAGAGAGGATAGGATAGGATAGAGGATAGGATAGGATAGAGGATCGGATAGGAAAGAGGGTAGGATAGGATAGAGGATAGGATAGGATAGAGGATAGGATAGGATAGAGGATAGGATAGAGGATAGGAAATAATAGAGGATAGGATAGGATAGAGGATCGGATAGAGGATAGGATAGGAGAGAGGATAGGATAGGATAGAGGATAGGATAGGATAGAGGATCGGATAGGAAAGAGGGTAGGATAGGATAGAGGATAGGATAGGATAGAGGATAGGATAGAGGATAGGATAGGATAGAGGATAGGATAGGAAAGAGGGTAGGATAGGATAGAGGATAGGATAGGATAGAGGATAGGATAGGATAGAGGATAGGATAGGATAGAGGATAGGATAGGGATGAGGGTAGGATAGGATAGAGGATATAATATGATTGAGGAAAGGATAGGATAGAGGATAGGATAGGATAGAGGATAGGATAGAGGATAGGAGAGGATAGGGGATAGGATAGGATAGAGGATAGGAAATAATAGAGGATAGGATAGGATAGAGGATAGGATAGGATAGAGGATAGGATAGGATAGAGGATAGGATATAATAGAGGATAGGATAGGATAGAGGATCGGACAGAGGATAGGATAGGATAGAGGATAGGATAGGATAGAGGATAGGATAGAGGATAGGATAGAGGATAGGATAGGATGGAGGATAGGATAGGAAAGAGGGTAGGATAGGATAGAGGATAGGATAGGATGGAGGATAGGATAGGAAAGAGGGTAGGATAGGATAGAGGATAGGATAGGATAGGATAGAGGATAGAGGATAGGATAGGATAGAGGATAGGATAGGATAGAGGATAGGATAGGATAGAGGATAGGATAGGATAGAGGATAGGATAGGATAGAGGAGAGGATAGGATAGAGGATAGGATAGGAAAGAGGGTACAATAGGATAGAGGATAGGATAGGATAGATGATAGGATAGGATAGAGGATAGGATAGCATAGAGGATAGGATAGTATAGAGGATAGGATAGGATAGAGGAGGGGATTGGAGTGAGGATAGGATAGGATAGAGGATAGGATATAATAGAAGATGGGATAGGATAGAGGATCGGATAGGAAAGAGGTTAGGATAGGATAGAGGATAGGATAGGATAGAGGATAGGATATAATAGAGGATGCGATAGGATAGAGGATCGGAAGGGAAAGAGGGTAGGATAGGATAGAGGATAGGATAGGATAGAGGATAGGATAGAGGATAGGATAGGATAGAGGATAGGATAGAGGATAGGATAGGATAGAGGATAGGATAGGAAAGAGGGTAGGATAGGATAGAGGATAGGATAGGATAGAGGATAGGATAGGATTGAGGATATAATAGGATTGAGGAAAGGATAGGATAGAGGATAGGATAGGATAGAGGATAGGATATAATAGAGGATAGGATAGGATAGAGGATCGGATAGGAAAGAGGGTAGGATAGGATAGAGGATAGGATAGGATAGAGGATAGGATATAATAGAGGATGGGATAGGATAGAGGATCGGATAGGAAAGAGGGTAGGATAGGATAGAGGATAGGATAGAATAGAGGATAGGATAGAGGATAGGATAGGATAGAGGATATGATAGGAAAGAGGGTAGGATAGGATAGAGGATAGGATAGGATAGAGGATAGGATAGGAATGAGGGTAGGATAGGATAGAGGATATAATAGGATTGAGGAAAGGATAGGATAGAGGATAGGATAGGATAGAGGATAGGATATAATAGAGGATAGGATAGGATAGAGGATCGGACAGAGGATAGGATAGGATAGAGGATAGGATAGGATAGAGGATAGGATAGAGGATAGGATAGAGGATAGGATAGAGGATAGGATAGGATAGAGGATAGGATAGGAAAGAGGGAAGGATAGGATAGAGGATAGGATAGGATAGAGGATAGGATAGGATTGAGGATATAATAGGATTGAGGAAAGGATAGGATAGAGGATAGGATATAATAGAGGATGGGATAGGATAGAGGATCGGATAGGAAAGAGGGTAGGATAGGATAGAGGATAGGATAGGATAGAGGATCGGATAGAGGATAGGATAGGATAGAGGATAGGATAGGATAGGAAAGAGGATAGGATAGGATAGAGGATAGGATAGGATAGAGGATAGGATATAATAGAGGATGGGATAGGATAGAGGATCGGATAGGAAAGAGCGTAGGATAGGATAGAGGATAGGATAGGATAGAGGATAGGATATAATAGAGGATGGGATAGGATAGAGGATCGGATAGGAAAGAGGGTAGGATAGGATAGAGGATAGGATAGAATAGAGGATAGGATAGAGGATAGGATAGGATAGAGGGTAGGATAGGATAGAGGATAGGATAGGATAGAGGATAGGATAGGAATGAGGGTAGGATAGGATAGAGGATATAATAGGATTGAGGAAAGGATAGGATAGAGGATAGGATAGGATAGAGGATAGGATATAATAGAGGATAGGATAGGATAGAGGATCGGACAGAGGATAGGATAGGATAGAGGATAGGATAGGATAGAGGATAGGATAGAGGATAGGATAGAGGATAGGATAGAGGATAGGATAGGATAGAGGATAGGATAGGAAAGAGGGAAGGATAGGATAGAGGATAGGATAGGATAGAGGATAGGATAGGATTGAGGATATAATAGGATTGAGGAAAGGATAGGATAGAGGATAGGATATAATAGAGGATGGGATAGGATAGAGGATCGGATAGGAAAGAGGGTAGGATAGGATAGAGGATAGGATAGGATAGAGGATCGGATAGAGGATAGGATAGGATAGAGGATAGGATAGGATAGGAAAGAGGATAGGATAGGATAGAGGATAGGATAGGATAGAGGATAGGATATAATAGAGGATGGGATAGGATAGAGGATCGGATAGGAAAGAGCGTAGGATAGGATAGAGGATAGGATAGGATAGAGGATAGGATATAATAGAGGATGGGATAGGATAGAGGATCGGATAGGAAAGAGGGTAGGATAGGATAGAGGATAGGATAGAATAGAGGATAGGATAGAGGATAGGATAGGATAGAGGATATGATAGGAAAGAGGGTAGGATAGGATAGAGGATATAATAGGATTGAGGAAAGGATAGGATAGAGGTTAGGATAGGATAGAGGATAGGATAGGATAGAGGATAGTATATGATAGAGGATACGATAGAGGATTGGATATGATAGACGATATTATAGAGGATAGAATAGGATAGATGATACTATAGGATAGAGGATAGGATATGATAGAGTAAACGATATTATACAGGATAGGATAGGGTAGAGGATAGGATAGAGGGTAGGGTAGGATAGAGGATAGGATAGAGGATAGGATAGAGGATAGGATAGAGGATAGGAGAGGATAGGGGATAGGATAGGATAGAGGATAGGAAATAATAGAGGATAGGATAGGATAGAGGATCGGATAGAGGATAGGATAGGAGAGAGGATAGGATAGGATAGAGGATAGGATAGGATAGAGGATAGGATAGGATAGAGGATAGGATATAATAGAGGATAGGATAGGATAGAGGATCGGACAGAGGATAGGATAGGATAGAGGATAGGATAGGATAGAGGATAGGATAGAGGATAGGATAGAGGATAGGATAGAGGATAGGATAGGATAGAGGATAGGATAGGAAAGAGGGAAGGATAGGATAGAGGATAGGATAGGATAGAGGATAGGATAGGATTGAGGATATAATAGGATTGAGGAAAGGATAGGATAGAGGATAGGATATAATAGAGGATGGGATAGGATAGAGGATCGGATAGGAAAGAGGGTAGGATAGGATAGAGGATAGGATAGGATAGAGGATCGGATAGAGGATAGGATAGGATAGAGGATAGGATAGGATAGGAAAGAGGATAGGATAGGATAGAGGATAGGATAGGATAGAGGATAGGATATAATAGAGGATGGGATAGGATAGAGGATCGGATAGGAAAGAGCGTAGGATAGGATAGAGGATAGGATAGGATAGAGGATAGGATATAATAGAGGATGGGATAGGATAGAGGATCGGATAGGAAAGAGGGTAGGATAGGATAGAGGATAGGATAGAATAGAGGATAGGATAGAGGATAGGATAGGATAGAGGATATGATAGGAAAGAGGGTAGGATAGGATAGAGGATAGGATAGGATAGAGGATAGGATAGGATAGAGGATAGGATAGGAATGAGGGTAGGATAGGATAGAGGATATAATAGGATTGAGGAAAGGATAGGATAGAGGATAGGATAGGATAGAGGATAGGATATAATAGAGGATGGGATAGGATAGAGGATCGGATAGGAAAGAGGGTAGGATAGGATAGAGGATAGGATAAGATAGAGGATAGGATATAATAGAGGATGGGATAGGATAGAGGGTCGGATAGGAAAGAGGGTAGGATAGGATAGAGGATAGGATAGAATAGAGGATAGGATAGAGGATAGGATAGGATAGAGTATAGGATAGGATAGAGGATAGGATAGGAAAGAGGGTAGGATAGGATAGAGGATAGGATAGGATAGAGGATAGGATAGGATAGAGGATAGGATAGGAATGAGGGTAGGATAGGATAAAGGATATAATAGGATTGAGGAAAGGATAGGATAGAGGTTAGGATAGGATAGAGGATAGGATAGGATAGAGGATACTATATGATAGAGGATACGATAGAGGATTGGATATGATAGACGATATTATCGAGGAGAGAATAGAATAGATGATACTATAGGATAGAGGATAGGATATGATAGAGTAAACGATATCATACAGGATAGGATAGGGTAGAGGATAGGATAGAGGGTAGGATAGGATAGAGGATAGGATAGAGGATAGGATAGAGGATAGGATAGAGGATAGGAGAGGATAGGGGATAGGATAGGATAGAGGATAGGAAATAATAGAGGATAGGATAGGATAGAGGATCGGATAGAGGATCGGATAGGAGAGAGGATAGGATAGGATAGAGGATAGGATAGGATAGAGGATCGGATAGGAAAGAGGGTAGGATAGGATAGAGGATAGGATAGGATAGAGGATAGGATAGAGGATAGATTAGGATAGAGGATAGGATAGGAAAGAGGGTAGGATAGGATAGAGGATAGGATAGGATAGAGGATAGGATAGGATAGAGGATAGGATAGGATAGAGGATAGGATAGGAATGAGGGTAGGATAGGATAGAGGATATAATATGATTGAGGAAAGGATAGGATAGAGGATAGGATAGGATAGAGGATAGGATAGAGGATAGGATAGAGGATAGGAGAGGATAGGGGATAGGATAGGATAGAGGATAGGAAATAATAGAGGATAGGATAGGATAGAGGATCGGATAGAGGATAGGATAGGAGAGAGGATAGGATAGGATAGAGGATAGGATAGGATAGAGGATAGGATAGGAAAGAGGGTAGGATAGGATAGAGGATAGGATAGGATAGAGGATAGGATATTATGGAGGATAGGATAAGATAGAGGATAGGATAGGATAGAGGATAGGATGGGATAGAGGATAGGATAGGATAGAGGATAGGATAGGATAGGATAGAGGTTAGGATAGGATAGAGGATAGGATAGGATAGAGGATAGGATAGGATAGTGGATAGGATAGTATAGAGGATAGGATAGAATAGAGGATAGGATAGGATAGAGGATAGGATAGGATAGAGGATAGGATAGGATAGAGGATAGGATATAATAGAGGATAGGATAGGATAGAGGATCGGACAGAGGATAGGATAGGATAGAGGATAGGATAGGATAGAGGATAGGATAGAGGATAGGATAGAGGATAGGATAGGATGGAGGACAGGATAGGAAAGAGGGTAGGATAGGATAGAGGATAGGATAGGATAGGATAGAGGATAGGATAGGATGGAGGATAGGATAGGATAGAGGATAGGATAGGATAGAGGATAGGATAGGATAGAGGATAGGATAGGATAGAGGATAGGATAGGATAGAGGATAGGATAGGATAGAGGATAGGATAGGATAGAGGATAGGATAGGAAAGAGGGTAGAATAGGATAGAGGATAGGATAGGATAGATGATAGGATAGGATAGAGGATAGGATAGCATAGAGGATAGGATAGTATAGAGGATAGGATAGGATAGAGGAGGGGATTGGAGTGAGGATAGGATAGGATAGAGGATAGGATATAATAGAGGATGGGATAGGATAGCGGATCGGATAGGAAAGAGGTTAGGATAGGATAGAGGATAGGATATAATAGAGGATGCGATAGGATAGAGGATCGGATAGGAAAGAGGGTAGGATAGGATAGAGGATAGGATAGGATAGAGGATAGGATAGAGGATAGGATAGGAAAGAGGGTAGGATAGGATAGATGATACTATAGGATAGAGGATAGGATGTGATAGAGTAAACGATATTATACAGGATAGGATAGGGTAGAGGATAGGATAGAGGGTAGGATAGGATACAGGATAGGATAGGATAGGATAGAGGAAAGGATAGGATAGAGGATAGGATAGGATAGAGGATAGGATAGGATAGAGGATAGGATAGGATAGAGGATAGGATAGGAAAGAGGGAAGGATAGGATAGAGGATAGGATAGGATAGATGATAGGATAGGATAGAGGATAGGATAGCATAGAGGATAGGATAGTATAGAGGATAGGATAGGATAGAGGAGGGGATTGGAGTGAGGATAGGACAGGATAGAGGATAGGATATAATAGAGGATGGGATAGGATAGAGGATCGGATAGGAAAGAGGTTAGGATAGGATAGAGGATAGGATAGGATAGAGGATAGGATATAATAGAGGATGGGATAGGATAGAGGATCGGATAGGAAAGAGGGTAGGATAGGATAGAGGATAGGATAGGATAGAGGATAGGATAGGAATGAGGGTAGGATAGGATAGAGGATATAATAGGATTGAGGAAAGGATAGGATAGAGGATAGGATAGGATAGAGGATATGATATAATAGAGGATGGGATAGGATAGAGGATCGGATAGGAAAGAGGGTAGGATAGGATAGAGGATAGGATAAGATAGAGGATAGGATATAATAGAGGATGGGATAGGATAGAGGATCGGATAGGAAAGAGGGTAGGATAGGATAGAGAATAGGATAGAATAGAGGATAGGATAGAGGATAGGATAGGATAGAGGATAGGATAGGAAAGAGGGTAGGATAGGATAGAAGATAGGATAGGATAGAGGATAGGATAGGATAGAGGATAGGATAGGAATGAGGGTAGGTTAGGATAAAGGATATAATAGGATTGAGGAAAGGATAGGATAGAGGTTAGGATAGGATAGAGGATAGGATAGGATAGAGGATAGTATATGATAGAGGATAGGATAGGATAGAGGATAGGATAGGATAGAGGATAGGATAGGATAGAGGATAGGATAGGATAGAGGATAGGATAGGATAGAGGATAGGATAGGATAGAGGATAGGATAGGATAGAGGATAGGATAGGAAAGAGGGAAGGATAGTATAGAGGATAGGATAGGATAGATGATAGGATAGGATAGAGGATAGGATAGCATAGAGGATAGGATAGTATAGAGGATAGGATAGGATAGAGGAGGGGATTGGAGTGAGGATAGGACAGGATAGAGGATAGGATATAATAGAGGATGGGATAGGATAGAGGATCGGATAGGAAAGAGGTTAGGATAGGATAGAGGATAGGATAGGATAGAGGATAGGATATAATAGAGGATGGGATAGGATAGAGGATCGGATAGGAAAGAGGGTAGGATAGGATAGAGGATAGGATAGGATAGAGGATAGGATAGGAATGAGGGTAGGATAGGATAGAGGATATAATAGGATTGAGGAAAGGATAGGATAGAGGATAGGATAGGATAGAGGATATGATATAATAGAGGATGGGATAGGATAGAGGATCGGATAGGAAAGAGGGTAGGATAGGATAGAGGATAGGATAAGATAGAGGATAGGATATAATAGAGGATGGGATAGGATAGAGGATCGGATAGGAAAGAGGGTAGGATAGGATAGAGAATAGGATAGAATAGAGGATAGGATAGAGGATAGGATAGGATAGAGGATAGGATAGGAAAAAGGGTAGGATAGGATAGAGGATAGGATAGGATAGAGGATATGATAGGAAAGAGGGTAGGATAGGATAGAGGATAGGATAGGATAGAGGATAGGATAGGATAGAGGATAGGATAGGAATGAGGGTAGGATAGGATAGAGGATATAATAGGATTGAGGAAAGGATAGGATAGAGGATAGGATAGGATAGAGGATAGGATATAATAGAGGATGGGATAGGATAGAGGATCGGATAGGAAAGAGGGTAGGATAGGATAGAGGATAGGATAAGATAGAGGATAGGATATAATAGAGGATGGGATAGGATAGAGGATCGGATAGGAAAGAGGGTAGGTTAGGATAAAGGATATAATAGGATTGAGGAAAGGATAGGATAGAGGTTAGGATAGGATAGAGGATAGGATAGGATAGAGGATAGTATATGATAGAGGATACGATAGAGGATTGGATATGATAGACGATATTATAGAGGATAGAATAGGATAGATGATACTATAGGATAGAGGATAGGATATGATAGAGTAAACGATATTATACAGGATAGGATAGGGTAGAGGATAGGATAGAGGGTAGGGTAGGATAGAGGATAGGATAGAGGATAGGATAGAGGATAGGATAGAGGATAGGAGAGGATAGGGGATAGGATAGGATAGAGGATAAGAAATAATAGAGGATAGGATAGGATAGAGGATCGGATAGAGGATAGGATAGGAGAGAGGATAGGATAGGATAGAGGATAGGATAGGATAGAGGATAGGTTAGGATAGAGGATAGGATATAATAGAGGATAGGATAGGATAGAGGATCGGACAGAGGATAGGATAGGATAGAGGATAGGATAGGATAGAGGATAGGATAGAGGATAGGATAGAGGATAGGATAGAGGATAGGATAGGATAGAGGATAGGATAGGAAAGAGGGAAGGATAGGATAGAGGATAGGATAGGATAGAGGATAGGATAGGATTGAGGATATAATAGGATTGAGGAAAGGATAGGATAGAGGATAGGATATAATAGAGGATGGGATAGGATAGAGGATCGGATAGGAAAGAGGGTAGGATAGGATAGAGGATAGGATAGGATAGAGGATCGGATAGAGGATAGGATAGGATAGAGGATAGGATAGGATAGGAAAGAGGATAGGATAGGATAGAGGATAGGATAGGATAGAGGATAGGATATAATAGAGGATGGGATAGGATAGAGGATCGGATAGGAAAGAGCGTAGGATAGGATAGAGGATAGGATAGGATAGAGGATAGGATATAATAGAGGATGGGATAGGATAGAGGATCGGATAGGAAAGAGGGTAGGATAGGATAGAGGATAGGATAGAATAGAGGATAGGATAGAGGATAGGATAGGATAGAGGATATGATAGGAAAGAGGGTAGGATAGGATAGAGGATATAATAGGATTGAGGAAAGGATAGGATAGAGGTTAGGATAGGATAGAGGATAGGATAGGATAGAGGATAGTATATGATAGAGGATACGATAGAGGATTGGATATGATAGACGATATTATAGAGGATAGAATAGGATAGATGATACTATAGGATAGAGGATAGGATATGATAGAGTAAACGATATTATACAGGATAGGATAGGGTAGAGGATAGGATAGAGGGTAGGGTAAGATAGAGGATAGGATAGAGGATAGGATAGAGGATAGGATAGAGGATAGGAGAGGATAGGGGATAGGATAGGATAGAGGATAGGAAATAATAGAGGATAGGATAGGATAGAGGATCGGATAGAGGATAGGATAGGAGAGAGGATAGGATAGGATAGAGGATAGGATAGGATAGAGGATAGGATAGGATAGAGGATAGGATATAATAGAGGATAGGATAGGATAGAGGATCGGACAGAGGATAGGATAGGATAGAGGATAGGATAGGATAGAGGATAGGATAGAGGATAGGATAGAGGATAGGATAGAGGATAGGATAGGATAGAGGATAGGATAGGAAAGAGGGAAGGATAGGATAGAGGATAGGATAGGATAGAGGATAGGATAGGATTGAGGATATAATAGGATTGAGGAAAGGATAGGATAGAGGATAGGATATAATAGAGGATGGGATAGGATAGAGGATCGGACAGGAAAGAGGGTAGGATAGGATAGAGGATAGGATAGGATAGAGGATCGGATAGAGGATAGGATAGGATAGAGGATAGGATAGGATAGGAAAGAGGATAGGATAGGATAGAGGATAGGATAGGATAGAGGATAGGATATAATAGAGGATGGGATAGGATAGAGGATCGGATAGGAAAGAGCGTAGGATAGGATAGAGGATAGGATAGGATAGAGGATAGGATATAATAGAGGATGGGATAGGATAGAGGATCGGATAGGAAAGAGGGTAGGATAGGATAGAGGATAGGATAGGAATGAGGGTAGGATAGGATAGAGGATATAATATGATTGAGGAAAGGATAGGATAGAGGATAGGATAGGATAGAGGATAGGATAGAGGATAGGATAGAGGATAGGAGAGGATAGGGGATAGGATAGGATAGAGGATAGGAAATAATAGAGGATAGGATAGGATAGAGGATCGGATAGAGGATAGGATAGGAGAGAGGATAGGATAGGATAGAGGATAGGATAGGATAGAGGATAGGATAGGAAAGAGGGTAGGATAGGATAGAGGATAGGATAGGATAGAGGATAGGATATTATGGAGGATAGGATAAGATAGAGGATAGGATAGGATAGAGGATAGGATGGGATAGAGGATAGGATAGGATAGAGGATAGGATAGGATAGGATAGAGGTTAGGATAGGATAGAGGATAGGATAGGATAGAGGATAGGATAGGATAGTGGATAGGATAGTATAGAGGATAGGATAGAATAGAGGATAGGATAGGATAGAGGATAGGATAGGATAGAGGATAGGATAGGATAGAGGATAGGATATAATAGAGGATAGGATAGGATAGAGGATCGGACAGAGGATAGGATAGGATAGAGGATAGGATAGGATAGAGGATAGGATAGAGGATAGGATAGAGGATAGGATAGGATGGAGGATAGGATAGGAAAGAGGGTAGGATAGGATAGAGGATAGGATAGGATAGGATAGAGGATAGGATAGGATGGAGGATAGGATAGGATAGAGGATAGGATAGGATAGAGGATAGGATAGGATAGAGGATAGGATAGGATAGAGGATAGGATAGGATAGAGGATAGGATAGGATAGAGGATAGGATAGGATAGAGGATCGGATAGGAAAGAGGGTAGGATAGGATAGAGGATAGGATAAGATAGAGGATAGGATATAATAGAGGATGGGATAGGATAGAGGATCGGATAGGAAAGAGGGTAGGATAGGATAGAGAATAGGATAGAATAGAGGATAGGATAGAGGATAGGATAGGATAGAGGATAGGATAGGATAGAGGATAGGATAGGAAAGAGGGTAGGATAGGATAGAGGATAGGATAGGATAGAGGATAGGATAGGATAGAGGATAGGATAGGATAGAGGATAGGATAGGATAGAGGATAGGATAGGATAGGATAGAGGTTAGGATAGGATAGAGGATAGGATAGGATAGAGGATAGGATAGGATAGTGGATAGGATAATATAGAGGATAGGATAGAATAGAGGATATTATAGGATAGAGGATAGGATAGGATAGAGGATAGGATAGGATAGAGGATAGGATATAATAGAGGATAGGATAGGATAGAGGATCGGACAGAGGATAGGATAGGATAGAGGATAGGATAGAGGATAGGATAGGATAGAGGATAGGATAGGAAAGAGGGTAGGATAGGATAGAGGATAGGATAGGATAGGATAGAGGATAGGATAGGATGGAGGATAGGATAGGATAGAGGATAGGATAGGATAGAGGATAGGATAGGATAGAGGATAGGATAGGATAGAGGATAGGATAGGATAGAGGATAGGATAGGATAGAGGATAGGATAGGATAGAGGATAGGATAGGAAAGAGGGTAGGATAGGATAGAGGATAGGATAGGATAGATGATAGGATAGGATAGAGGATAGGATAGCATAGAGGATAGGATAGTATAGAGGATAGGATAGGATAGAGGAGGGGATTGGAGTGAGGATAGGATAGGATAGAGGATAGGATATAATAGAGGATGGGATAGGATAGAGGATCGGATAGGAAAGAGGTTAGGATAGGATAGAGGATAGGATAGGATAGAGGATAGGATATAATAGAGGATGCGATAGGATAGAGGAGCGGATAGGAAAGAGGGTAGGATAGGATAGAGGATAGGATAGATAGAGGATAGGATAGAGGATAGGATAGGATAGAGGATAGGATAGGAAAGAGGGTAGGATAGGATAGAGGATAGGATAGGATAGAGGATAGGATAGGAAAGAGGGTAGGATAGGATAGAGGATATAATAGGATTGAGGAAAGGATAGGATAGAGGTTAGGATAGGATAGATGATAGGATAGGATAGAGGATAGTATAGGATAGAGGATACGATAGAGGATTGGATATGATAGACGATATTATAGAGGATAGAATAGGATAGATGATACTATAGGATAGAGGATAGGATATGATAGAGTAAACGATATTATACAGGATAGGATAGGGTAGAGGATAGGATAGAGGGTAGGATAGGATACAGGATGGGATAGGATAGAGGATAGGATAGGAATGAGGGTAGGATAGGATAGAGGATATAATAGGATTGAGGAAAGGATAGGATAGAGGTTAGGATAGGATAGAGGATAGGATAGGATAGAGGATAGTATAGGATAGAGGATACGATAGAGGATTGGATATGATAGACGATATTATAGAGGATAGAATAGGATAGATGATACTATAGGATAGAGGATAGGATATGATAGAGTAAACGATATTATACAGGATAGGATAGGGTAGAGGATAGGATAGAGGGTAGGATAGGATACAGGATAGGATAGGATAGGATAGAGGATAGGATAGGATAGAGGATAGGATAGGATAGAGGATAGGATAGGATAGAGGATAGGATAGGAAAGAGGGAAGGATAGGATAGAGGATAGGATAGGATAGATGATAGGATAGGATAGAGGATAGGATAGCATAGAGGATAGGATAGTATAGAGGATAGGATAGGATAGAGGAGGGGATTGGAGTGAGGATAGGACAGGATAGAGGATAGGATATAATAGAGGATGGGATAGGATAGAGGATCGGATAGGAAAGAGGTTAGGATAGGATAGAGGATAGGATAGGATAGAGGATAGGATATAATAGAGGATGGGATAGGATAGATGATACTATAGGATAGAGGATAGGATATGATAGAGTAAACGATATTATACAGGATAGGATAGGGTAGAGGATAGGATAGAGGGTAGGATAGGATACAGGATAGGATAGGATAGGATAGAGGATAGGATAGGATGGAGGATAGGATAGGATAGAGGATAGGATAGGAAAGAGGTTAGGATAGGATAGAGGATAGGATAGGATAGAGGATAGGATATAATAGAGGATGGGATAGGATAGAGGATCGGATAGGAAAGAGGGTAGGATAGGATAGAGGATAGGATAGGATAGAGGATAGGATAGGAATGAGGGTAGGATAGGATAGAGGATATAATAGGATTGAGGAAAGGATAGGATAGAGGATCGGATAGGAAAGAGGTTAGATTAGGATAGAGGATAGGATAGGATAGAGGATAGGATATAATAGAGGATGGGATAGGATAGAGGATCGGATAGGAAAGAGGGTAGGATAGGATAGAGGATAGGATAAGATAGAGGATAGGATATAATAGAGGATGGGATAGGATAGAGGATCGGATAGGAAAGAGGGTAGGATAGGATAGAGAATAGGATAGAATAGAGGATAGGATAGAGGATAGGATAGGATAGAGGATAGGATAGGATAGAGGATAGGATAGGAAAGAGGGTAGGATAGGATAGAGGATAGGATAGGATAGAGGATAGGATAGGATAGAGGATAGGATAGGATAGAGGATAGGATAGGATAGAGGATAGGATAGGATAGAGGATAGGATAGGATAGGATAGAGGTTAGGATAGGATAGAGGATAGGATAGGATAGAGGATAGGATAGGATAGTGGATAGGATAATATAGAGGATAGGATAGAATAGAGGATATTATAGGATAGAGGATAGGATAGGATAGAGGATAGGATAGGATAGAGGATAGGATATAATAGAGGATAGGATAGGATAGAGGATCGGACAGAGGATAGGATAGGATAGAGGATAGGATAGAGGATAGGATAGGATAGAGGATAGGATAGGAAAGAGGGTAGGATAGGATAGAGGATAGGATAGGATAGAGGATAGGATAGGATAGAGGATAGGATAGGATAGAGGATAGGATAGGATAGAGGATAGGATAGGATAGAGGATAGGATAGGATAGGATAGAGGTTAGGATAGGATAGAGGATAGGATAGGATAGAGGATAGGATAGGATAGTGGATAGGATAATATAGAGGATAGGATAGAATAGAGGATATTATAGGATAGAGGATAGGATAGGATAGAGGATAGGATAGGATAGAGGATAGGATATAATAGAGGATAGGATAGGATAGAGGATCGGACAGAGGATAGGATAGGATAGAGGATAGGATAGAGGATAGGATAGGATAGAGGATAGGATAGGAAAGAGGGTAGGATAGGATAGAGGATAGGATAGGATAGGATAGAGGATAGGATAGGATGGAGGATAGGATAGGATAGAGGATAGGATAGGATAGAGGATAGGATAGGATAGAGGATAGGATAGGATAGAGGATAGGATAGGATAGAGGATAGGATAGGATAGAGGATAGGATAGGATAGAGGATATGATAGGAAAGAGGGTAGGATAGGATAGAGGATAGGATAGGATAGATGATAGGATAGGATAGAGGATAGGATAGCATAGAGGATAGGATAGGATAGAGGATAGGATAGGATAGAGGAGGGGATTGGAGTGAGGATAGGATAGGATAGAGGATAGGATATAATAGAGGATGGGATAGGATAGAGGATCGGATAGGAAAGAGGTTAGGATAGGATAGAGGATAGGATAGGATAGAGGATAGGATATAATAGAGGATGCGATAGGATAGAGGAGCGGATAGGAAAGAGGGTAGGATAGGATAGAGGATAGGATAGATAGAGGATAGGATAGAGGATAGGATAGGAAAGAGGGTAGGATAGGATAGAGGATAGGATAGAATAGAGGATAGGATAGGAAAGAGGGTAGGATAGGATAGAGGATATAATAGGATTGAGGAAAGGATAGGATAGAGGTTAGGATAGGATAGAGGATAGGATAGGATAGAGGATAGTATAGGATAGAGGATACGATAGAGGATTGGATATGATAGACGATATTATAGAGGATAGAATAGGATAGATGATACTATAGGATAGAGGATAGGATATGATAGAGTAAACGATATTATACAGGATAGGATAGGGTAGAGGATAGGATAGAGGGTAGGATAGGATACAGGATAGGATAGGATAGGATAGAGGATAGGATAGGATGGAGGATAGGATAGGATAGAGGATAGGATAGGATAGAGGATAGGATAGGATAGAGGATAGGATAGGATAGAGGATAGGATAGGATAGAGGATAGGATAGGATAGAGGATAAGATAGGATAGAGGATAGGATAGGATAGAGGATAGGATAGGAAAGAGGGAAGGATAGGATAGAGGATAGGATAGGATAGATGATAGGATAGGATAGAGGATAGGATAGCATAGAGGATAGGATAGTATAGAGGATAGGATAGGATAGAGGAGGGGATTGGAGTGAGGATAGGATAGGATAGAGGATAGGATATAATAGAGGATGGGATAGGATAGAGGATCGGATAGGAAAGAGGTTAGGATAGGATAGAGGATAGGATAGGATAGAGGATAGGATATAATAGAGGATGCGATAGGATAGAGGATCGGATAGGAAAGAGGGTAGGATAGGATAGAGGATAGGATAGGATAGAGGATAGGATAGAGGATAGGATAGGATAGAGGATAGGATAGGATAGAGGATAGGATAGGATAGAGGATAGGATAGGATAGAGGATAGGATAGGATAGAGGATAGGATAGGATAGAGGATAGGATAGGATAGAGGATAGGATAGGATAGAGGTTAGGATAGGATAGAGGATAGGATAGGATAGAGGATAGGATAGGATAGTGGATAGGATAATATAGAGGATAGGATAGAATAGAGGATATTATAGGATAGAGGATAGGATAGGATAGAGGATAGGATAGGATAGAGGATAGGATATAATAGAGGATAGGATAGGATAGAGGATCGGACAGAGGATAGGATAGGATAGAGGATAGGATAGAGGATAGGATAGGATAGAGGATAGGATAGGAAAGAGGGTAGGATAGGATAGAGGATAGGATAGGATAGAGGATAGGATAGGATAGAGGATAGGATAGGATAGAGGATAGGATAGGATAGAGGATAGGATAGGATAGAGGATAGGATAGGATAGGATAGAGGTTAGGATAGGATAGAGGATAGGATAGGATAGAGGATAGGATAGGATAGTGGATAGGATAATATAGAGGATAGGATAGAATAGAGGATATTATAGGATAGAGGATAGGATAGGATAGAGGATAGGATAGGATAGAGGATAGGATATAATAGAGGATAGGATAGGATAGAGGATCGGACAGAGGATAGGATAGGATAGAGGATAGGATAGAGGATAGGATAGGATAGAGGATAGGATAGGAAAGAGGGTAGGATAGGATAGAGGATAGGATAGGATAGGATAGAGGATAGGATAGGATGGAGGATAGGATAGGATAGAGGATAGGATAGGATAGAGGATAGGATAGTATAGAGGATAGGATAGGATAGAGGATAGGATAGGATAGAGGATAGGATAGGATAGAGGATAGGATAGGATAGAGGATAGGATAGGAAAGAGGGTAGGATAGGATAGAGGATAGGATAGGATACATGATAGGATAGGATAGAGGATAGGATAGCATAGAGGATAGGATAGTATAGAGGATAGGATAGGATAGAGGAGGGGATTGGAGTGAGGATAGGATAGGATAGAGGATAGGATATAATAGAGGATGGGATAGGATAGAGGATCGGATAGGAAAGAGGTTAGGATAGGATAGAGGATAGGATAGGATAGAGGATAGGATATAATAGAGGATGCGATAGGATAGAGGAGCGGATAGGAAAGAGGGTAGGATAGGATAGAGGATAGGATAGATAGAGGATAGGATAGAGGATAGGATAGGATAGAGGATAGGATAGGAAAGAGGGTAGGATAGGATAGAGGATAGGATAGGATAGAGGATAGGATAGGAAAGAGGGTAGGATAGGATAGAGGATATAATAGGATTGAGGAAAGGATAGGATAGAGGTTAGGATAGGATAGATGATAGGATAGGATAGAGGATAGTATAGGATAGAGGATACGATAGAGGATTGGATATGATAGACGATATTATAGAGGATAGAATAGGATAGATGATACTATAGGATAGAGGATAGGATATGATAGAGTAAACGATATTATACAGGATAGGATAGGGTAGAGGATAGGATAGAGGGTAGGATAGGATACAGGATAGGATAGGATAGAGGATAGGATAGGAATGAGGGTAGGATAGGATAGAGGATATAATAGGATTGAGGAAAGGATAGGATAGAGGATCGGATAGGAAAGAGGTTAGGATAGGATAGAGGATAGGATAGGATAGAGGATAGGATATAATAGAGGATGGGATAGGATAGAGGATCGGATACGAAAGAGGTTAGGATAGGATAGAGGATAGGATAGGATAGAGGATAGGATATAATAGAGGATGGGATAGGATAGAGGATCGGATAGGAAAGAGGGTAGGATAGGATAGAGGATAGGATAGGATAGAGGATAGGATAGGAATGAGGGTAGGATAGGATAGAGGATATAATAGGATTGAGGAAAGGATAGGATAGAGGATCGGATAGGAAAGAGGTTAGGATAGGATAGAGGATAGGATAGGATAGAGGATAGGATATAATAGAGGATGGGATAGGATAGAGGATCGGATAGGAAAGAGGGTAGGATAGGATAGAGGATAGGATAAGATAGAGGATAGGATATAATAGAGGATGGGATAGGATAGAGGATCGGATAGGAAAGAGGGTAGGATAGGATAGAGAATAGGATAGAATAGAGGATAGGATAGAGGATAGGATAGGATAGAGGATAGGATAGGATAGAGGATAGGATAGGAAAGAGGGTAGGATAGGATAGAGGATAGGATAGGATAGAGGATAGGATAGGATAGAGGATAGGATAGGATAGAGGATAGGATAGGATAGAGGATAGGATAGGATAGGATAGAGGTTAGGATAGGATAGAGGATAGGATAGGATAGAGGATAGGATAGGATAGTGGATAGGATAATATAGAGGATAGGATAGAATAGAGGATATTATAGGATAGAGGATAGGATAGGATAGAGGATAGGATAGGATAGAGGATAGGATATAATAGAGGATAGGATAGGATAGAGGATCGGACAGAGGATAGGATAGGATAGAGGATAGGATAGAGGATAGGATAGGATAGAGGATAGGATAGGAAAGAGGGTAGGATAGGATAGAGGATAGGATAGGATAGGATAGAGGATAGGATAGGATGGAGGATAGGATAGGATAGAGGATAGGATAGGATAGAGGATAGGATAGGATAGAGGATAGGATAGGATAGAGGATAGGATAGGATAGAGGATAGGATAGGATAGAGGATAGGATAGGAAAGAGGGTAGGATAGGATAGAGGATAGGATAGGATAGATGATAGGATAGGATAGAGGATAGGATAGCATAGAGGATAGGATAGTATAGAGGATAAGATAGGATAGAGGAGGGGATTGGAGTGAGGATAGGATAGGATAGAGGATAGGATATAATAGAGGATGGGATAGGATAGAGGATCGGATAGGAAAGAGGTTAGGATAGGATAGAGGATAGGATAGGATAGAGGATAGGATATAATAGAGGATGCGATAGGATAGAGGAGCGGATAGGAAAGAGGGTAGGATAGGATAGAGGATAGGATAGATAGAGGATAGGATAGAGGATAGGATAGGATAGAGGATAGGATAGGAAAGAGGGTAGGATAGGATAGAGGATAGGATAGGATAGAGGATAGGATAGGAAAGAGGGTAGGATAGGATAGAGGATATAATAGGATTGAGGAAAGGATAGGATAGAGGTTAGGATAGGATAGAGGATAGGATAGGATAGAGGATAGTATAGGATAGAGGATACGATAGAGGATTGGATATGATAGACGATATTATAGAGGATAGAATAGGATAGATGATACTATAGGATAGAGGATAGGATATGATAGAGTAAACGATATTATACAGGATAGGATAGGGTAGAGGATAGGATAGAGGGTAGGATAGGATACAGGATAGGATAGGATAGGATAGAGGATAGGATAGGATGGAGGATAGGATAGGATAGAGGATAGGATAGGATAGAGGATAGGATAGGATAGAGGATAGGATAATATAGAGGATAGGATAGAATAGAGGATATTATAGGATAGAGGATAGGATAGGATAGAGGATAGGATAGGATAGAGGATAGGATATAATAGAGGATAGGATAGGATAGAGGATCGGACAGAGGATAGGATAGGATAGAGGATAGGATAGAGGATAGGATAGGATAGAGGATAGGATAGGAAAGAGGGTAGGATAGGATAGAGGATAGGATAGGATAGGATAGAGGATAGGATAGGATGGAGGATAGGATAGGATAGAGGATAGGATAGGATAGAGGATAGGATAGTATAGAGGATAGGATAGGATAGAGGATAGGATAGGATAGAGGATAGGATAGGATAGAGGATAGGATAGGATAGAGGATAGGATAGGAAAGAGGGTAGGATAGGATAGAGGATAGGATAGGATAGATGATAGGATAGGATAGAGGATAGGATAGCATAGAGGATAGGATAGTATAGAGGATAGGATAGGATAGAGGAGGGGATTGGAGTGAGGATAGGATAGGATAGAGGATAGGATATAATAGAGGATGGGATAGGATAGAGGATCGGATAGGAAAGAGGTTAGGATAGGATAGAGGATAGGATAGGATAGAGGATAGGATATAATAGAGGATGCGATAGGATAGAGGAGCGGATAGGAAAGAGGGTAGGATAGGATAGAGGATAGGATAGATAGAGGATAGGATAGAGGATAGGATAGGATAGAGGATAGGATAGGAAAGAGGGTAGGATAGGATAGAGGATAGGATAGGATAGAGGATAGGATAGGAAAGAGGGTAGGATAGGATAGAGGATATAATAGGATTGAGGAAAGGATAGGATAGAGGTTAGGATAGGATAGATGATAGGATAGGATAGAGGATAGTATAGGATAGAGGATACGATAGAGGATTGGATATGATAGACGATATTATAGAGGATAGAATAGGATAGATGATACTATAGGATAGAGGATAGGATATGATAGAGTAAACGATATTATACAGGATAGGATAGGGTAGAGGATAGGATAGAGGGTAGGATAGGATACAGGATAGGATAGGATAGAGGATAGGATAGGAATGAGGGTAGGATAGGATAGAGGATATAATAGGATTGAGGAAAGGATAGGATAGAGGATCGGATAGGAAAGAGGTTAGGATAGGATAGAGGATAGGATAGGATAGAGGATAGGATATAATAGAGGATGGGATAGGATAGAGGATCGGATACGAAAGAGGTTAGGATAGGATAGAGGATAGGATAGGATAGAGGATAGGATATAATAGAGGATGGGATAGGATAGAGGATCGGATAGGAAAGAGGGTAGGATAGGATAGAGGATAGGATAGGATAGAGGATAGGATAGGAATGAGGGTAGGATAGGATAGAGGATATAATAGGATTGAGGAAAGGATAGGATAGAGGATCGGATAGGAAAGAGGTTAGGATAGGATAGAGGATAGGATAGGATAGAGGATAGGATATAATAGAGGATGGGATAGGATAGAGGATCGGATAGGAAAGAGGGTAGGATAGGATAGAGGATAGGATAAGATAGAGGATAGGATATAATAGAGGATGGGATAGGATAGAGGATCGGATAGGAAAGAGGGTAGGATAGGATAGAGAATAGGATAGAATAGAGGATAGGATAGAGGATAGGATAGGATAGAGGATAGGATAGGATAGAGGATAGGATAGGAAAGAGGGTAGGATAGGATAGAGGATAGGATAGGATAGAGGATAGGATAGGATAGAGGATAGGATAGTATAGAGGATAGGATAGGATAGAGGATAGGATAGGATAGAGGATAGGATAGGATAGGATAGAGGTTAGGATAGGATAGAGGATAGGATAGGATAGAGGATAGGATAGGATAGTGGATAGGATAATATAGAGGATAGGATAGAATAGAGGATATTATAGGATAGAGGATAGGATAGGATAGAGGATAGGATAGGATAGAGGATAGGATATAATAGAGGATAGGATAGGATAGAGGATCGGACAGAGGATAGGATAGGATAGAGGATAGGATAGAGGATAGGGTAGGATAGAGGATAGGATAGGAAAGAGGGTAGGATAGGATAGAGGATAGGATAGGATAGGATAGAGGATAGGATAGGATGGAGGATAGGATAGGATAGAGGATAGGATAGGATAGAGGATAGGATAGGATAGAGGATAGGATAGGATAGAGGATAGGATAGGATAGAGGATAGGATAGGATAGAGGATAGGATAGGATAGAGGATAGGATAGGAAAGAGGGTAGGATAGGATAGAGGATAGGATAGGATAGATGATAGGATAGGATAGAGGATAGGATAGCATAGAGGATAGGATAGTATAGAGGATAGGATAGGATAGAGGAGGGGATTGGTGTGAGGATAGGATAGGATAGAGGATAGGATATAATAGAGGATGGGATAGGATAGAGGATCGGATAGGAAAGAGGTTAGGATAGGATAGAGGATAGGATAGGATAGAGGATAGGATATAATAGAGGATGCGATAGGATAGAGGAGCGGATAGGAAAGAGGGTAGGATAGGATAGAGGATAGGATAGATAGAGGATAGGATAGAGGATAGGATAGGATAGAGGATAGGATAGGAAAGAGGGTAGGATAGGATAGAGGATAGGATAGGATAGAGGATAGGATAGGAAAGAGGGTAGGATAGGATAGAGGATATAATAGGATTGAGGAAAGGATAGGATAGAGGTTAGGATAGGATAGAGGATAGGATAGGATAGAGGATAGTATAGGATAGAGGATACGATAGAGGATTGGATATGATAGACGATATTATAGAGGATAGAATAGGATAGATGATACTATAGGATAGAGGATAGGATATGATAGAGTAAACGATATTATACAGGATAGGATAGGGTAGAGGATAGGATAGAGGGTAGGATAGGATACAGGATAGGATAGGATAGGATAGAGGATAGGATAGGATGGAGGATAGGATAGGATAGAGGATAGGATAGGATAGAGGATAGGATAGGATAGAGGATAGGATAGGATAGAGGATAGGATAGGATAGAGGATAGGATAGGATAGAGGATAGGATAGGATAGAGGATAGGATAGGAAAGAGGGAAGGATAGGATAGAGGATAGGATAGGATAGATGATAGGATAGGATAGAGGATATGATAGCATAGAGGATAGGATAGTATAGAGGATAGGATAGGATAGAGGGGGGGATTGGAGTGAGGATAGGACAGGATAGAGGATAGGATATAATAGAGGATGGGATAGGATAGAGGATCGGATAGGAAAGAGGTTAGGATAGGATAGAGGATAGGATAGGATAGAGGATAGGATATAATAGAGGATGGGATAGGATAGAGGATCGGATAGGAAAGAGGTTAGGATAGGATAGAGGATAGGATAGGATAGAGGATAGGATATAATAGAGGATGCGATAGGATAGAGGAGCGGATAGGAAAGAGGGTAGGATAGGATAGAGGATAGGATAGATAGAGGATAGGATAGAGGATAGGATAGGATAGAGGATAGGATAGGAAAGAGGGTAGGATAGGATAGAGGATAGGATAGGATAGAGGATAGGATAGGAAAGAGGGTAGGATAGGATAGAGGATATAATAGGATTGAGGAAAGGATAGGATAGAGGTTAGGATAGGATAGATGATAGGATAGGATAGAGGATAGTATAGGATAGAGGATACGATAGAGGATTGGATATGATAGACGATATTATAGAGGATAGAATAGGATAGATGATACTATAGGATAGAGGATAGGATATGATAGAGTAAACGATATTATACAGGATAGGATAGGGTAGAGGATAGGATAGAGGGTAGGATAGGATACAGGATAGGATAGGATAGAGGATAGGATAGGAATGAGGGTAGGATAGGATAGAGGATATAATAGGATTGAGGAAAGGATAGGATAGAGGATCGGATAGGAAAGAGGTTAGGATAGGATAGAGGATAGGATAGGATAGAGGATAGGATATAATAGAGGATGGGATAGGATAGAGGATCGGATACGAAAGAGGTTAGGATAGGATAGAGGATAGGATAGGATAGAGGATAGGATATAATAGAGGATGGGATAGGATAGAGGATCGGATAGGAAAGAGGGTAGGATAGGATAGAGGATAGGATAGGATAGAGGATAGGATAGGAATGAGGGTAGGATAGGATTGAGGATATAATAGGATTGAGGAAAGGATAGGATAGAGGATCGGATAGGAAAGAGGTTAGGATAGGATAGAGGATAGGATAGGATAGAGGATAGGATATAATAGAGGATGGGATAGGATAGAGGATCGGATAGGAAAGAGGGTAGGATAGGATAGAGGATAGGATAAGATAGAGGATAGGATATAATAGAGGATGGGATAGGATAGAGGATCGGATAGGAAAGAGGGTAGGATAGGATAGAGAATAGGATAGAATAGAGGATAGGATAGAGGATAGGATAGGATAGAGGATAGGATAGGATAGAGGATAGGATAGGAAAGAGGGTAGGATAGGATAGAGGATAGGATAGGATAGAGGATAGGATAGGATAGAGGATAGGATAGTATAGAGGATAGGATAGGATAGAGGATAGGATAGGATAGAGGATAGGATAGGATAGGATAGAGGTTAGGATAGGATAGAGGATAGGATAGGATAGAGGATAGGATAGGATAGTGGATAGGATAATATAGAGGATAGGATAGAATAGAGGATATTATAGGATAGAGGATAGGATAGGATAGAGGATAGGATAGGATAGAGGATAGGATATAATAGAGGATAGGATAGGATAGAGGATCGGACAGAGGATAGGATAGGATAGAGGATAGGATAGAGGATAGGATAGGATAGAGGATAGGATAGGAAAGAGGGTAGGATAGGATAGAGGATAGGATAGGATAGGATAGAGGATAGGATAGGATGGAGGATAGGATAGGATAGAGGATAGGATAGGATAGAGGATAGGATAGGATAGAGGATAGGATAGGATAGAGGATAGGATAGGATAGAGGATAGGATAGGATAGAGGATAGGATAGGATAGAGGATAGGATAGGAAAGAGGGTAGGATAGGATAGAGGATAGGATAGGATAGATGATAGGATAGGATAGAGGATAGGATAGCATAGAGGATAGGATAGTATAGAGGATAGGATAGGATAGAGGAGGGGATTGGTGTGAGGATAGGATAGGATAGAGGATAGGATATAATAGAGGATGGGATAGGATAGAGGATCGGATAGGAAAGAGGTTAGGATAGGATAGAGGATAGGATAGGATAGAGGATAGGATATAATAGAGGATGCGATAGGATAGAGGAGCGGATAGGAAAGAGGGTAGGATAGGATAGAGGATAGGATAGATAGAGGATAGGATAGAGGATAGGATAGGATAGAGGATAGGATAGGAAAGAGGGTAGGATAGGATAGAGGATAGGATAGGATAGAGGATAGGATAGGAAAGAGGGTAGGATAGGATAGAGGATATAATAGGATTGAGGAAAGGATAGGATAGAGGTTAGGATAGGATAGAGGATAGGATAGGATAGAGGATAGTATAGGATAGAGGATACGATAGAGGATTGGATATGATAGACGATATTATAGAGGATAGAATAGGATACTATAGGATACTATAGGATGATACTATAGGATAGAGGATAGGATATGATAGAGTAAACGATATTATACAGGATAGGATAGGGTAGAGGATAGGATAGAGGGTAGGATAGGATACAGGATAGGATAGGATAGGATAGAGGATAGGATAGGATGGAGGATAGGATAGGATAGAGGATAGGATAGGATAGAGGATAGGATAGGATAGAGGATAGGATAGGATAGAGGATAGGATAGGATAGAGGATAGGATAGGATAGAGGATAGGATAGGATAGAGGATAGGATAGGAAAGAGGGAAGGATAGGATAGAGGATAGGATAGGATAGATGATAGGATAGGATAGAGGATATGATAGCATAGAGGATAGGATAGTATAGAGGATAGGATAGGATAGAGGGGGGGATTGGAGTGAGGATAGGACAGGATAGAGGATAGGATATAATAGAGGATGGGATAGGATAGAGGATCGGATAGGAAAGAGGTTAGGATAGGATAGAGGATAGGATAGGATAGAGGATAGGATATAATAGAGGATGGGATAGGATAGATTATCGGATAGGAAAGAGGGTAGGATAGGATAGAGGATAGGATAGGATAGAGGATAGGATAGAGGATAGGATAGGATAGAGGATAGGATAAGAAAGAGGGTAGGATAGGATAGAGGATAGGATAGGATAGAGGATAGGATAGGATAGAGGATAGGATAGGATAGAGGATAGGATAGGAATGAGGGTAGGATAGGATAGAGGATATAATAGGATTGAGGAAAGGATAGGATAGAGGATAGGATAGGATAGAGGATAGGATATAATAGAGGATGGGATAGGATAGAGGATAGGACAGGAAAGAGTGTAGGATAGGATAGAGGATAGGATAGGATAGAGGATAGGATAGGATAGAGTAAACGATATTATACAGGATAGGATAGGGTAGAGGATAGGATAGAGGGTAGGATAGGATAGAGGATAGGATAGAGGATAGGATAGAGGATAGGATAGAGGATAGGAGAGGATAGGGGATAGGATAGGATAGAGGATAGGAAATAATAGAGGATAGGATAGGATAGAGGATCGGATAGAGGATAGGATAGGAGAGAGGATAGGATAGGATAGAGGATAGGATAGGATAGAGGATAGGATAGGAAAGAGGGTAGGGTAGGATAGAGGATAGGATAGGATAGAGGATAGGATATTATGGAGGATAGGATAAGATAGAGGATAGGATAGGATAGAGGATAGGATGGGATAGAGGATAGGATAGGATAGAGGATAGGATAGGATAGGATAGAGGATAGGATAGGATAGAGGATAGGATAGGATAGAGGATAGGATAGAGGATAGGATAGGATAGAGGATAGGATAGGATAGTGGATAGGATAGTATAGAGGATAGGATAGAATAGAGGATAGGATAGGATAGAGGATAGGATAGGATAGAGGATAGGATAGGATAGAGGATAGGATGGGATAGAGGATAGGATAGGATAGAGGATAGGATAGGATAGGATAGAGGATAGGATAGGATAGAGGATAGGATAGGATAGAGGATAGGATATAATAGAGGATAGGATAGGATAGAGGATCGGACAGAGGATAGGATAGGATAGAGGATAGGATAGGGTAGAGGATAGGATAGAGGATAGGATAGAGGATAGGATAGGATAGAGGATAGGATAGGATAGTGGATAGGATATTATGGAGGATAGGATAAGATAGAGGATAGGATAGGATAGAGGATAGGATGGGATAGAGGATAGGATAGGATAGAGGATAGGATAGGATAGGATAGAGGATAGGATAGGATAGAGGATAGGATAGGATAGAGGATAGGATAGGATAGAGGATAGGATAGGATAGTGGATAAGATAGTATAGAGGATAGGATAGAATAGAGGATAGGATAGGATAGAGGATAATATAGGATAGAGGATAGGATAGGATAGAGGATAGGATATAATAGAGGATAGGATAGGATAGAGGATCGGACAGAGGATAGGATAGGATAGAGGATAGGATAGGATAGAGGATAGGATAGAGGATAGGATAGAGGATAGGATAGGAAAGAGGGTAGGATAGGATAGAGGATAGGATAGGATAGGATAGAGGATAGGATAGGATGGAGGATAGGATAGGATAGAGGATAGGATAGGATAGAGGATAGGATAGGATAGAGGATAGGATAGGATAGAGGATAGGATAGGATAGAGGATAGGATAGGATAGAGGATAGGATAGGATAGAGGATAGGATAGGATAGAGGATAGGATAGGGAAGAGAGTAGGATAGGATAGAGGATAGGATAGGATAGAGGATAGGATAGGATAGAGGATAGGATAGGATAGAGGATAGGATAGGATAGAGGATAGGATAGGAAAGAGGGTAGGATAGGATAGAGGATAGGATAGGATAGATGATAGGATAGGATAGAGGATAGGATAGCATAGAGGATAGGATAGTATAGAGGATAGGATAGGATAGAGGAGGGGATTGGAGTGAGGATAGGACAGGATAGAAGATAGGATATAATAGAGGATGGGATAGGATAGAGGATCGGATAGGAAAGAGGTTAGGATAGGATAGAGGATAGGATAGGATAGAGGATAGGATATAATAGAGGATGGGATAGGATAGAGGATCGGATAGGAAAGAGGGTAGGATAGGATAGAGGATAGGATAGGATAGAGGATAGGATAGAGGATAGGATAGGAAAGAGGGTAGGATAGGATAGAGGATAGGATAGGATAGAGGATAGGATAGGATAGAGGATAGGATAGGAAAGAGGGTAGGATAGGATAGAGGATATAACAGGATTGAGGAAAGGATAGGATAGAGGTTAGGATAGGATAGAGGATAGGATAGGATAGAGGATAGTATAGGATAGAGGATACGATAGAGGATTGGATATGATAGACGATATTATAGAGGATAGAATAGGATGGATGATACTATAGGATAGAGGATAGGATATGATAGAGTAAACGATATTATACAGGATAGGATAGGGTAGAGGATAGGATAGAGGGTAGGATAGGATACAGGATAGGATAGGATAGGATAGAGGATAGGATAGGATGGAGGATAGGATAGGATAGAGGATAGGATAGGATAGAGGATAGGATAGGATAGAGGATAGAGGATAGGATAGAGGATAGGATAGGATAGAGGATAGGATAGGAAAGAGGGTAGGATAGGATAGAGGATAGGATAGGATAGAGGATAGGTTAGGATAGAGGATAGGATAGGAAAGAGGGTAGGATAGGATAGAGGATATAATAGGATTGAGGAAAGGATAGGATAGAGGTTAGGATAGGATAGAGGATAGGATAGGATAGAGGATAGTATAGGATAGAGGATACGATAGAGGATTGGATATGATAGACGATATTATAGAGGATAGAATAGGATAGATGATACTATAGGATAGAGGATAGGATATGATAGAGAATTGATATTATACAGGATAGGATAGGGTAGAGGATAGGATAGAGGATAGGATAGGATAGAGGATAGGATCGGATAGAGGATAGGATAGGATACAGGATAGGATAGGATAGATGATAGCATAGGATAGAGGATAGAATAGGATAGATGATAGGATAGGATAGAGGATCGGATGGAGGGTAGGATAGGATAGAGGATAGGATAGAGGATAGGATAGAGGATAGAATAGAGGATAGGATAGGATAGAGGATAGGATAGGATAGAGGATAGGATGGGATAGAGGATAGAATAGGATAGATGATAGGATAGGATAGCGGATCGGATAGAGGATAGGATAGGATACAGGATAGGATAGGATAGATGATAGCATAGGATAGAGGATAGAATAGGATAGATGATAGGGTAGGATAGATGTTCGGATGGAGGGAAGGATAGGATAGAGGATAGGATAGAGGATAGGATAGAGGATAGAATAAAGGATAGGATAGGATAGAGGATAGGATAGGATAGAGGATAGGATGGGATTGAGGACAGGATAGTATAGAGGATAGAATAGGATAGAGGATAGGATAGGATAGAGGATTGGATAGGATAGAGGAAAGGATAGGATAGAGGAGAGGATAGGATAGAGCATAGGATAGGATAGATGATACTATAGGATAGAGGATAGGATATGATAGAGAATTGATATTATACAGGATAGGATAGGGTAGAGGATAGGATAGAGGATAGGATAGGATAGAGGATAGGATCGGATAGAGGATAGGATAGGATACAGGATAGGATAGGATAGATGATAGCATAGGATAGAGGATAGAATAGGATAGATGATAGGATAGGATAGAGGATCGGATGGAGGGTAGGATAGGATAGAGGATAGGATAGAGGATAGGATAGAGGATAGAATAGAGGATAGGATAGGATAGAGGATAGGATAGGATAGAGGATAGAATAGAGGATAGGATAGGATAGAGGATAGGATAGGATAGAGGATAGGATCGGATAGAGGATAGAATAGGATAGATGATAGGATAGGATAGAGGATCGGATGGAGGATAGGATAGGATGCAGGATAGGATAGGATAGATGATAGCATAGGATAGAGGATAGAATAGGATAGATGATAGGGTAGGATAGATGTTCGGATGGAGGGTAGGATAGGATAGAGGATAGGATAGAGGATAGGATAGAGGATAGAATAGAGGATAGGATAGGATAGAGGATAGAATAGGATAGAGGATAGGATGGGATTGAGGACAGGATAGGATAGAGGATAGAATAGGATAGAGGATAGGATAGGATAGAGGATTGGATAGGATAGAGGAAAGGATAGGATAGTGGATAGGATAGGTAATTTAATAGGATAGATGATAGGATAGGATAGAGGATCGGATGGAAGGTAGGATAGAGGATACGATAGAGGATAGGATAGGATAGAGGATAGGATAGGATAGAGGACATAATAGGATTGAGGATATAATAGGATTGAGGAAAGGATAGGATAGAAGATAGGATAGGATAGAGGATAGGATATAATAGAGGATGGGATAGGATAGAGGATCGGATAGGAAAGAGGGTAGGATAGGATAGAGGATAGGATAGGATAGAGGATAGGATAGAGGATAGGATAGAGGATAGGATAGGATAGAGGATAGGATAAGAAAGAGGGTAGGATAGGATAGAGGATAGGATAGGATAGAGGATAGGATAGGATAGAGGATAGGGGAGGAAAGAGGGTAGGATAGGATAGAGGATATAATAGGATTGAGGAAAGGATAGGATAGAGGTTAGGATAGGGTAGAGGATAGGATAGGATAGAGGATACGATAGGATAGATGATAGCATAGGATAGAGGATAGAATAGGATAGATGATAGGGTAGGGTAGATGTTCGGATGGAGGGTAGGATAGGATAGAGGATAGGATAGGATAGAGGAAAGGATTGGATAGAGGTTAGGATAGGATAGAGGATAGGATATGATAGAGGATAGGATAGGATAGAGGATACGATAGAGGATTGGTTATGATAGACGATATTATAGAGGATAGAATAGGATAGATGATACTATAGGATAGAGGATAGGATATGATAGAGTAAACGATATTATACAGGATAGGAAAGGGTAGAGGATAGGATAGAGGATAGGATAGGATAGAGGATAGGATAGAGGATAGGATAGAGGGTAGGATAGGATAGAGAATAGGATAGGATAGAGGATAGGATAGGATAGAGGATAGGATAGTATAGAGGATAGGATAGGATAGAGGATAGGATAGGATAGAGGATAGGATAGGATAGAGGATAGGATAGGATAGTGGATAGGATTGGAAAGAGGGTAGGATAGAGGATAGGATAGGATAGATGATACTATAGGATAGAGGATAGGATATGATAGAGAATTGATATTATACAGGGTAGGATAGGGTAGAGGATAGGATAGAGGATAGGATAGGATAGAGGATAGGATCGGATAGAGGATAGGATAGGATACAGGATAGGATAGGATAGGATAGAGGATAGGATAGTATAGAGGATAGGATAGGATAGAGGATAGGATAGGATAGAGGATAGGATAGGATTGAGGATAGGATAGGATAGTGGATAGGATTGGAAAGAGGGTAGGATAGGATAGAGGAGAGGATAGGATAGAGGATAGGATAGGATAGATGATACTATAGGATAGAGGATAGGATATGATAGAGAATTGATATTATACAGGATAGGATAGGGTAGAGGATAGGATAGAGGATAGGATAGGATAGAGGATAGGATCGGATAGAGGATAGGATAGGATACAGGATAGGATAGGATAGATGATAGCATAGGATAGAGGATAGAATAGGATAGATGATAGGATAGGATAGAGGATCGGATGGAGGGTAGGATGGGATAGAGGATAGGATAGAGGATAGGATAGAGGATAGGATAGGATAGAGGATAGGATAGGATAGAGGATAGGATGGGATAGAGGATAGAATAGGATAGATGATAGGATAGGATAGAGGATCGGATAGAGGATAGGATAGGATACAGGATAGGATAGGATAGATGATAGCATAGGATAGAGGATAGAATAGGATAGATGATAGGGTAGGATAGATGTTCGGATGGAGGGTAGGATAGGATAGAGGATAGAATAGGATAGATGATAGGGTAGGATAGATGTTCGGATGGAGGGTAGGATAGGATAGAGGATAGGATAGAGGATAGGATAGAGGATAGAATAGAGGATAGGATAGGATAGAGGATAGGATAGGATAGAGGATAGGATGGGATTGAGGACAGGATAGGATAGAGGATAGAATAGGATAGAGGATAGGATAGGATAGAGGATTGGATAGGATAGAGGAAAGGATAGGATAGAGGAGAGGATAGGATAGAGGATAGGATAGGATAGATGATACTATAGGATAGAGGATAGGATATGATAGAGAATTGATATTATACAGGATATGATAGGGTAGAGGATAGGATAGAGGATAGGATAGGATAGAGGATAGGATCGGATAGAGGATAGGATAGGATACAGGATAGGATAGGATAGATGATAGCATAGGATAGAGGATAGAATAGGATAGATGATAGGATAGGATAGAGGATCGGATGGAGGGTAGGATAGGATAGAGGATAGGATAGAGGATAGGATAGAGGATAGAATAGAGGATAGGATAGGATAGAGGATAGGATAGTATAGAGGATAGGATGGGATAGAGGATAGAATAGGATAGATGATAGGATAGGATAGAGGATCGGATACAGGATAGGATAGGATACAGGATAGCATAGGATAGATGATAGCATAGGATAGAGGATAGAATAGGATAGATGATAGGGTAGGATAGATGTTCGGATGGAGGGTAGGATAGGATAGAGGATAGGATAGAGGATAGGATAGAGGATAGAATAGAGGATAGGATAGGATAGAGGATAGGATAGGATAGAGGATAGGATGGGATTGAGGACAGGATAGGATAGAGGATAGAATAGGATAGAGGATAGGATAGGATAGAGGATTGGATAGGATAGAGGAAAGGATAGGATAGTGGATAGGATAGGTAATTTAATAGGATAGATGATAGGATAGGATAGAGGATCGGATGGAAGGTAGGATAGAGGATACGATAGAGGATAGGATAGGATAGAGGATAGGATAGGATAGAGGACATAATAGGATTGAGGATATAATAGGATTGAGGAAAGGATAGGATAGAAGATAGGATAGGATAGAGGATAGGATATAATAGAGGATGGGATAGGATAGAGGATCGGATAGGAAAGAGGGTAGGATAGGATAGAGGATAGGATAGGATAGAGGATAGGATAGAGGATAGGATAAGAAAGAGGGTAGGATAGGATAGAGGATAGGATAGGATAGAGGATAGGATAGGATAGAGGATAGGGTAGGAAAGAGGGTAGGATAGGATAGAGGATATAATAGGATTGAGGAAAGGATAGGATAGAGGTTAGGATAGGATAGAGGATAGGATAGGATAGAGGATACGATAGGATAGAGGATACGATAGGATAGATGATAGCATAGGATAGAGGATAGAATAGGATAGATGATAGGGTAGGATAGATGTTCGGATGGAGGGTAGGATAGGATAGAGGATAGGATAGGATAGAGGATAGGATAGAGGATAGGATAGGATAGAGGATAGGATAGGAAAGAGGGTAGGATAGGATAGAGGATAGGATAGGATAGAGGATAGGATAGGATAGAGGATAGGATAGGAAAGAGGGTAGGATAGGATAGAGGATATAATAGGATTGAGGAAAGGATTGGATAGAGGTTAGGATAGGATAGAGGATAGGATATGATAGAGGATAGGATAGGATAGAGGATACGATAGAGGATTGGTTATGATAGACGATATTATAGAGGATAGAATAGGATAGATGATACTATAGGATAGAGGATAGGATATGATAGAGTAAACGATATTATACAGGATAGGAAAGGGTAGAGGATAGGATAGAGGATAGGATAGGATACAGGATAGGATAGGATAGATGATAGCATAGGATAGAGGATAGAATAGGATAGATGATAGGATAGGATAGAGCATCGGATGGAGGGTAGGATAGGATAGAGGATAGGATAGAGGATAGGATAGAGGATAGAATAGAGGATAGGATAGGATAGAGGATAGGATAGTATAGAGGATAGGATGGGATAGAGGATAGAATAGGATAGATGATAGGATAGGATAGAGGATCGGATAGAGGATAGGATAGGATACAGGATAGGATAGGATAGATGATAGCATAGGATAGAGGATAGAATAGGATAGAGGATACGATAGAGGATTGGTTATGATAGACGATATTATAGAGGATAGAATAGGATAGATGATACTATAGGATAGAGGATAGGATATGATAGAGTAAACGATATTATACAGGATAGGAAAGGGTAGAGGATAGGATAGAGGATAGGATAGGATAGAGGATAGGATAGAGGATAGGATAGAGGGTAGGATAGGATAGAGAATAGGATAGGATAGAGGATAGGATAGGATAGAGGATAGGATAGGATAGAGGATAGGATAGTATAGAGGATAGGATAGGATAGAGGATAGGATAGGATAGAGGATAGGATAGGATAGAGGATAGGATAGGATAGTGGATAGGATTGGAAAGAGGGTAGGATAGAGGATAGGATAGGATAGATGATACTATAGGATAGAGGATAGGATATGATAGAGAATTGATATTATACAGGATAGGATAGGGTAGAGGATAGGATAGAGGATAGGATAGGATAGAGGATAGGATCGGATAGAGGATAGGATAGGATACAGGATAGGATAGGATAGATGATAGCATAGGATAGAGGATAGAATAGGATAGATGATAGGATAGGATAGAGCATCGGATGGAGGGTAGGATAGGATAGAGGATAGGATAGAGGATAGGATAGAGGATAGAATAGAGGATAGGATAGGATAGAGGATAGGATAGTATAGAGGATAGGATGGGATAGAGGATAGAATAGGATAGATGATAGGATAGGATAGAGGATCGGATAGAGGATAGGATAGGATACAGGATAGGATAGGATAGATGATAGCATAGGATAGAGGATAGAATAGGATAGATGATAGGATAGGATAGTGGATCGGATGGAGGGTAGGATAGTATAGAGGATAGGATAGAGGATAGGATAGAGGATAGAATACAGGATAGGATAGGATAGAGGATAGGATAGGATAGAGGATATAACAGGATTGAGGAAAGGATAGGATAGAGGTTAGGATAGCCTAGAGGATAGGATAGGATAGATGATAGGATAGGATAGAGGATACTATAGGATAGAGAATAGGATATGATAGAGAATTAATATTATACAGGATAGGATAGGATAGAGGATAGGATAGTATAGAGGATAGGATAGGATAGAGGATAGGATAGGATAGAGGATAGGATAGGATAGAGGATAGGATAGGATAGAGGATAGGATAGGATAGTGGATAGGATTGGAAAGAGGGTAGGATAGGATAGAGGAGAGGATAGGATAGAGGATAGGATAGGATAGAGGATAGGATCGGATAGAGGATAGGATAGGATACAGGATAGGATAGGATAGATGATAGCATAGGGTAGAGGATAGAATAGGATAGATGATAGGATAGGATAGAGGATCGGATGGAGGGTAGGATAGGATACAGGATAGGATAGGATAGATGATAGCATAGGATAGAGGATAGAATAGGATAGATGATAGGGTAGGATAGATGTTCGGATGGAGGGTAGGATAGGATAGAGGATAGGATAGAGGATAGAATAGAGGATAGGATAGGATAGAGGATAGGATAGGATAGAGGATAGGATGGGATTGAGGACAGGATAGGATAGAGGATAGAATAGGATAGAGGATAGGATAGTATGGAGGATAGGATAGGATAGAGGATAGGATAGGATAGAGGATAGGATAGGATAGAGGATAGGATAGGATAGTGGATAGGATTGGAAAGAGGGTAGGATAGGATAGAGGAGAGGATAGGATAGAGGATAGGATAGGATAGAGGATAGGATAGGAAAGAGGGTAGGATAGGATAGAGGATATAATAGGATTGAGGAAAGGATTGGATAGAGGTTAGGATAGGATAGAGGATAGGATATGATAGAGGATAGGATAGGATAGAGGATACGATAGAGGATTGGTTATGATAGACGATATTATAGAGGATAGAATAGGATAGATGATACTATAGGATAGAGGATAGGATATGATAGAGTAAACGATATTATACAGGATAGGAAAGGGTAGAGGATAGGATAGAGGATAGGATAGAGGATAGGATAGAGGGTAGGATAGGATAGAGAATAGGATAGGATAGAGGATAGGATAGGATAGAGGATAGGATAGGATAGAGGATAGGAAAGTATAGAGGATAGGATAGGATAGAGGATAGGATAGGATAGAGGATAGGATAGGATAGAGGATAGGATAGGATAGTGGATAGGATTGGAAAGAGGGTAGGATAGGATAGAGGAGAGGATAGGATAGAGGATAGGATAGGATAGATGATACTATAGGATAGAGGATAGGATATGATAGAGAATTGATATTATACAGGATAGGATAGGGTAGAGGATAGGATAGAGGATAGGATAGGATAGAGGATAGGATCGGATAGAGGATAGGATAGGATACAGGATAGGATAGGATAGATGATAGCATAGGATAGAGGATAGAATAGGATAGATGATAGGATAGGATAGAGGATAGGATAGTATAGAGGATAGGATAGGATAGAGGATAGGATAGGATAGAGGATAGGATAGGATAGAGGATAAGATAGGATAGTGGATAGGATTGGAAAGAGGGTAGGATAGGATAGAGGAGAGGATAGGATAGAGGATAGGATAGGATAGATGATACTATAGGATAGAGGATAGGATAGGATAGTGGATAGGATTGGAAAGAGGGTAGGATAGGATAGATGATAGCATAGGATAGAGGATAGAATAGGATGGATGATAGGATAGGATAGAGGATCGGATGGAGGGTAGGATAGGATAGAGGATAGAATAGAGGATAGGATAGGATAGAGGATAGGATAGGATAGAGGATAGGATGGAATAGAGGATAGAATAGGATAGATGATAGGATAGGATAGAGGATCGGATAGAGGATAGGATAGGATACAGGACAGGATAGGATAGATGATAGCATAGGATAGAGGATAGAATAGGATAGATGATAGGGTATGATAGATGTTCGGATGGAGGGTAGGATAGGATAGAGGATAGGATAGAGGATAGGATAGAGGATAGAATAGAGGATAGGATAGGATAGAGGATAGGATAGGATAGAGGATAGGGTGGGATTGAGGACAGGATAGGATAGAGGATAGAATAGGATAGAGGATAGGATAGGATAGAGGATTGGATAGGATAGAGGAAAGGATAGGATAGTGGATAGGATAGGTAATTTAATAGGATAGATGATAGGATAGGATACAGGATCGGATGGAAGGTAGGATAGAGGATAGGATAGAGGATAGGATAGGATAGGATAGAGGATAGGATAGGATAGAGGACATAATAGGATTGTGGATATAATAGGATTGAGGAAAGGATAGGATAGAGGATAGGATAGGATAGAGGATAGGATATAATAGAGGATGGGATAGGATAGAGGATCGGATAGGAAAGAGGATCGGATAGGAAAGAGGGTACGATAGGATAGAGGATAGGATAGGATAGAGGATAGGATATAATAGAGGATGGGATAGGATAGAGGATCGGATAGGAAAGAGGGTAGGATAGGATAGAGGATAGGATAGGATAGAGGATAGGATAGAGGATAGGATAGGATAGAGAATAGGATAAGAAAGAGGGTAGGATAGGATAGAGGATAGGATAGGATAGAGGATAGGATAGGATAGAGGATAGGATAGGAAAGAGGGTAGGATAGGATAGAGGATATAATAGGATTGAGGAAAGGATAGGATAGAGGTTAGGATAGGATAGAGGATAGGATAGGATAGAGGATACGATAGGATAGATGATAGCATAGGATAGAGGATAGAATAGGATAGATGATAGGATAGGATAGAGGATCGGATGGAGGGTAGGATACGATAGAGGATAGGATAGAGGATAGGATAGAGGATAGAATAGAGGATAGGATAGGATAGAGGATAGGATAGGATAGAGGATAGGATGGGATAGAGGATAGAATAGGATAGATGATAGGATAGGATAGAGGATCGGATAGAGGATAGGATAGGATACAGGATAGGATAGGATAGATGATAGCAAAGGATAGAGGATAGAATAGGATAGATGATAGGGTAGGATAGATGTTCGGATGGAGGGTAGGATAGGATAGAGGATAGGATAGAGGATAGGATAGAGGATAGAATAGAGGATAGGATAGGATAGAGGATTGGATAGGATGGAGGAAAGGATAGGATAGTGGATAGGATAGGTAATTTAATAGGATAGATGATAGGATAGGATACAGGATCGGATGGAAGGTAGGATAGAGGATAGGATAGAGGATAGGATAGGATAGGATAGAGGATAGGATAGGATAGAGGACATAATAGGATTGAGGATATAATAGGATTGAGGAAAGGATAGGATAGAGGATAGGATAGGATAGAGGATAGGATATAATAGAGGATGGGATAGGATAGAGGATCGGATAGGAAAGAGGATCGGATAGGAAAGAGGGTACGATAGGATAGAGGATAGGATAGGATAGAGGATAGGATATAATAGAGGATGGGATAGGATAGAGGATCGGATAGGAAAGAGGGTAGGATAGGATAGAGGATAGGATAGGATAGAGGATAGGATAGAGGATAGGATAGGATAGAGAATAGGATAAGAAAGAGGGTAGGATAGGATAGAGGATAGGATAGGATAGAGGATAGGATAGGATAGAGGATAGGATAGGAAAGAGGGTAGGATAGGATAGAGGATATAATAGGATTGAGGAAAGGATAGGATAGAGGTTAGGATAGGATAGAGGATAGGATAGGATAGAGGATACGATAGGATAGATGATAGCATAGGATAGAGGATAGAATAGGATAGATGATAGGATAGGATAGAGGATCGGATGGAGGGTAGGATACGATAGAGGATAGGATAGAGGATAGGATAGAGGATAGAATAGAGGATAGGATAGGATAGAGGATAGGATAGGATAGAGGATAGGATGGGATAGAGGATAGAATAGGATAGATGATAGGATAGGATAGAGGATCGGATAGAGGATAGGATAGGATACAGGATAGGATAGGATAGATGATAGCATAGGATAGAGGATAGAATAGGATAGATGATAGGGTAGGATAGATGTTCGGATGGAGGGTAGGATAGGATAGAGGATAGGATAGAGGATAGGATAGAGGATAGAATAGAGGATAGGATAGGATAGAGGATAGGATAGGATAGAGGATAGGATGGGATTGAGGACAGGATAGGATAGAGGATAGAATAGGATAGAGGATAGGATAGGATAGAGGATTGGATAGGATAGAGGAAAGGATAGGATAGTGGATAGGATAGGTAATTTAATAGGATAGATGATAGGATAGGATACAGGATCGGATGGAAGGTAGGATAGAGGATAGGATAGAGGATAGGATAGGATAGAGGATAGGATAGGATAGAGGACATAATAGGATTGAGGATATAATAGGATTGAGGAAAGGATAGGATAGAGGATAGGATAGGATAGTGGATAGGATAGGTAATTTAATAGGATAGATGATAGGATAGGATACAGGATCGGATGGAAGGTAGGATAGAGGATAGGATAGAGGATAGGATAGGATAGAGGATAGGATAGGATAGAGGACATAATAGGATTGAGGATATAATAGGATTGAGGAAAGGATAGGATAGAGGATAGGATAGGATAGAGGATAGGATATAATAGAGGATGGGATAGGATAGAGGATCGGATAGGAAAGAGGATCGGATAGGAAAGAGGGTACGATAGGATAGAGGATAGGATAGGATAGAGGATAGGATATAATAGAGGATGGGATAGGATAGAGGATCGGATAGGAAAGAGCGTAGGATAGGATAGAGGATAGGATAGAGGATAGGATAGAGGATAGGATAGAGGATAGGATAGGATAGAGGATAGGATAAGAAAGAGGGTAGGATAGGATAGAGGATAGGATAGGATAGAGGATAGGATAGGATAGAGGATAGGATAGGAAAGAGGGTAGGATAGGATAGAGGATATAATAGGATTGAGGAAAGAATAGGATAGAGGTTAGGATAGGATAGAGGATAGGATAGGATAGAGGATACGATAGGATAGATGATAGCATAGGATAGAGGATAGAATAGGATAGATGATAGGGTAGGATAGATGTTCGGATGGAGGGTAGGATAGGATAGAGGATAGGATAGAGGATAGGATACAGGATAGAATAGAGGATAGGATAGGATACAGGATAGGATAGGATAGAGGATAGGATGGGATTGAGGACAGGATAGGATAGAGGATAGAAAAGGATAGAGGATAGGATAGGATAGAGGATTGGATAGGATAGAGGAAAGGATAGGATAGTGGATAGGATAGGTAATTTAATAGGATAGATGATAGGATAGGATAGAGGATCGGATGGAAGGTAGGATAGAGGATAGGATAGAGGATAGGATAGGATAGAGGATAGGATAGGATAGAGGATAGGATAGGATAGAGGATAGGATAGGATAGAGGATAGGATAGGATAGAGGATAGGATAGGATAGAGGATAGGATAGGATAGAGGATAGGATAGGATAGAGGATAGGATAGGATAGAGGATAGGATAGGATAGAGGATAGGATAGGATAGAGGATAGGATAGGATAGAGGATAGGATAGGATAGAGGATAGGATGGGATTGACGACAGGATAGGATAGAGGATAGAATAGGATAGAGGATCGGATGGAGAGTAGGATAGGATAGAGGATAGGATAGAGGATAGGATAGAGGATAGGATAGAGGATAGAAGAGAGGATAGGATAGGATAGGATAGAGGATAGGATGGGATAGAGGATAGAATAGGATAGATGATAGGATAGGATAGAGGATCGGATAGAGGATAGGATAGGATACTTGATTGGATAGGATAGATGATAGAATAGGATAGAGGATAGAATAGGATAGATGATAGGGTAGGATAGAGGTTCGGATGGAGGGTAGGATAGGATAGAGGATAGGATAGAAGATAGGATAGAGGATAGAATAGAGGATAGGATAGGATAGAGGATAGGATAGGATAGAGGATAGGATGGGATTGAGGACAGGATAGGATAGAGGATAGAATAGGATAGAGGATAGGATAGGATAGAGGATGGGATAGGATAGAGGATTGGATAGGATAGAGGAAAGGATAGGATAGAGGATAGGATAGGTAATTTAATAGGATAGATGATAGGATAGGATAGAGGATCGGATGGAAGGTAGGATAGAGGATAGGATAGAGGATAGGATAGGATAGAGGATAGGATATAATAGAGGATGGGATAGGATAGAGGATCGGATAGGAAAGAGGATCGGATAGGAAAGAGGGTAGGATAGGATAGAGGGTAGGATAGGATAGAGGATAGGATATAATAGAGGATGGGATAGGATAGAGGATCGGATAGGAAAGAGGGTAGGATAGGATAGAGGATAGGATAGGATAGAGGATAGGATAGAGGATAGGATAGGATAGAGGATAGGATAGGAAAGAGGGTAGGATAGGATAGAGGATAGGATAGGATAGAGGATAGGATAGGATAGAGGATAGGATAGGAAAGTGGGTAGGATAGGATAGAGGATATAATAAGATTGAGGATAGGATAGGATAGAGGATAGGATTGGAAAGAGGGTAGGATAGGATAGATGATAGCATAGGATAGAGGATAGAATAGGATAGATGATAGGATAGGATAGAGGATCGGATGGAGGGTAGGATAGGATAGAGGATAGGATAGAGGATAGGATAGAGGATAGAATAGAGGATAGGATAGGATAGAGGATAGGATAGGATAGAGGATAGGATGGGATAGAGGATAGAATAGGATAGATGATAGGATAGGAAAGAGGATCGGATAGAGGATAGGATAGGATACAGGACATGATAGGATAGATGATAGCATAGGATAGAGGATAGAATAGGATAGATGATAGGGTAGGATAGATGTTCGGATGGAGGGTAGGATAGGATAGAGGATAGGATAGAGGATAGGATAGAGGATAGAATAGAGGATAGGATAGGATAGAGGATAGGATAGGATAGAGGATAGGGTGGGATTGAGGACAGGATAGGATAGAGGATAGAATAGGATAGAGGATAGGATAGGATAGAGGATTGGATAGGATAGAGGAAAGGATAGGATAGTGGATAGGATAGGTAATTTAATAGGATAGATGATAGGATAGGATACAGGATCGGATGGAAGGTAGGATAGAGGATAGGATAGAGGATAGGATAGGATAGGATAGAGGATAGGATAGGATAGAGGACATAATAGGATTGAGGATATAATGGGATTGAGGAAAGGATAGGATAGAGGATAGGATAGGATAGAGGATAGGATGGGATAGAGGATAGAATAGGATAGATGATAGGATAGGATAGAGGATCGGATAGAGGATAGGATAGGATACAGGATAGGATAGGATAGATGATAGCATAGGATAGAGGATAGAATAGGATAGATGATAGGGTAGGATAGATGTTCGGATGGAGGGTAGGATAGGATAGAGGATAGGATAGAGGATAGGATAGAGGATAGAATAGAGGATAGGATAGGATAGAGGATAGGATAGGATAGAGGATAGGATGGGATTGAGGACAGGATAGGATAGAGGATAGAATAGGATAGAGGATAGGATAGTATAGAGGATAGGATAGGATAGAGGATAGGATAGGATAGAGGATAGGATAGGATAGAGGATAGGATAGGATAGTGGATAGGATTGGAAAGAGGGTAGGATAGGATAGAGGAGAGGATAGGATAGAGGATAGGATAGGATAGAGGATAGGATAGGAAAGAGGGTAGGATAGGATAGAGGATATAATAGGATTGAGGAAAGGATTGGATAGAGGTTAGGATAGGATAGAGGAGAGGATAGGATAGAGGATAGGATAGGATAGATGATACTATAGGATAGAGGATAGGATAGGATAGTGGATAGGATTGGAAAGAGGGTAGGATAGGATAGATGATAGCATAGGATAGAGGATAGAATAGGATAGATGATAGGATAGGATAGAGGATCGGATGGAGGGTAGGATAGGATAGAGGATAGGATAGAGGATAGGATAGAGGATAGAATAGAGGATAGGATAGGATAGAGGATAGGATAGGATAGAGGATAGGATGGGATAGAGGATATAATAGGATTGAGGAAAGGATAGGATAGAGGTTAGGATAGGATAGAGGATAGGATAGGATAGAGGATCGGATAGGAAAGAGGGTAGGATAGGATAGAGGATAGGATAGAGGATAGGATAGTGGATAGGATAGGATAGAGGATAGGATAAGAAAGAGGGTAGGATAGGATAGAGGATAGGATAGGATAGAGGATAGGATAGGATAGAGGATAGGATAGGAAAGAGGGTAGGATAGGATAGAGGATATAATAGGATTGAGGAAAGGATAGGATAGAGGTTAGGATAGGATAGAGGATAGGATAGGATAGAGGATACGATAGGATAGATGATAGCATAGGATAGAGGATAGAATAGGATAGATGATAGGGTAGGATAGATGTTCGGATGGAGGGTAGGATAGGATAGAGGATAGGATAGAGGATAGGATAGAGGATAGAATAGAGGATAGGATAGGATACAGGATAGGATAGGATAGAGGATAGGATGGGATTGAGGACAGGATAGGATAGAGGATAGAAAAGGATAGAGGATAGGATAGGATAGAGGATTGGATAGGATAGAGGAAAGGATAGGATAGAGGATAGGATAGGATAGAGGATAGGATAGGATAGAGGATAGGATAGGATAGAGGATAGGATAGGATAGAGGATAGGATAGGATAGAGGATAGGATAGGATACAGGATAGGATAGGATAGAGGATAGGATGGGATTGAGGACAGGATAGGATAGAGGATAGAATAGGATAGAGGATCGGATGGAGAGTAGGATAGGATAGAGGATAGGATAGAGGATAGGATAGAGGATAGGATAGAGGATAGAATAGAGGATAGGATAGGATAGGATAGAGGATAGGATGGGATAGAGGATAGAATAGGATAGATGATAGGATAGGATAGAGGATCGGATAGAGGATAGGATAGGATACTTGATTGGATAGGATAGATGATAGAATAGGATAGAGGATAGAATAGGATAGATGATAGGGTAGGATAGAGGTTCGGATGGAGGGTAGGATAGGATAGAGGATAGGATAGAAGATAGGATAGAGGATAGAATAGAGGATAGGATAGGATAGAGGATAGGATAGGATAGAGGATAGGATGGGATTGAGGACAGGATAGGATAGAGGATAGAATAGGATAGAGGATAGGATAGGATAGAGGATGGGATAGGATAGAGGATTGGATAGGATAGAGGAAAGGATAGGATAGAGGATAGGATAGGTAATTTAATAGGATAGATGATAGGATAGGATAGAGGATCGGATGGAAGGTAGGATAGAGGATAGGATAGAGGATAGGATAGGATAGAGGATAGGATATAATAGAGGATGGGATAGGATAGAGGATCGGATAGGAAAGAGGATCGGATAGGAAAGAGGGTAGGATAGGATAGAGGGTAGGATAGGATAGAGGATAGGATATAATAGATGATGGGATAGGATAGAGGATCGGATAGGAAAGAGGGTAGGATAGGATAGAGGATAGGATAGGATAGAGGATAGGATAGAGGATAGGATAGGATAGAGGATAGGATAGGAAAGAGGGTAGGATAGGATAGAGGATAGGATAGGATAGAGGATAGGATAGGATAGAGGATAGGATAGGATAGAGGATAGGATAGGATAGAGGATAGGATAGGATAGAGGATAGGATGGGATTGAGGACAGGATAGGATAGAGGATAGAATAGGATAGAGGATCGGATGGAGAGTAGAATAGGATAGAGGATAGGATAGAGGATAGGATAGAGGATAGAATAGAGGATAGGATAGGATAGAGGATAGGATAGGATAGAGGATAGGATGGGATAGAGGATAGAATAGGATAGATGATAGGATAGGATAGAGGATCGGATAGAGGATAGGATAGGATACTTGATTGGATAGGATAGGATGATAGAATAGGATAGAGGATAGAATAGGATAGATGATAGGGTAGGATAGAGGTTCGGATGGAGGGTAGGATAGGATAGAGGATAGGATAGAAGATAGGATAGAGGATAGAATAGAGGATAGGATAGGATAGAGGATAGGATAGGATAGAGGATAGGATGGGATTGAGGACAGGATAGGATAGAGGATAGAATAGGATAGAGGATAGGATAGGATAGAGGATGGGATAGGATAGAGGATTGAAGGATAGAGGAAAGGATAGGATAGAGGATAGGATAGGTAATTTAATAGGATAGATGATAGGATAGGATAGAGGATCGGATGGAAGGTAGGATAGAGGATAGGATAGAGGATAGGATAGGATAGAGGATAGGGTATAATAGAGGATGCGATAGGATAGAGGATCGGATAGGAAAGAGGATCGGATAGGAAAGAGGGTAGGATAGGATAGAGGGTAGGATAGGATAGAGGATAGGATATAATAGAGGATGGGATAGGATAGAGGATCGGATAGGAAAGAGGGTAGGATAGGATAGAGGATAGGATAGGATAGAGGATAGGATAGGATAGAGGATAGGATAGGAAAGAGGGTAGGATAGGATAGAGGATAGGATAGGATAGAGGATAGGATAGGATAGAGGATAGGATAGGAAAGTGGGTAGGATAGGATAGAGGATATAATAGGATTGAGGATAGGATAGGATAGAGGATAGGATATAATAGAGGATGGGATAGGATAGAGGATCGGATAGGAAAGAGGGTAGGATAGGATAGATGATAGGATAGGATAGAGGATAGGATAGGATAGAGGATAGGATGGGATTGAGGACAGGATAGGATAGAGGATAGAAAAGGATAGAGGATAGGATAGGATAGAGGATTGGATAGGATAGAGGAAAGGATAGGATAGAGGATAGGATAGGATAGAGGATAGGATAGGATAGAGGATAGGATAGGATAGAGGATAGGATAGGATAGAGGATAGGATAGGATAGAGGATAGGATAGGATACAGGATAGGATAGGATAGAGGATAGGATGGGATTGAGGACAGGATAGGACAGAGGATAGAATAGGATAGAGGATCGGATGGAGAGTAGGATAGGATAGAGGATAGGATAGAGGATAGGATAGAGGATAGGATAGAGGATAGAATAGAGGATAGGATAGGATAGGATAGAGGATAGGATGGGATAGAGGATAGAATAGGATAGATGATAGGATAGGATAGAGGATCGGATAGAGGATAGGATAGGATACTTGATTGGATAGGATAGATGATAGAATAGGATAGAGGATAGAATAGGATAGATGATAGGGTAGGATAGAGGTTCGGATGGAGGGTAGGATAGGATAGAGGATAGGATAGAAGATAGGATAGAGGATAGAATAGAGGATAGGATAGGATAGAGGATAGGATAGGATAGAGGATAGGATGGGATTGAGGACAGGATAGGATAGAGGATAGAATAGGATAGAGGATAGGATAGGATAGAGGATGGGATAGGATAGAGGATTGGATAGGATAGAGGAAAGGATAGGATAGAGGATAGGATAGGTAATTTAATAGGATAGATGATAGGATAGGATAGAGGATCGGATGGAAGGTAGGATAGAGGATAGGATAGAGGATAGGATAGGATAGAGGATAGGATATAATAGAGGATGGGATAGGATAGAGGATCGGATAGGAAAGAGGATCGGATAGGAAAGAGGGTAGGATAGGATAGAGGGTAGGATAGGATAGAGGATAGGATATAATAGATGATGGGATAGGATAGAGGATCGGATAGGAAAGAGGGTAGGATAGGATAGAGGATAGGATAGGATAGAGGATAGGATAGAGGATAGGATAGGATAGAGGATAGGATAGAGGATAGGATAGGATAGAGGATAGGATATAATAGAGGATGGGATAGGATAGAGGATCGGATAGGAAAGAGGATCGGATAGGAAAGAGGGTAGGATAGGATAGAGGGTAGGATAGGATAGAGGATAGGATATAATAGATGATGGGATAGGATAGAGGATCGGATAGGAAAGAGGGTAGGATAGGATAGAGGATAGGATAGGATAGAGGATAGGATAGAGGATAGGATAGGATAGAGGATAGGATAGGAAAGAGGGTAGGATAGGATAGAGGATAGGATAGGATAGAGGATAGGATAGGATAGAGGATAGGATAGGATAGAGGATAGGATAGGATAGAGGATAGGATAGGATAGAGGATAGGATGGGATTGAGGACAGGATAGGATAGAGGATAGAATAGGATAGAGGATCGGATGGAGAGTAGAATAGGATAGAGGATAGGATAGAGGATAGGATAGAGGATAGAATAGAGGATAGGATAGGATAGAGGATAGGATAGGATAGAGGATAGGATGGGATAGAGGATAGAATAGGATAGATGATAGGATAGGATAGAGGATCGGATAGAGGATAGGATAGGATACTTGATTGGATAGGATAGGATGATAGAATAGGATAGAGGATAGAATAGGATAGATGATAGGGTAGGATAGAGGTTCGGATGGAGGGTAGGATAGGATAGAGGATAGGATAGAAGATAGGATAGAGGATAGAATAGAGGATAGGATAGGATAGAGGATAGGATAGGATAGAGGATAGGATGGGATTGAGGACAGGATAGGATAGAGGATAGAATAGGATAGAGGATAGGATAGGATAGAGGATGGGATAGGATAGAGGATTGAAGGATAGAGGAAAGGATAGGATAGAGGATAGGATAGGTAATTTAATAGGATAGATGATAGGATAGGATAGAGGATCGGATGGAAGGTAGGATAGAGGATAGGATAGAGGATAGGATAGGATAGAGGATAGGATATAATAGAGGATGCGATAGGATAGAGGATCGGATAGGAAAGAGGATCGGATAGGAAAGAGGGTAGGATAGGATAGAGGGTAGGATAGGATAGAGGATAGGATATAATAGAGGATGGGATAGGATAGAGGATCGGATAGGAAAGAGGGTAGGATAGGATAGAGGATAGGATAGGATAGAGGATAGGATAGGATAGAGGATAGGATAGGAAAGAGGGTAGGATAGGATAGAGGATAGGATAGGATAGAGGATAGGATAGGATAGAGGATAGGATAGGAAAGTGGGTAGGATAGGATAGAGGATATAATAGGATTGAGGATAGGATAGGATAGAGGATAGGATATAATAGAGGATGGGATAGGATAGAGGATCGGATAGGAAAGAGGGTAGGATAGGATAGATGATAGGATAGGATAGAGGATAGGATAGGATAGAGGATAGGATGGGATTGAGGACAGGATAGGATAGAGGATAGAAAAGGATAGAGGATAGGATAGGATAGAGGATTGGATAGGATAGAGGAAAGGATAGGATAGAGGATAGGATAGGATAGAGGATAGGATAGGATAGAGGATAGGATAGGATAGAGGATAGGATAGGATAGAGGATAGGATAGGATAGAGGATAGGATAGGATACAGGATAGGATAGGATAGAGGATAGGATGGGATTGAGGACAGGATAGGACAGAGGATAGAATAGGATAGAGGATCGGATGGAGAGTAGGATAGGATAGAGGATAGGATAGAGGATAGGATAGAGGATAGGATAGAGGATAGAATAGAGGATAGGATAGGATAGGATAGAGGATAGGATGGGATAGAGGATAGAATAGGATAGATGATAGGATAGGATAGAGGATCGGATAGAGGATAGGATAGGATACTTGATTGGATAGGATAGATGATAGAATAGGATAGAGGATAGAATAGGATAGATGATAGGGTAGGATAGAGGTTCGGATGGAGGGTAGGATAGGATAGAGGATAGGATAGAAGATAGGATAGAGGATAGAATAGAGGATAGGATAGGATAGAGGATAGGATAGGATAGAGGATAGGATGGGATTGAGGACAGGATAGGATAGAGGATAGAATAGGATAGAGGATAGGATAGGATAGAGGATGGGATAGGATAGAGGATTGGATAGGATAGAGGAAAGGATAGGATAGAGGATAGGATAGGTAATTTAATAGGATAGATGATAGGATAGGATAGAGGATCGGATGGAAGGTAGGATAGAGGATAGGATAGAGGATAGGATAGGATAGAGGATAGGATATAATAGAGGATGGGATAGGATAGAGGATCGGATAGGAAAGAGGATCGGATAGGAAAGAGGGTAGGATAGGATAGAGGGTAGGATAGGATAGAGGATAGGATATAATAGATGATGGGATAGGATAGAGGATCGGATAGGAAAGAGGGTAGGATAGGATAGAGGATAGGATAGAGGATAGGATAGGATAGAGGATAGGATAGGAAAGAGGGTAGGATAGGATAGAGGATAGGATAGGATAGAGGATAGGATAGGATAGAGGATAGGATAGGATAGAGGATAGGATAGGATAGAGGATAGGATAGGATAGAGGATAGGATGGGATTGAGGACAGGATAGGATAGAGGATAGAATAGGATAGAGGATCGGATGGAGAGTAGAATAGGATAGAGGATAGGATAGAGGATAGGATAGAGGATAGAATAGAGGATAGGATAGGATAGAGGATAGGATAGGATAGAGGATGGGATAGGATAGAGGATTGAAGGATAGAGGAAAGGATAGGATAGAGGATAGGATAGGTAATTTAATAGGATAGATGATAGGATAGGATAGAGGATCGGATGGAAGGTAGGATAGAGGATAGGATAGAGGATAGGATAGGATAGAGGATAGGATATAATAGAGGATGCGATAGGATAGAGGATCGGATAGGAAAGAGGATCGGATAGGAAAGAGGGTAGGATAGGATAGAGGGTAGGATAGGATAGAGGATAGGATATAATAGAGGATGGGATAGGATAGAGGATCGGATAGGAAAGAGGGTAGGATAGGATAGAGGATAGGATAGGATAGAGGATAGGATAGGATAGAGGATAGGATAGGAAAGAGGGTAGGATAGGATAGAGGATAGGATAGGATAGAGGATAGGATAGGATAGAGGATAGGATAGGAAAGTGGGTAGGATAGGATAGAGGATATAATAGGATTGAGGATAGGATAGGATAGAGGATAGGATATAATAGAGGATGGGATAGGATAGAGGATCGGATAGGAAAGAGGGTAGGATAGGATAGATGATAGGATAGGATAGAGGATAGGATAGGATAGAGGATAGGATGGGATAGAGGATAGGATAAGATAGAGGATAGGATAGGATAGAGGATAGGATAGGAAAGACGGTAGGATAGGATAGAGGATAGGATAGGATAGAGGATAGGATAGGATAGAGGATAGGATAGGATAGATGATAGCATAGGATAGAGGATAGAATAGGATAGATGATAGGATAGGATAGTGGATCGGATGGAGGGTAGGATAGTGTAGAGGATAGGATAGAGGATAGGATAGAGGATAGAATACAGGATAGGATAGGATAGAGGATAGGATAGGATAGAGGATATAATAGGATTGAGGAAAGGATAGGATAGAGGTTAGGATAGGCTAGAGGATAGGATAGGATAGAGGATAGGATAGGATAGAGGATACTATAGGATAGAGGATAGGATATGATAGAGTAAACGATATTATACAGGATAGGATAGGGTAGAGGATAGGATAGAGGATAGGATAGGAAAGAGGGTAGGATAGGATAGAGGATAGGATAGGATAGTGGATAGGATAGGATAGAGGATAGGATGGGATAGAGGATAGAATAGGATAGATGATAGGATAGGATAGAGGATCGGATAGAGGATAGGATAGGATACTTGATTGGATAGGATAGATGATAGAATAGGATAGAGGATAGAATAGGATAGATGATAGGGTAGGATAGAGGTTCGGATGGAGGGTAGGATAGGATAGAGGATAGGATAGAAGATAGGATAGGATAGAGGATAGGATGGGATTGAGGACACGATAGGATAGAGGATAGAATAGGATAGAGGATAGGATAGGATAGAGGATGGGATAGGATAGAGGATTGGATAGGATAGAGGAAAGGATAGGATAGAGGATAGGATAGGTAATTTAATAGGATAGATGATAGGATAGGATAGAGGATCGGATGGAAGGTAGGATAGAGGATAAGATAGAGGATAAGATAGGATAGAGGATAGGATATAATAGAGGATGGGATAGGATAGAGGATCGGATAGGAAAGAGGATCTGATAGGAAAGAGGGTAGGATAGGATAGAGGGTAGGATAGGATAGAGGAAAGGATAGGATAGTGGATAGGATAGGTAATTTAATAGGATAGATGATAGGATAGGATACAGGATCGGATGGAAAGTAGGATAGAGGATAGGATAGAGGATAGGATAGGATAGAGGATAGGATAGGATAGAGGACATAATAGGATTGAGGATATAATAGGATTGAGGAAAGGATAGGATAGAGGATAGGATAGGATAGAGGATAGGATATAATAGAGGATGGGATAGGATAGAGGATCGGATAGGAAAGAGGATCGGATAGGAAAGAGGGTACGATAGGATAGAGGATAGGATAGGATAGAGGATAGGATATAATAGAGGATGGGATAGGATAGAGGATCGGATAGGAAAGAGGGTAGGATAGGATAGAGGATAGGATAGAGGATAGGATAGAGGATAGGATAGGATAGAGGATAGGATAAGAAAGAGGGTAGGATAGGATAGAGGATAGGATAGGATAGAGGATAGGATAGGATAGAGGATAGGATAGGAAAGAGGGTAGGATAGGATAGAGGATATAATAGGATTGAGGAAATGATAGGATAGAGGTTAGGATAGGATAGAGGATAGGATAGGATAGAGGATACGATAGGATAGATGATAGCATAGGATAGAGGATAGAATAGGATAGATGATAGGGTAGGATAGATGTTCGGATGGAGGGTAGGATAGGATAGAGGATAGGATAGAGGATAGGATAGAGGATAGAATAGAGGATAGGATAGGATACAGGATAGGATAGGATAGAGGATAGGATGGGATTGAGGACAGGATAGGATAGAGGATAGAAAAGGATAGAGGATAGGATAGGATAGAGGATTGGATAGGATAGAGGAAAGGATAGGATAGTGGATAGGATAGGTAATTTAATAGGATAGATGATAGGATAGGATAGAGGATCGGATGGAAGGTAGGATAGAGGATAGGATAGAGGATAGGATAGGATAGAGGATAGGATAGGATAGAGGATAGGATAGGATAGAGGATAGGATAGGATAGAGGATAGGATAGGATAGAGGATAGGATAGGATAGAGGATAGGATAGGATAGAGGATAGGATAGGATAGAGGATAGGATAGGATAGAGGATAGGATAGGATAGAGGATAGGATAGGATAGAGGATAGGATAGGATACAGGATAGGATAGGATAGAGGATAGGATGGGATTGAGGACAGGATAGGATAGAGGATAGAATAGGATAGAGGATCGGATGGAGAGTAGAATAGGATAGAGGATAGGATAGAGGATAGGATAGAGGATAGAATAGAGGATAGGATAGGATAGAGGATAGGATAGGATAGAGGATAGGATGGGATAGAGGATAGAATAGGATAGATGATAGGATAGGATAGAGGATCGGATAGAGGATAGGATAGGATACTTGATTGGATAGGATAGATGATAGAATAGGATAGAGGATAGAATAGGATAGATGATAGGGTAGGATAGAGGTTCGGATGGAGGGTAGGATAGGATAGAGGATAGGATAGAAGATAGGATAGAGGATAGAATAGAGGATAGGATAGGATAGAGGATAGGATAGGATAGAGGATAGGATGGGATTGAGGACAGGATAGGATAGAGGATAGAATAGGATAGAGGATAGGATAGGATAGAGGATGGGATAGGATAGAGGATTGGATAGGATAGAGGAAAGGATAGGATAGAGGATAGGATAGGTAATTTAATAGGATAGATGATAGGATAGGATAGAGGATCGGATGGAAGGTAGGATAGAGGATAGGATAGAGGATAGGATAGGATAGAGGATAGGATATAATAGAGGATGGGATAGGATAGAGGATCGGATAGGAAAGAGGATCGGATAGGAAAGAGGGTAGGATAGGATAGAGGGTAGGATAGGATAGAGGATAGGATATAATAGAGGATGGGATAGGATAGAGGATCGGATAGGAAAGAGGGTAGGATAGGATAGAGGATAGGATAGGATAGAGGATAGGATAGAGGATAGGATAGGATAGAGGATAGGATAGGAAAGAGGGTAGGATAGGATAGAGGATAGGATAGGATAGAGGATAGGATAGGATAGAGGATAGGATAGGAAAGTGGGTAGGATAGGATAGAGGATATAATAGGATTGAGGATAGGATAGGATAGAGGATAGGATATAATAGAGGATGGGATAGGATAGAGGATCGGATAGGAAAGAGGGTAGGATAGGATAGATGATAGGATAGGATAGAGGATAGGATAGGATAGAGGATAGGATGGGATAGAGGATAGGATAAGATAGAGGATAGGATAGGATAGAGGATAGGATAGGAAAGAGGGTAGGATAGGATAGAGGATAGGATAGGATAGAGGATAGGATAGGATAGAGGATAGGATAGGATAGATGATAGCATAGGATAGAGGATAGAATAGGATAGATGATAGGATAGGATAGTGGATCGGATGGAGGGTAGGATAGTGTAGAGGATAGGATAGAGGATAGGATAGAGGATAGAATACAGGATAGGATAGGATAGAGGATAGGATAGGATAGAGGATATAATAGGATTGAGGAAAGGATAGGATAGAGGTTAGGATAGGCTAGAGGATAGGATAGGATAGAGGATAGGATAGGATAGAGGATACTATAGGATAGAGGATAGGATATGATAGAGTAAACGATATTATACAGGATAGGATAGGGTAGAGGATAGGATAGAGGATAGGATAGGAAAGAGGGTAGGATAGGATAGAGGATAGGATAGGATAGTGGATAGGATAGGATAGAGGATAGGATGGGATAGAGGATAGAATAGGATAGATGATAGGATAGGATATAGAGGATCGGATAGAGGATAGGATAGGATACTTGATTGGATAGGATAGATGATAGAATAGGATAGAGGATAGAATAGGATAGATGATAGGGTAGGATAGAGGTTCGGATGGAGGGTAGGATAGGATAGAGGATAGGATAGAAGATAGGATAGAGGATAGAATAGAGGATAGGATAGGATAGAGGATAGGATAGGATAGAGGATATGATGGGATTGAGGACAGGATAGGATAGAGGATAGAATAGGATAGAGGATAGGATAGGATAGAGGATGGGATAGGATAGAGGATTGGATAGGATAGAGGAAAGGATAGGATAGAGGATAGGATAGGTAATTTAATAGGATAGATGATAGGATAGAATAGAGGATCGGATGGAAGGTAGGATAGAGGATAAGATAGAGGATAGGATAGGATAGAGGATAGGATATAATAGAGGATGGGATAGGATAGAGGATCGGATAGGAAAGAGGATCGGATAGGAAAGAGGGTAGGATAGGATAGAGGGTAGGATAGGATAGAGGATAGGATATAATAGAGGATCGGATAGGAAAGAGGATCGGATAGGAAAGAGGGTAGGATAGGATAGAGGATAGGATAGGAAAGAGGGTAGGATAGGATAGAGGATATAATAGGATTGAGGATAGCAAAGAGGGTAGGATAGGATAGAGGATAGGATAGGATAGAGGATAGGATAGGATAGAGGATAGGATAGGAAAGTGGGTAGGATAGGATAGAGGATATAATAGGATTGAGGATAGGATAGGATAGAGGATAGGATATAATAGAGGATGGGATAGGATAGAGGATCGGATAGGAAAGAGGGTAGGATAGGATAGAGGATAGGATAGGATAGAGGATAGGATAGGATAGAGGATAGGATAGTATAGAGGATAGGATAGGATAGAGGATAGGATAGGATAGAGGATAGGATAGGATAGAGGATAGGATAGGATAGAGGATAGGATAGGATAGAGGATAGGATAGGATAGAGGATAGGATAGGATAGATGATAGCATAGGATAGAGGATAGAATAGGATAGATGATAGGATAGGATAGTGGATCGGATGGAGGGTAGGATAGTGTAGAGGATAGGATAGAGGATAGGATAGAGGATAGAATACAGGATAGGATAGGATAGAGGATAGGATAGGATAGAGGATATAATAGGATTGTGGAAAGGATAGGATAGAGGTTAGGATAGGCTAGAGGATAGGATAGGATAGAGGATAGGATAGGATAGAGGATACTATAGGATAGAGGATAGGATATGATAGAGTAAACGATATTATACAGGATAGGATAGGGTAGAGGATAGGATAGAGGATAGGATAGGAAAGAGGGTAGGATAGGATAGAGGATAGGATAGGATAGAGGATAGGATAGGATAGAGGATAGGATAGGATAGAGGATAGGATAGTATAGAGGATAGGATAGGATAGAGGATAGGATAGGATAGAGGATAGGATAGGATAGAGGATAGGATAGGATAGTGGATAGGATTGGAAAGAGGGTAGGATAGGATAGAGGAGAGGATAGGATAGAGGATAGGATAGGATAGATGATACTATAGGATAGAGGATAGGATATGATAGAGAATTGATATTATACAGGATAGGATAGGGTAGAGGATAGGATAGAGGATAGGATAGGATAGAGGATAGGATCGGATAGAGGATAGGATAGGAAACAGGATAGGATAGGATAGATGATAGCATAGGATAGAGGATAGAATAGGATAGATGATAGGATAGGATAGAGGATCGGATGGAGGGTAGGATAGGATAGAGGATAGGATAGAGGATAGGATAGAGGATAGGATAGAGGATAGAATAGAGGATAGGATAGGATAGAGGATAGGATAGGATAGAGGATAGGATGGGATAGAGGATAGAATAGGATAGATGATAGGATAGGATAGAGGATCGGATAGAGGATAGGATAGGATACAGGATAGGATAGTATAGATGATAGCATAGGATAGAGGATAGAATAGGATAGATGATAGGGTAGGATAGATGTTCGGATGGAGGGTAGGATAGGATAGATGATAGGATAGAGGATAGGATAGAGGATAGAATAGAGGATAGGATAGGATAGAGGATAGGATAGGATAGAGGATAGGATGGGATTGAGGACAGGATAGGATAGAGGATAGAATAGGATAGAGGATAGGATAGGATAGAGGATTGGATAGGATAGAGGAAAGGATAGGATAGAGGAGAGGATAGGATAGAGGATAGGATAGGATAGAGGATAGGATAGGATAGAGGATAGGATAGGATAGAGGATAGGGTAGGATAGTGGATAGGATTGGAAAGAGGGTAGGATAGGATAGAGGAGAGGATAGGATAGAGGATAGGATAGGATAGATGATACTATAGGATAGAGGATAGGATATGATAGAGAATTGATATTATACAGGATAGGATAGGGTAGAGGATAGGATAGAGGATAGGATAGGATAGAGGATAGGATCGGATAGAGGATAGGATAGGATACAGGATAGGATAGGATAGATGATAGCATAGGATAGAGGATAGAATAGGATAGATGATAGGATAGGATAGAGGATCGGATGGAGGGTAGGATAGGATAGAGGATAGGATAGAGGATAGGATAGAGGATAGAATAGAGGATAGGATAGGATAGAGGATAGGATAGGATAGAGGATAGTATGGGATAGAGGATAGAATAGGATAGATGATAGGATAGGATAGAGGATCGGATAGAGGATAGGATAGGATACAGGATAGGATAGGATAGATGATAGCATAGGATAGAGGATAGAATAGGATAGATGATAGGATGGGATTGAGGACAGGATAGGATAGAGGATAGAATAGGATAGAGGATAGGATAGGATAGAGGATTGGATAGGATAGAGGAAAGGATAGGATAGTGGATAGGATAGGTAATTTAATAGGATAGATGATAGGATAGGATACAGGATCGGATGGAAGGTAGGATAGAGGATAGGATAGAGGATAGGATAGGATAGAGGATAGGATAGGATAGAGGACATAATGGGATTGAGGATATAATAGGATTGAGGAAAGGATAGGATAGAGGATAGGATAGGATAGAGGATAGGATATAATAGAGGATGGGATAGGATAGAGGATCGGATAGGAAAGAGGATCGGATAGGAAAGAGGGTACGATAGGATAGAGGATAGGATAGGATAGAGGATAGGATATAATAGAGGATGGGATAGGATAGAGGATCGGATAGGAAAGAGGGTAGGATAGGATGGAGGATAGGATAGGATAGAGGATACGATAGAGGATAGGATAGGATAGAGGACAGGATAAGAAAGAGGGTAGGATAGGATAGAGGATAGGATAGGATAGAGGATAGGATAGGATAGAGGATAGGATAGGAAAGAGGGTAGGATAGGATAGAGGATATAATAGGATTGAGGAAAGGATAGGATAGAGGTTAGGATAGGATAGATGATAGGATAGGATAGAGGATCGGATGGAGAGTAGGATAGGATAGAGGATAGGATAGAGGATAGGATAGAGGATAGAATAGAGGATAGGATAGGATAGAGGATAGGATAGGATAGAGGATAGGATGGGATAGAGGATAGAATAGGATAGATGATAGGATAGGATAGAGGATCGGATAGAGGATAGGATAGGATAGAGGATAGGATAGGAAAGAGGGTAGGATAGGATAGAGGATAGGATAGAGGATAGGATAGGATAGAGGATAGGATAGGAAAGAGGGTAGGATAGGATAGAGGATATAATAGGATTGAGGATAGGATAGGATAGAGGATAGGATATAATAGAGGATGGGATAGGATAGAGGATCGGATAGGAAAGAGGGTAGGATAGGATAGAGGATAGGATAGGATAGAGGATAGGATATAATAGAGGATGGGATAGGATAGAGGATCGGATAGGAAAGAGGGTAGGATAGGATAGAGGATAGGATAGGATAGAGGATAGGATAGAGGATAGGATAGAGGATAGGATAGGATAGAGGATCGGAAAGAGGATAGGATAGGATAGAGGATAGGATAGGATACAGGATAGGATAGGATACAGGATAGGATAGGATAGAGGATAGGATAGGATGGAGGAAAGGATAGGATAGAGGATAGGATAGGTAATTGGATAGGATAGAGGATACGATAAGGTAGAGGATAGTATAGGATAGAGGATAGGATAGGATAGAGGATAGGATAGGATAGAGGAGAAGATAGGATAGAGGATAGGATAGGATAGAGGATAGGATAGGATAGAGGATAGGAGAGGATAGAGGATAGGATAGGATAGAGGATAGGATAGGATAGAGGATAGGATAGAGGATAGGATAGGATAGAGTATAGGATAGGATAGAGGATAGGATGGGATAGAAGATAGGATAGGATAGAGGATAGGATAGGATAGAGCATAGGATAGAGGATAGGATAGGATAGAGGACATAATAGGATTGAGGATATAATAGGATTGAGGAAAGGATAAGATAGAGGTTAGGATAGGTAATTGGATAGGATAGAGGATAGGATAGGATATAGGAGAGGATAGGATAGAGGATAGGATAGGATAGAGGATAGAATAGGATAGAGGATAGGATAGGATAGAGGATAGGATAGGATAGAGGATAGGCTAGGATAGAGGATACGATAGAGGATTGGATATGATAGAGGATAGAATATAATTGAGGATCGGATAGAGGATAGGATAGGATAGAGGATCGGATAGAGGATAGGATAGGATAGAGGATAGGATAGGATAGAGGAAAGGATAGGATAGAGGATAGGATAGGTAATTGGATAGGATAGAGGATAGGATAGGTAATTGGATAGGATAGAGGATAGGATAAGGCAGTGGATAGGATAGGATAGAGGATAGGATAGAATAGAGGATAGGATAGGATAGAGGATAGAATACAGGATAGGATAGGATAGAGGATAGGATAGGATAGAGGATATAATAGGATTGAGGAAAGGATAGGATAGAGGTTAGGATAGGCTAGAGGATAGGATAGGATAGATGATAGGATAGGATAGAGGATACTATAGGATAGAGGATAGGATATGATAGAGTAAACGATATTATACAGGATAGGATAGGGTAGAGGATAGGATAGAGGATAGGATAGGATAGAGGATAGGATAGGATAGAGGATAGGATAGGATAGAGGAAAGGATAGGATAGAGGATAGGATAGGTAATTGGATAGGATAGAGGATAGGATAGGTAATTGGATAGGATAGAGGATAGGATAAGGCAGTGGATAGGATGGGATAGAGGATACTATAGGATAGAGGATAGGCTAGGATAGAGGATAGCATAGGATAGAGGATAGGATAGGATAGAGGATAGGATAGGATAGAGGATAGGATAGGATTGAGGATAGGGTAGGATAGGATAGAGGATAGGATAGGATAGAGGATAGAATAGGATAGAGGATAGGATAGAGGGTAGGATAGGATAGAGGATAGGATAGGATAGAGGATAGGATAGGATAGAGGATAGGATAGTATAGAGGATAGGATAGGATAGAGGATAGGATAGGATAGAGGATAGGATAGGATAGAGGATAGGATAGGATAGAGGATAGGATAGGATATAGGATAGGATAGGATAGAGGATAGGATAGGATAGAGGATAGGATAGGATAGAGGATCGGATAGAGGATAGGATAGGATAGAGGATAGGATAGAGGATAGAGGATCGGAAAGAGGATAGGATAGGATAGAGGATAGGATAGTATAGAGGATAGGATAGGATAGAAGATAGGGTAGGATACGATAGAGGATAGGATAGATGATAGGATAGGATAGAGGATCTGATAGAGGATAGGATTGTATAGAGGATAGGATAGGATAGAGAATCGGATAGAGTATAGGATAGGATAGATGATAGGATAGGATAGAGGAAAGGATAGGATAGAGGATAGGATAGGTAATTGGATAGGATAGAGGATAGGATAGGATAGAGGATAGGATAGGATAGAGGATAGGATAGGATACAGGATAGAATAGGATAGAGGATAGGATAGGATAGAGGATAGGATAGGATAGAGGATAGGATAGAGGATAGGATAGGATACAGGATCGGAAAGAGGATAGGATAGGATAGAGGATAGGATAGGATACGATAGAGGATAGGATAGATGATAGGATAGGATAGAGGATCTGATACAGGATAGGATAGGATAGAGGATAGGATGGGATAGAGAATCGGATAGAGTATAGGATAGGATAGAGGATAGGATAGGATAGAGGATAGGATAGGATAGAGGGAAGGATAGGATAGAGGATAGGATAGGTAATTGGATAGGATAGATGATAGGATAGGATAGAGGATAGAATAGGATAGAGGATAGGATAGAGGATAGGATAGGATAGAGGATCGGGGTAGAGGATAGGATAGGATAGAGGATGGTATAAAGGGTAGGATAGAGGATAGGATAGGATAGAGGATAGGATAGGATAGAGGATAGGATAGGATAGAGGATAGGATAGGATACAGGATAGAATAGGATAGAGGATAGGATAGGATAGAGGATAGGATAGGATACAGGATAGGATAGGATAGTGGATCGGATAGAGGATAGGATAGGATAGAGGATAGGATAGAGGATAGAGTATCGGAAAGAGGATAGGATACGATAGAGGATTGGATAGGATACGATAGAGGATAGAATAGATGATAGGATAGGATAGAGGATCTGATCGAGGATAGGATAGGATAGAGGATAGGATAGGATAGAGAATCGGATAGAGTATAGGATAGGATAGAGGATAGGATAGGATAGAGGATAGGATAGGATAGAGGATAGGATAGGATAGAGGATACGATAGAGGATTGGATATGATAGAGGATAGAATATAATTGAGGATCGGATAGAGGATAGGATAGGATAGAGGATGGTATAGAGGATAGGATTGAGGATAGGATAGGAAAGAGGATAGGATAGGATACGATAGAGGATAGGATATATGATAGGATAGGATAGGATACAGGATAGGATAGGATAGAGGATCGGATAGAGGATAGGATAGGATAGAGGATAGGATAGGATAGAGGAAAGGATAGGATAGAGGATAGGATAGGTAATTGGATAGGATAGAGGAGAGGATAGGTAATTGGATAGGATAGAGGATAGGATAAGGCAGTGGATAGGATAGGATAGAGGATAGGATAGAATAGAGGATAGGATAGGATAGAGGATAGAATACAGGATAGGATAGGATAGAGGATAGGATAGGATAGAGGATATAATAGGATTGAGGAAAGGATAGGATAGAGGTTAGGATAGGCTAGAGGATAGGATAGGATAGATGATAGGATAGGATAGAGGATACTATAGGATAGAGGATAGGATATGATAGAGTAAACGATATTATACAGGATAGGATAGGGTAGAGGATAGGATAGAGGATAGGATAGGATAGAGGATAGGATAGGATAGAGGATAGGATAGGATAGAGGAAAGGATAGGATAGAGGATAGGATAGGTAATTGGATAGGATAGATGATAGGATAGGATAGAGGATAGAATAGGATAGAGGATAGGATAGAGGATAGGATAGGATAGAGGATAGGATAGGATAGAGGATAGGATAGGATAGAGGATAGGATAGGATACAGGATAGAATAGGATAGAGGATAGGATACGATAGAGGATAGAATAGATGATAGGATAGGATAGAGGATCTGATAGAGGATAGGATAGGATAGAGGATAGGATAGGATAGAGAATCGGATAGAGTATAGGATAGGATAGAGGATAGGATAGGATAGAGGATAGGATAGGATAGAGGATAGGATAGGATAGAGGATAGGATAGGATAGAGGATACGATAGAGGATTGGATATGATAGAGGATAGAATATAATTGAGGATCGGATAGAGGATAGGATAGGATAGAGGATGGTATAGAGGATAGGATTGAGGATAGGATAGGAAAGAGGATAGGATAGGATACGATAGAGGATAGGATATATGATAGGATAGGATAGGATACAGGATAGGATAGGATAGAGGATCGGATAGAGGATAGGATAGGATAGAGGATAGGATAGGATAGAGGAAAGGATAGGATAGAGGATAGGATAGGTAATTGGATAGGATAGAGGATAGGATAGGTAATTGGATAGGATAGAGGATAGGATAAGGCAGTGGATAGGATAGGATAGAGGATAGGATAGAATAGAGGATAGGATAGGATAGAGGATAGAATACAGGATAGGATAGGATAGAGGATAGGATAGGATAGAGGATATAATAGGATTGAGGAAAGGATAGGATAGAGGTTAGGATAGGCTAGAGGATAGGATAGGATAGATGATAGGATAGGATAGAGGATACTATAGGATAGAGGATAGGATATGATAGAGTAAACGATATTATACAGGATAGGATAGGGTAGAGGATAGGATAGAGGATAGGATAGGATAGAGGATAGGATAGGATAGAGGATAGGATAGGATAGAGGATAGGATAGTATAGAGGATAGGATAGGATAGAGGATAGGATAGGATAGAGGATAGGATAGGATAGAGGATAGGATAGGATAGAGGATAGGATAGGATATAGGATAGGATAGGATAGAGGATAGGATAGGATAGAGGATAGGATAGGATAGAGGATCGGATAGAGGATAGGATAGGATAGAGGATAGGATAGAGGATAGAGGATCGGAAAGAGGATAGGATAGGATAGAGGATAGGATAGTATAGAGGATAGGATAGGATAGAAGATAGGGTAGGATACGATAGAGGATAGGATAGATGATAGGATAGGATAGAGGATCTGATAGAGGATAGGATTGTATAGAGGATAGGATAGGATAGAGAATCGGATAGAGTATAGGATAGGATAGATGATAGGATAGGATAGAGGAAAGGATAGGATAGAGGATAGGATAGGTAATTGGATAGGATAGAGGATAGGATAGGATAGAGGATAGGATAGGATAGAGGATAGGATAGGATACAGGATAGAATAGGATAGAGGATAGGATAGGATAGAGGATAGGATAGGATAGAGGATAGGATAGAGGATAGGATAGGATACAGGATCGGAAAGAGGATAGGATAGGATAGAGGATAGGATAGGATACGATAGAGGATAGGATAGATGATAGGATAGGATAGAGGATCTGATACAGGATAGGATAGGATAGAGGATAGGATGGGATAGAGAATCGGATAGAGTATAGGATAGGATAGAGGATAGGATAGGATAGAGGATAGGATAGGATAGAGCGAAGGATAGGATAGAGGATAGGATAGGTAATTGGATAGGATAGATGATAGGATAGGATAGAGGATAGAATAGGATAGAGGATAGGATAGAGGATAGGATAGGATAGAGGATCGGGGTAGAGGATAGGATAGGATAGAGGATGGTATAAAGGGTAGGATAGAGGATAGGATAGGATAGAGGATAGGATAGGATAGAGGATAGGATAGGATAGAGGATAGGATAGGATACAGGATAGAATAGGATAGAGGATAGGATAGGATAGAGGATAGGATAGGATACAGGATAGGATAGGATAGTGGATCGGATAGAGGATAGGATAGGATAGAGGATAGGATAGAGGATAGAGTATCGGAAAGAGGATAGGATACGATAGAGGATTGGATAGGATACGATAGAGGATAGAATAGATGATAGGATAGGATAGAGGATCTGATCGAGGATAGGATAGGATAGAGGATAGGATAGGATAGAGAATCGGATAGAGTATAGGATAGGATAGAGGATAGGATAGGATAGAGGATAGGATAGGATAGAGGATAGGATAGGATAGAGGATACGATAGAGGATTGGATATGATAGAGGATAGAATATAATTGAGGATCGGATAGAGGATAGGATAGGATAGAGGATGGTATAGAGGATAGGATTGAGGATAGGATAGGAAAGAGGATAGGATAGGATACGATAGAGGATAGGATATATGATAGGATAGGATAGGATACAGGATAGGATAGGATAGAGGATCGGATAGAGGATAGGATAGGATAGAGGATAGGATAGGATAGAGGAAAGGATAGGATAGAGGATAGGATAGGTAATTGGATAGGATAGAGGATAGGATAGGTAATTGGATAGGATAGAGGATAGGATAAGGCAGTGGATAGGATAGGATAGAGGATAGGATAGAATAGAGGATAGGATAGGATAGAGGATAGAATACAGGATAGGATAGGATAGAGGATAGGATAGGATAGAGGATATAATAGGATTGAGGAAAGGATAGGATAGAGGTTAGGATAGGCTAGAGGATAGGATAGGATAGATGATAGGATAGGATAGAGGATACTATAGGATAGAGGATAGGATATGATAGAGTAAACGATATTATACAGGATAGGATAGGGTAGAGGATAGGATAGAGGATAGGATAGGATAGAGGATAGGATAGGATAGAGGATAGGATAGGATAGAGGAAAGGATAGGATAGAGGATAGGATAGGTAATTGGATAGGATAGATGATAGGATAGGATAGAGGATAGAATAGGATAGAGGATAGGATAGAGGATAGGATAGGATAGAGGATCGGATAGAGGATAGGATAGGATAGAGGATGGTATAAAGGGTGGGATAGAGGATAGGATAGGATAGAGGATAGGATAGGATAGAGGATAGGATAGGATAGAGGATAGGATAGGATACAGGATAGAATAGGATAGAGGATAGGATACGATAGAGGATAGAATAGATGATAGGATAGGATAGAGGATCTGATAGAGGATAGGATAGGATAGAGGATAGGATAGGATAGAGAATCGGATAGAGTATAGGATAGGATAGAAGATAGGATAGGATAGAGGATAGGATAGGATAGAGGATAGGATAGGATAGAGGATAGGATAGGATAGAGGATACGATAGAGGATTGGATATGATAGAGGATAGAATATAATTGAGGATCGGATAGAGGATAGGATAGGATAGAGGATGGTATAGAGGATAGGATTGAGGATAGGATAGGAAAGAGGATAGGATAGGATACGATAGAGGATAGGATATATGATAGGATAGGATAGGATACAGGATAGGATAGGATAGAGGATCGGATAGAGGATAGGATAGGATAGAGGATAGGATAGGATAGAGGAAAGGATAGGATAGAGGATAGGATAGGTAATTGGATAGGATAGAGGATAGGATAGGTAATTGGATAGGATAGAGGATAGGATAAGGCAGTGGATAGGATAGGATAGAGGATAGGATAGAATAGAGGATAGGATAGGATAGAGGATAGAATACAGGATAGGATAGGATAGAGGATAGGATAGGATAGAGGATATAATAGGATTGAGGAAAGGATAGGATAGAGGTTAGGATAGGCTAGAGGATAGGATAGGATAGATGATAGGATAGGATAGAGGATACTATAGGATAGAGGATAGGATATGATAGAGTAAACGATATTATACAGGATAGGATAGGGTAGAGGATAGGATAGAGGATAGGATAGGATAGAGGATAGGATAGGATAGAGGATAGGATAGGATAGAGGAAAGGATAGGATAGAGGATAGGATAGGTAATTGGATAGGATAGAGGATAGGATAGGTAATTGGATAGGATAGAGGATAGGATAGGTAATTGGATAGGATAGATGATAGGATAAGGCAGTGGATAGGATGGGATAGAGGATACTATAGGATAGAGGATAGGCTAGGATAGAGGATAGCATAGGATAGAGGATTGGATAGGATAGAGGATAGGATAGGATAGAGGATAGGATAGGATTGAGGATAGGGTAGGATAGGATAGAGGATAGGATAGGATAGAGGATAGAATAGGATAGAGGATAGGATAGAGGGTAGGATAGGATAGAGGATAGGATAGGATAGAGGATAGGATAGGATAGAGGATAGGATAGTATAGAGGATAGGATAGGATAGAGGATAGGATAGGATAGAGGATAGGATAGGATAGAGGATAGGATAGGATAGAGGATAGGATAGGATATAGGATAGGATAGGATAGAGGATAGGATAGGATAGAGGATAGGATAGGATACGGTATAGGATAGGATAGAGGATCGGATAGAGGATAGGATAGGATAGAGGATAGGATAGAGGATAGAGGATCGGAAAGAGGATAGGATAGGATAGAGGATAGGATAGTATAGAGGATAGGATAGGATAGAAGATAGGATAGGATACGATAGAGGATAGGATAGATGATAGGATAGGATAGAGGATCTGATAGAGGATAGGATTGTATAGAGGATAGGATAGGATAGAGAATCGGATAGAGTATAGGATAGGATAGATGATAGGATAGGATAGAGGAAAGGATAGGATAGAGGATAGGATAGGTAATTGGATAGGATAGAGGATAGGATAGGATAGAGGATAGGATAGGATAGAGGATAGGATAGGATGGAGGATAGGATAGGATACAGGATAGAATAGGATAGAGGATAGGATAGGATAGAGGATAGGATAGGATAGAGGATAGGATAGAGGATAGGATAGGATACAGGATCGGAAAGAGGATAGGATAGGATAGAGGATAGGATAGAGGATAGGATAGGATAGAGGATCGGATAGAGGATAGGATAGGATAGAGGATAGGATAGGATAGAGGATAGGATAGGATAGAGGATAGGATAGGATAGAGGAAAGGATAGGATAGAGGATAGGATAGGTAATTGGATAGGATAGAGGATAGGATAGGTAATTGGATAGGATAGAGGATAGGATGGGATAGAGGATAGAATAGGATAGATGATAGGATAGGATAGAGGATCGGATAGAGGATAGGATAGGATACAGGATAGGATAGGATAGATGATAGCATAGGATAGAGGATAGAATAGGATAGATGATAGGGTAGGATAGATGTTCGGATGGAGGGTAGGATAGGATAGAGGATAGGATATGATAGAGAATTGATATTATACAGGATAGGATAGGGTAGAGGATAGGATAGAGGATAGGATAGGATAGAGGATAGGATCGGATAGAGGATAGGATAGGATACAGGATAGGATAGGATAGATGATAGCATAGGATAGAGGTTAGAATAGGATAGATGATAGGATAGGATAGAGGATCGGATGGAGGGTAGGATAGGATAGAGGATAGGATAGAGGATAGGATAGAGGATAGGATAGAGGATAGAGGATAGGATAGGATAGAGGATAGGATAGTATAGAGGATAGGATAGGATAGAGGATAGGATAGGATAGAGGATAGGATAGGATAGAGGATAGGATAGTATAGAGGATAGGATAGGATAGAGGATAGGATAGGATAGAGGATAGGATAGGATAGAGGATAGGATAGGATAGAGGATAGGATAGGATAGAGGATAGGATAGGATAGATGATAGCATAGGATAGAGGATAGAATAGGATAGATGATAGGATAGGATAGTGGATCGGATGGAGGGTAGGATAGTATAGAGGATAGGATAGAGGATACGATAGAGGATAGAATACAGGATAGGATAGGATAGAGGATAGGATAGGATAGAGGATATAATAGGATTGAGGAAAGGATAGGATAGAGGTTAGGATAGGCTAGAGGATAGGATAGGATAGAGGATAGGATAGGATAGAGGATACTATAGGATAGAGGATAGGATATGATAGAGTAAACGATATTATACAGGATAGGATAGGGTAGAGGATAGGATAGAGGATAGGATAGGAAAGAGGGTAGGATAGGATAGAGGATAGGATAGGATAGAGGATAGGATAGGATAGAGGATAGGATAGGATAGAGGATAGGATAGTATAGAGGATAGGATAGGATAGAGGATAGGATAGGATAGAGGATAGGATAGGATAGATGATAGCATAGGATAGAGGATAGAATAGGATAGATGATAGGATAGGATAGAGGATCGGATGGAGGGTAGGATAGGATAGAGGATAGGATAGAGGATAGGATAGAGGATAGAATAGAGGATAGGATAGGATAGAGGATAGGATAGGATAGAGGATAGGATGGGATAGAGGATAGAATAGGATAGATGATAGGATAGGATAGAGGATCGGATAGAGGATAGGATAGGATACAGGATAGGATAGGATAGATGATAGCATAGGGTAGAGGATAGAATGGGATAGATGATAGGGTAGGATAGATGTTCGGATGGAGGGTAGGATAGGATAGAGGATAGGATAGAGGATAGGATAGAGGATAGAATAGAGGATAGGATAGGATAGAGGATAGGATAGGATAGAGGATAGGATGGGAGTGAGGACAGGATAGGATAGAGGATAGAATAGGATAGAGGATAGGATAGGATAGAGGATTGGATAGGATAGAGGTTAGGATAGGATAGAGGAGAGGATAGGATAGAGGATAGGATAGGATAGATGATACTATAGGATAGAGGATAGGATATGATAGAGACTTGATATTATACAGGATAGGATAGGGTAGAGGATAGGATAGAGGATAGGATAGGATAGAGGATTGGATCGGATAGAGGATAGGATAGGATACAGGATAGGATAGGATAGATGATAGCATAGGATAGAGGATAGAATGGGATAGATGATAGGATAGGATAGAGGATCGGATGGAGGGTAGGATAGGATAGAGGATAGGATAGAGGATAGGATAGAGGATAGAATAGAGGATAGGATAGGATAGAGGATAGGATAGGATAGAGGATAGGATGGGATAGAGGATAGAATAGGATAGATGATAGGATAGGATAGAGGATCGGATAGAGGATAGGATAGGATACAGGATAGGATAGGATAGATGATAGCATAGGATAGAGGATAGAATAGGATAGATGATAGGGTAGGATAGATGTTCGGATGGAGGGTAGGATAGGATAGAGGATAGGATAGAGGATAGGATAGAGGATAGAATAGAGGATAGGATAGGATAGAGGATAGGATAGGATAGAGGATAGGATGGGATTGAGGACAGGATAGGGTAGAGGATAGAATAGGATAGAGGATGGGATAGGATAGAGGATTGGATAGGATAGAGGAAAGGATAGGATAGTGGATAGGATAGGTAATTTAATAGGATAGATGATAGGATAGGATAGAGGATAGCATAGAGGATAGGATAGGATAGAGGATAGGATAGGATAGAGGACATAATAGGATTGAGGATATAATAGGATTGAGGAAAGGATAGGATAGAGGATAGGATAGGATAGAGGATAGGATATAATAGAGGATGGGATAGGATAGAGGATCGGATAGGAAAGAGGATCGGATAGGAAAGAGGGTACGATAGAATAGAGGATAGGATAGGATAGAGGATAGGATATAATAGAGGATGGGATAGGATAGAGGATCGGATAGGAAAGAGGGTAGGATAGGATAGAGGATAGGATAGGATAGAGGATGGTATAGAGGGTACGATAGATTATAGGATAGGATAGAGGATAGGATAGGATAGAGGATAGGATAGGATAGAGGAAAGGATAGGATAGAGGATAGGATAGGTAATTGGATAGGATAGAGGATAGGATAGGTAATTGGATAGGATAGAGGATAGGATGGGATAGAGGATAGAATAGCATAGATGATAGGATAGGATAGAGGATCGGATAGAGGATAGGATAGGATACAGGATAGGATAGGATAGATGATAGCATAGGATAGAGTATAGAATAGGATAGATGATAGGGTAGGATAGATGTTCGGATGGAGGGTAGGATAGGATAGAGGATAGGATATGATAGAGAATTGATATTATACAGGATAGGATAGGGTAGAGGATAGGATAGAGGATAGGATAGGATAGAGGATAGGATCGGATAGAGGATAGGATAGGATAGAGGATCGGATGGAGGGTAGGATAGGATAGAGGATAGGATAGAGGATAGGATAGAGGATAGAATAGAGGATAGGATAGGATAGAGGATAGGATAGGATAGAGGATAGGATGGGATAGAGGATAGAATAGGATAGATGATAGGATAGGATAGAGGATAGGATAGGATAGAGGATAGGATGGGATAGAGGATAGGATAAGATAGAGGATAGGATAGGATAGAGGATAGGATAGGAAAGACGGTAGGATAGGATAGAGGATAGGATAGGATAGAGGATAGGATAGGATAGAGGATAGGATAGTATAGAGGATAGGATAGGATAGAGGATAGGATAGGATAGAGGTTAGGATAGGATAGAGGATAGGATAGTATAGAGGATACGATAGGATAGATGATAGCATAGGATAGAGGATAGAATAGGATAGATGATAGGGTAGGATAGATGTTCGGATGGAGGGTAGGATAGGATAGAGGATAGGATAGGATAGAGGATAGGATAGAGGATAGGATAGGATAGAGGATAGGATAGGAAAGAGGGTAGGATAGGATAGAGGATAGGATAGGATAGAGGATAGGATAGGAAAGAGGGTAGGATAGGATAGAGGATATAATAGGATTGAGGAAAGGATTGGATAGAGGTTAGGATAGGATAGAGGATAGGATATGATAGAGGATAGGATAGGATAGAGGATACGATAGAGGATTGGTTATGATAGACGATATTATAGAGGATAGAATAGGATAGATGGTACTATAGGATAGAGGATAGGATATGATAGAGTAAACGATATTATACAGGATAGGAAAGGGTAGAGGATAGGATAGAGGATAGGATAGGATAGAGGATAGGATAGAGGATAGGATAGAGGGTAGGATAGGATAGAGAATAGGATAGGATAGAGGATAGGATAGGATAGAGGATAGGATAGCATAGAGGATAGGATAGTATAGAGGATAGGATAGGATAGAGGATAGGATTAGGATAGAGGATAGGATAGGATAGAGGATAGGATAGGATAGAGGATAGGATAGGATAGTGGATAGGATTGGAATGAGGGTAGGATAGGATAGAGGAGAGGATAGGATAGAGGATAGGATAGGATAGATGATACTATAGGATAGAGGATAGGATATGATAGAGAATTGATATTATACAGGATAGGATAGGGTAGAGGATAGGATAGAGGATAGGATAGGATAGAGGATAGGATCGGATAGAGGATAGAATAGGATAGATGATAGGATAGGATAGAGGATCGGATGGAGGGTAGGATAGGATAGAGGATAGGATAGAGGATAGGATAGAGGATAGAATAGAGGATAGGATAGGATAGAGGATAGGATAGGATAGAGGATAGGATGGGATAGAGGATAGAATAGGATAGATGATAGGATAGGATAGAGGATAGGATAGGATAGAGGATAGGATGGGATAGAGGATAGGATAAGATAGAGGATAGGATAGGATAGAGGATAGGATAGGAAAGAGGGTAGGATAGGATAGAGGATAGGATAGGATAGAGGATAGGATAGGATAGAGGATAGGATAGTATAGAGGATAGGATAGGATAGAGGATAGGATAGGATAGAGTATAGGATAGGATAGAGGATAGGATAGTATAGAGGATAGGATAGGATAGAGGATAGGATAGGATAGAGGATAGGATAGGATAGAGGATAGGATAGGATAGAGGATAGGATAGGATAGAGGATAGGATAGGATAGATGATAGCATAGGATAGAGGATAGAATAGGATAGATGATAGGATAGGATAGTGGATCGGATGGAGGGTAGGATAGTATAGAGGATAGGATAGAGGATAGGATAGAGGATAGAATACAGGATAGGATAGGATAGAGGATAGGATAGGATAGAGGATATAATAGGATTGAGGAAAGGATAGGATAGAGGTTAGGATAGGCTAGAGGATAGGATAGGATAGATGATAGGATAGGATAGAGGATACTATAGGATAGAGGATAGGATATGATAGAGTAAACGATATTATACAGGATAGGATAGGGTAGAGGATAGGATAGAGGATAGGATAGGAAAGAGGGTAGGATAGGATAGAAGATAGGATAGGATAGAGGATAGGATAGGATAGAGGATAGGATAGGATAGAGGATAGGATAGTATAGAGGATAGGATAGGATAGAGGATAGGATAGGATAGAGGATAGGATAGGATAGAGGATAGGATAGGATAGTGGATAGGATTGGAAAGAGGGTTGGATAGGATAGAGGAGAGGATAGGATAGAGGATAGGATAGGATAGATGATACTACAGGATAGAGGATAGGATATGATAGAGAATTGATATTATACAGGATAGGATAGGGTAGACGATAGGATAGAGGATAGGATAGGATAGAGGATAGGATCGGATAGAGGATAGGATAGGATACAGGATAGGATAGGATAGATGATAGCATAGGATAGAGGATAGAATAGGATAGATGATAGGATAGGATAGAGGATCGGATGGAGGGTAGGATAGGATAGAGGATAGGATAGAGGATAGGATAGAGGATAGAATAGAGGATAGGATAGGATAGAGGATAGGATAGGATAGAGGATAGGATGGGATAGAGGATAGAATAGGATAGATGATAGGATAGGATAGAGGATCGGATAGAGGATAGGATAGGATACAGGATAGGATAGGATAGATGATAGCATAGGATAGAGGATAGAATAGGATAGATGATAGGGTAGGATAGATGTTCGGATGGAGGGTAGGATAGGATAGAGGATAGTATAGAGGATAGGATAGAGGATAGGATAGAGGATAGAATAGAGGATAGGATAGGATAGAGGATAGGATAGGATAGAGGATAGGATGGGATTGAGGACAGGATAGGATAGAGGATAGAATAGGATAGAGGATAGGATAGGATAGAGGATTGGATAGGATAGAGGAAAGGATAGGATAGAGGATAGGATAGGATAGAGGATAGGATAGGATAGAGGATAGGATAGGATAGAGGATAGGATAGGATAGATGATAGCATAGGATAGAGGATAGAATAGGATAGATGATAGGATAGGATAGTGGATCGGATGGAGGGTAGGATAGTATAGAGGATAGGATAGAGGATAGGATAGAGGATAGAATACAGGATAGGATAGGATAGAGGATAGGATAGGATAGAGGATATAATAGGATTGAGGAAAGGATAGGATAGAGGTTAGGATAGGCTAGAGGATAGGATAGGATAGATGATAGGATAGGATAGAGGATACTATAGGATAGAGGATAGGATATGATAGAGTAAACGATATTATACAGGATAGGATAGGGTAGAGGATAGGATAGAGGATAGGATAGGAAAGAGGGTAGGATAGGATAGAGGATAGGATAGGATAGAGGATAGGATAGGATAGAGGATAGGATAGGATAGAGGATAGGATAGGATAGAGGATAGGATAGTATAGAGGATAGGATAGGATAGAGGATAGGATAGGATAGAGGATAGGATAGGATAGAGGATAGGACAGGATAGTGGATAGGATTGGAAAGAGGGTAGGATAGGATAGAGGAGAGGATAGGATAGAGGATAGGATAGGATAGATGATACTATAGGATAGAGGATAGGATATGATAGAGAATTGATATTATACAGGATAGGATAGGGTAGAGGATAGGATAGAGGATAGGATAGGATAGAGGATAGGATCGGATAGAGGATAGGATAGGATACAGGATAGGATAGGATAGATGATAGCATAGGATAGAGGATAGAATAGGATAGATGATAGGATAGGATAGAGGATCGGATGGAGGGTAGGATAGGATAGAGGATAGGATAGAGGATAGGATAGAGGATAGAATAGAGGATAGGATAGGATAGAGGATAGGATAGGATAGAGGATAGGATGGGATTGAGGACAGGATAGGATAGAGGATAGAATAGGATAGAGGATAGGATAGGATAGAGGATTGGATAGGATAGAGGAAAGGATAGGATAGTGGATAGGATAGGTAATTTAATAGGATAGATGATAGGATAGGATACAGGATCGGATGGAATGTAGGATAGAGGATAGGATAGAGGATAGGATAGGATAGAGGATAGGATAGGATAGAGGACATAATAGGATTGAGGATATAATAGGATTGAGGAAAGGATAGGATAGAGGATAGGATAGGATAGAGGATAGGATATAATAGAGGATGGGATAGGATAGAGGATCGGATAGGAAAGAGGATCGGATAGGAAAGAGGGTACGATAGGATAGAGGATAGGATAGGATAGAGGATAGGATATAATAGAGGATGGGATAGGATAGAGGATCGGATAGGAAAGAGGGTAGGATAGGATAGAGGATAGGATAGGATAGTGGATAGGATAGAGGATAGGATAGGATAGAGGATAGGATAAGAAAGAGGGTAGGATAGGATAGAGGATAGGATAGGATAGAGGATAGGATAGGATAGAGGATAGGATGGGAAAGAGGGTAGGATAGGATAGAGGATATAATAGGATTGAGGAAATTATAGGATAGAGGTTAGGATAGGATAGAGGATAGGATAGGATAGAGGATACGATAGGATAGATGATAGCATAGGATAGAGGATAGAATAGGATAGAGGATAGGATAGGATAGAGGATAGGATAGGATAGAGGATAGGATAGGATAGAGGATAGGATAGGATAGAGGATAGGATAGGATACAGGATAGGATAGGATAGAGGATAGGATGGGATTGAGGACAGGATAGGATAGAGGATAGAATAGGATAGATGATAGGATAGGATAGAGGATCGGATGGAGAGTAGGATAGGATAGAGGATAGGATAGAGGATAGGATAGAGGATAGAATAGAGGATAGGATAGGATAGAGGATAGGATAGGATAGAGGATAGGATGGGATAGAGGATAGAATAGGATAGATGATAGGATAGGATAGAGGATCGGATAGAGGATAGGATAGGATACTTGATAGGATAGGATAGATGATAGAATAGGATAGAGGATAGAATAGGATAGATGATAGGGTAGGATAGAGGTTCGGATGGAGGGTAGGATAGGATAGAGGATAGGATAGAAGATAGGATAGAGGATAGAATAGAGGATAGGATAGGATAGAGGATAGGATAGGACAGAGGATAGGATGGGATTGAGGACAGGATAGGATAGAGGATAGAATAGGATAGAGGATAGGATAGGATAGAGGATAGGATAGGATAGAGGATTGGATAGGATAGAGGAAAGGATAGGATAGAGGATAGGATAGGTAATTTAATAGGATAGATGATAGGATAGGATAGAGGATCGGATGGAAGGTAGGATAGAGGATAGGATAGAGGATAGGATAGGATAGAGGATAGGATATAATAGAGGAAGGGATAGGATAGAGTATCGGATAGGAAAGAGGGTAGGATAGGATAGAGGATAGGATAGGATAGAGGATAGGATAGGATAGAGGATAGGATGGGATAGAGGATAGGATAAGATAGAGGATAGGATAGGATAGAGGATAGGATAGGAAAGAGGGTAGGATAGGATAGAGGATAGGATAGGATAGAGGATAGGATAGGATAGAGGATAGGATAGGATAGAGGATAGGATGGGATTGAGGACAGGATAGGATAGAGGATAGAATAGGATAGAGGATAGGATAGGATAGAGGATTGGATAGGATAGAGGAAAGGATAGGATAGAGGATAGGATAGGATAGAGGATAGGATAGGATAGAGGATAGGATAGGATAGAGGATAGGATAGGATAGATGATAGCATAGGATACAGGATAGAATAGGATAGATGATAGGATAGGATAGTGGATCGGATGGAGGGTAGGATAGTATAGAGGATAGGATAGAGGATAGGATAGAGGATAGAATACAGGATAGGATAGGATAGAGGATAGGATAGGATAGAGGATATAATAGGATTGAGGAAAGGATAGGATAGAGGTTAGGATAGGCTAGAGGATAGGATAGGATAGATGATAGGATAGGATAGAGGATACTATAGGATAGAGGATAGGATATGATAGAGTAAACGATATTATACAGGATAGGATAGGGTAGAGGATAGGATAGAGGATAGGATAGGAAAGAGGGTAGGATAGGATAGAGGATAGGATAGGATAGAGGATAGGATAGGATAGAGGATAGGATAGGATAGAGGATAGGATAGGATAGAGGATAGGATAGTATAGAGGATAGGATAGGATAGAGGATAGGATAGGATAGAGGATAGGATAGGATAGAGGATAGGACAGGATAGTGGATAGGATTGGAAAGAGGGTAGGATAGGATAGAGGAGAGGATAGGATAGAGGATAGGATAGGATAGATGATACTATAGGATAGAGGATAGGATATGATAGAGAATTGATATTATACAGGATAGGATAGGGTAGAGGATAGGATAGAGGATAGGATAGGATAGAGGATAGGATCGGATAGAGGATAGGATAGGATACAGGATAGGATAGGATAGATGATAGCATAGGATAGAGGATAGAATAGGATAGATGATAGGATAGGATAGAGGATCGGATGGAGGGTAGGATAGGATAGAGGATAGGATAGAGGATAGGATAGAGGATAGAATAGAGGATAGGATAGGATAGAGGATAGGATAGGATAGAGGATAGGATGGGATTGAGGACAGGATAGGATAGAGGATAGAATAGGATAGAGGATAGGATAGGATAGAGGATTGGATAGGATAGAGGAAAGGATAGGATAGTGGATAGGATAGGTAATTTAATAGGATAGATGATAGGATAGGATACAGGATCGGATGGAATGTAGGATAGAGGATAGGATAGAGGATAGGATAGGATAGAGGATAGGATAGGATAGAGGACATAATAGGATTGAGGATATAATAGGATTGAGGAAAGGATAGGATAGAGGATAGGATAGGATAGAGGATAGGATATAATAGAGGATGGGATAGGATAGAGGATCGGATAGGAAAGAGGATCGGATAGGAAAGAGGGTACGATAGGATAGAGGATAGGATAGGATAGAGGATAGGATATAATAGAGGATGGGATAGGATAGAGGATCGGATAGGAAAGAGGGTAGGATAGGATAGAGGATAGGATAGGATAGAGGATAGGATAGAGGATAGGATAGGATAGAGGATAGGATAAGAAAGAGGGTAGGATAGGATAGAGGATAGGATAGGATAGAGGATAGGATAGGATAGAGGATAGGATGGGAAAGAGGGTAGGATAGGATAGAGGATATAATAGGATTGAGGAAATTATAGGATAGAGGTTAGGATAGGATAGAGGATAGGATAGGATAGAGGATACGATAGGATAGATGATAGCATAGGATAGAGGATAGAATAGGATAGAGGATAGGATAGGATAGAGGATAGGATAGGATAGAGGATAGGATAGGATAGAGGATAGGATAGGATAGAGGATAGGATAGGATACAGGATAGGATAGGATAGAGGATAGGATGGGATTGAGGACAGGATAGGATAGAGGATAGAATAGGATAGATGATAGGATAGGATAGAGGATCGGATGGAGAGTAGGATAGGATAGAGGATAGGATAGAGGATAGGATAGAGGATAGAATAGAGGATAGGATAGGATAGAGGATAGGATAGGATAGAGGATAGGATGGGATAGAGGATAGAATAGGATAGATGATAGGATAGGATAGAGGATCGGATAGAGGATAGGATAGGATACAGGATAGGATAGGATAGATGATAGCATAGGATAGAGGATAGAATAGGATAGATGATAGGGTAGGATAGATGTTCGGATGGAGGGTAGGATAGGATAGAGGATAGGATAGAGGATAGGATAGAGGATAGGATAGAGGATAGAATAGAGGATAGGATAGGATAGAGGATAGGATAGGATAGAGGATAGGATGGGATTGAGGACAGGATAGGATAGAGGATAGAATAGGATAGAGGATAGGATAGGATAGAAGATTGGATAGGATAGAGGAAAGGATAGGATAGTGGATAGGATAGGTAATTTAATAGGATAGATGATAGGATAGGATTCAGGATCGGATGGAAGGTAGGATAGAGGATAGGATAGAGGATAGGATAGGATAGAGGATAGGATAGGATAGAGGACATAATAGGATTGAGGATATAATAGGATTGAGGAAAGGATAGGATAGAGGATAGGATAGGATAGAGGATAGGATATAATAGAGGATGGGATAGGATAGAGGATCGGATAGGAAAGAGGATCGGATAGGAAAGAGGGTACGATAGGATAGAGGATAGGATAGGATAGAGGATAGGATATAATAGAGGATGGGATAGGATAGAGGATCGGATAGGAAAGAGGGTAGGATAGGATAGAGGATAGGATAGGATAGAGGATAGGATAGAGGATAGGATAGGATAGAGGATAGGATAAGAAAGAGGGTAGGATAGGATAGAGGATAGGATAGGATAGAGGATAGGATAGGATAGAGGATAGGATGGGAAAGAGGGTAGGATAGGATAGAGGATATAATAGGATTGAGGAAATTATAGGATAGAGGTTAGGATAGGATAGAGGATAGGATAGGATAGAGGATACGATAGGATAGATGATAGCATAGGATAGAGGATAGAATAGGATAGAGGATAGGATAGGATAGAGGATAGGATAGGATAGAGGATAGGATAGGATAGAGGATAGGATAGGATAGAGGATAGGATAGGATACAGGATAGGATAGGATAGAGGATAGGATGGGATTGAGGACAGGATAGGATAGAGGATAGAATAGGATAGATGATAGGATAGGATAGAGGATCGGATGGAGAGTAGGATAGGATAGAGGATAGGATAGAGGATAGGATAGAGGATAGAATAGAGGATAGGATAGGATAGAGGATAGGATAGGATAGAGGATAGGATGGGATAGAGGATAGAATAGGATAGATGATAGGATAGGATAGAGGATCGGATAGAGGATAGGATAGAAGATAGGATAGAGGATAGAATAGAGGATAGGATAGGATAGAGGATAGGATAGGACAGAGGATAGGATGGGATTGAGGACAGGATAGGATAGAGGATAGAATAGGATAGAGGATAGGATAGGATAGAGGATAGGATAGGATAGAGGATTGGATAGGATAGAGGAAAGGATAGGATAGAGGATAGGATAGGTAATTTAATAGGATAGATGATAGGATAGGATAGAGGATCGGATGGAAGGTAGGATAGAGGATAGGATAGAGGATAGGATAGGATAGAGGATAGGATATAATAGAGGAAGGGATAGGATAGAGGATCGGATAGGAAAGAGGATCGGATAGGAAAGAGGGTAGGATAGGATAGAGGGTAGGATAGGATAGAGGATAGGATATAATAGAGGATGGGATAGGATAGAGTATCGGATAGGAAAGAGGATCGGATAGGAAAGAGGGTAGGATAGGATAGAGGATAGGATAGGATAGAGGATAGGATAGAGGATAGGATAGGATAGAGGATAGGATAAGAAAGAGGGTAGGATAGGATAGAGGATAGGATAGGATAGAGGATAGGATAGGATAGAGGATAGGATGGGAAAGAGGGTAGGATAGGATAGAGGATATAATAGGATTGAGGAAATTATAGGATAGAGGTTAGGATAGGATAGAGGATAGGATAGGATAGAGGATACGATAGGATAGATGATAGCATAGGATAGAGGATAGAATAGGATAGAGGATAGGATAGGATAGAGGATAGGATAGGATAGAGGATAGGATAGGATAGAGGATAGGATAGGATAGAGGATAGGATAGGATACAGGATAGGATAGGATAGAGGATAGGATGGGATTGAGGACAGGATAGGATAGAGGATAGAATAGGATAGATGATAGGATAGGATAGAGGATCGGATGGAGAGTAGGATAGGATAGAGGATAGGATAGAGGATAGGATAGAGGATAGAATAGAGGATAGGATAGGATAGAGGATAGGATAGGATAGAGGATAGGATGGGATAGAGGATAGAATAGGATAGATGATAGGATAGGATAGAGGATCGGATAGAGGATAGGATAGGATACTTGATAGGATAGGATAGATGATAGAATAGGATAGAGGATAGAATAGGATAGATGATAGGGTAGGATAGAGGTTCGGATGGAGGGTAGGATAGGATAGAGGATAGGATAGAAGATAGGATAGAGGATAGAATAGAGGATAGGATAGGATAGAGGATAGGATAGGACAGAGGATAGGATGGGATTGAGGACAGGATAGGATAGAGGATAGAATAGGATAGAGGATAGGATAGGATAGAGGATAGGATAGGATAGAGGATTGGATAGGATAGAGGAAAGGATAGGATAGAGGATAGGATAGGTAATTTAATAGGATAGATGATAGGATAGGATAGAGGATCGGATGGAAGGTAGGATAGAGGATAGGATAGAGGATAGGATAGGATAGAGGATAGGATATAATAGAGGAAGGGATAGGATAGAGTATCGGATAGGAAAGAGGGTAGGATAGGATAGAGGATAGGATAGGATAGAGGATAGGATAGGATAGAGGATAGGATAGGAAAGAGGGTAGGATAGGATAGAGGGTAGGATAGGATAGAGGATAGGATATAATAGAGGATGGGATAGGATAGAGTATCGGATAGGAAAGAGGGTAGGATAGGATAGAGGATAGGATAGGATAGAGGATAGGATAGGATAGAGGATAGGATAGGAAAGAGGGTAGGATAGGATAGAGGATAGGATAGGATAGAGGATAGGATAGGATAGAGGATAGGATAGGAAAGAGGGTAGGATAGGATAGAGGATATAATAGGATTGAGGATAGGATAGGATAGAGGATAGGATATAATAGAGGATGGGATAGGATAGAGGATCGGATAGGAAAGAGGGTAGGATAGGATAGAGGATAGGATAGGATAGAGGATAGGATATAATAGAGGATGGAATAGGATAGAGGATCGGATAGGAAAGAGGGTAGGATAGGATAGAGGATAGGATAGGATAGAGGATAGGATAGAGGATAGGATAGAGGATAGGATAGGATAGAGGATCGGAAAGAGGATAGGATAGGATAGAGGATAGGATAGGATACAGGATAGGATAGGATAGAGGATAGGATAGGATAGAGGATAGGATAGGATGGAGGAAAGGATAGGATAGAGGATAGGATAGGATAGAGGATAGGATAGGATAGAGGATAGGAGAGGATAGAGGATAGGATAGGATAGAGGATAGGATAGGATAGAGGATAGGATAGAGGATAGGATAGGATAGAGGATAGGATAGGATAGAGGATAGGATGGGATAGAAGATAGGATAGGATAGAGGATAGGATAGGATAGAGCATAGGATAGAGGATAGGATAGGATAGAGGACATAATAGGATTGAGGATATAATAGGATTGAGGAAAGGATAGGATAGAGGTTAGGATAGGTAATTGGATAGGATAGAGGATAGGATAGGATAGAGGAGAGCATAGGATAGAGGATAGGATAGGATAGAGGATAGAATAGGATAGAGGATAGGATAGGATAGAGGATAGGATAGGATAGAGGATAGGATAGGATAGAGGATACGATAGAGGATTGGATATGATAGAGGATAGAATATAATTGAGGATCGGATAGAGGATAGGATAGGATAGAGGATGGTATAGAGGATAGGATTGAGGATAGGATAGGAAAGAGGATAGGATAGGATACGATAGAGGATAGGATATATGATAGGATAGGATAGGATACAGGATAGGATAGGATAGAGGATCGGATAGAGGATAGGATAGGATAGAGGATAGGATAGGATAGAGGAAAGGATAGGATAGAGGATAGGATTGGTAATTGGATAGGATAGAGGATAGGATAGGTAATTGGATAGGATAGAGGATAGGATAAGGCAGTGGATAGGATAGGATAGAGGATAGGATAGAATAGAGGATAGGATAGGATAGAGGATAGGATAGGATAGAGGATAGGATACGATAGAGGATAGGATAGGATAGAGGATAGTATAGGATAGAGGATAGAATAAGATACAGGATAGGATAGAGGATAGGATAAAGGATAGGATAGGATAGAGGATCGGATAGAGGATAGGATAGGATAGAGGATGGTATAGAGGGTAGGATAGAGGACAGGATAGGATAGAGGATAGGATAGGATAGAGGATAGGATAGGATAGAGGATAGGATAGGATAGAGGATAGGATAGGATAGAGGAAAGGATAGGATAGAGGATAGGATAGGTAATTGGATAGGATAGAGGATAGGATAGGTAATTGGATAGGATAGAGGATAGGATAGGTAATTGGATAGGATAGAGGATAGGATAAGGCAGTGGATAGGATGGGATAGAGGATACTATAGGATAGAGGATAGGCTAGCATAGAGGATAGGATAGGATAGAGGATAGGATAGGATAGAGGATAGGATAGGATAGAGGATAGGATAGGATTGAGGATAGGGTAGGATAGGATAGAGGATAGGATAGGATAGAGGATAGAATAGGATAGAGGATAGGATAGAGGGTAGGATAGGATAGAGGATAGGATAGGATAGAGGATAGGATAGGATAGAGGATAGGATAGTATACAGGATAGGATAGGATAGAGGATAGGATAGGATAGAGGATAGGATAGGATAGAGGATAGGATACGATAGAGGATAGGATAGGATAGAGGATAGGATAGGATATATGATAGGATAGGATAGAGGATAGGATAGGATAGAGGATAGGATAGGATACGGTATAGGATAGGACAGAGGATCGGATAGAGGATAGGATAGGATAGAGGATAGGATAGAGGATAGAGGATCGGAAAGAGGATAGGATAGGATAGAGGATAGGATAGTATAGAGGATAGGATAGGATAGAAGATAGGATAGGATACGATAGAGGATAGGATAGATGATAGGATAGGATAGAGGATCTGATAGAGGATAGGATTGGATAGAGGATAGGATAGGATAGAGGATAGGATAGGATACAGGATAGAATAGGATAGAGGATAGGATAGGATAGAGGATAGGATAGGATAGAGGATAGGATAGAGGATAGGATAGGATACAGGACCGGAAAGAGGATAGGATAGATGATAGGATAGGATAGAGGATAGAATAGGATAGAGGATAGGATAGAGGATAGGATAGGATAGAGGATCGGATAGAGGATAGGATAGGATAGAGGATGGTATAAAGGGTAGGATAGAGGATAGGATAGGATAGAGGATAGGATAGGATAGAGGATAGGATAGGATAGAGGATAGGATAGGATACAGGATAGGATAGGATAGAGGATAGGATAGGATAGAGGATAGGATAGGATACAGGATAGGATAGGATAGTGGATCGGATAGAGGATAGGATAGGATAGAAGATAGGATAGAGGATAGAGTATCAGAAAGAGGATAGGATAGGATAGAGGATTGGATAGGATACGATAGAGGATAGAATAGATGATAGGATAGGATAGAGGATCTGATAGAGGATAGGATAGGATAGAGAATCGGATAGAGTATAGGATAGGTTAGAGGATAGGATAGGTAATTGGATAGGATAGATGATAGGATAGGATAGAGGATAGAATAGGATAGAGGATAGGATAGAGGATAGGATAGGATAGAGGATCGGATAGAGGATAGGATAGGATAGAGGATGGTATAAAGGGTAGGATAGAGGATAGGATAGGATAGAGGATAGGATAGGATACAGGAGAGGATAGGATAGAGGATAGGATAGGATAGAGGATAGGATAGGATACAGGATAGGATAGGATAGTGGATCGGATAGAGGATAGGATAGGATAGAAGATAGGATAGAGGATAGAGTATCGGAAAGAGGATAGGATAGGATAGAGGATTGGATAGTATACGATAGAGGATAGAATAGATGATAGGATAGGATAGAGGATCTGATAGAGGATAGGATAGGATAGAGGATAGGATAGGATAGAGAATCGGATAGAGTATAGGATAGGTTAGAGGATAGGATAGGATAGAGGAAAGGATAGGATAGAGGATAGGATAGGATAGAGGAAAGGATAGGATAGAGGATAGGATAGAGGATTGGATACGATAGAGGATAGGATAGAGGATAGAATAGGATAGATGATATTATAGGATAGAGGATAGGATATGATAGAGTAAACGATATTATAGAGGGTAGGATAGGGTAGAGGATAGGATAGAGGATACGATAGGATAGATGATAGGATAGAGGATAGGATAGAGGATAGGATAGAGGATAGGATAGAGGATAGGATAGGATAGAGGATAGGATAGGATAGGATAGAGGATAGGATAGAGGATAGGATAGGATAGAGGATAGGATAGGATAGAGGATAGGATAGGATAGAGGATAGGATAGGATAGAGGATAGGATAGGATAGAGGATAGGATAGGATAGGATAGAGGATAGGATAGGATAGAGGATAGGATAGGATAGAGGATAGGATAGGATAGAGGATAGGATAGGATAGAGGATAGGATAGGATAGAGGATAGGATAGGATAGGATAGAGGATAGGATAGGATAGAGGATAGGATAGGATAGAGGATAGGATAGGAAAGATGATAGGATAGGATAGAGGATAGGATAGAGGATAGGATAGGATAGAGGATCGGATAGAGTATAGGATAGGATAGAGGATAGGATAGGATAGAGGAAAGGATAGGATAGAGGTTAGGATAGGTAATTGGATAGGATAGAGGATAGGATACGATAGAGGATAGGATAGGATAGAGGATAGGATAGGATAGAGGATAGAATAGGATAGAGGATAGGATAGGATAGAGGATAGGATAGGATAGAGGATAGGATAGGATAGAGGATACGATAGAGGATTGGATATGATAGAGGATATGATAGAGGATAGAATATAATTGAGGATCGGATAGAGGATAGGATAGGATAGAGGATGGTATAGAGGATAGGATTGAGGATAGGATAGGAAAGAGGATAGGATAGGATACGATAGAGGATAGGATATATGATAGGATAGGATAGGATACAGGATAGGATAGGATAGAGGATCGGATAGAGGATAGGATAGGATAGAGGATAGGATAGGATAGAGGAAAGGATATGATAGACGATAGGATAGGCAATTGGATAGGATAGAGGATAGGATAGGTAATTGGATAGGATACAGGATAGGATAGGTAATTGGATAGGATAGAGGATAGGATAGGTAATTGGATAGGATAGAGGATAGGATAAGGCAGTGGATAGGATAGGATAGAGGATAGGATAGGATAGAGGATAGGATAGAATAGAGGATAGGATAGGATAGAGGATAGGATAGGATAGAGGATAGGATAGGATAGAGGATAGGATAGGATAGAGGATAGTATAGGATAGAGGATAGAATAGGATACAGGATAGGATAGAGGATAGGATAAAGGATAGGATAGGATAGAGGAAAGGATAGGATAGAGGATAGGATAGGTAATTGGATAGGATAGAGGATAGGATAGGTAATTGGATAGGATAGAGGATAGGATAGGTAATTGGATAGAATAGAGGATAGGATAAGGCAGTGGATAGGATGGGATAGATGATACTATAGGATAGAGGATAGGCGAGGATAGAGGATAGGATAGGATAGAGGATAGGATAGGATAGAGGATAGGATAGGATTGAGGATAGGGTAGGATAGGATAGAGGATAGGATAGGATAGAGGATAGAATAGGATAGAGGATAGGATAGAGGATAGGATAGGATAGAGGATCGGATAGAGGATAGGATAGGATAGAGGATGGTATAGAGGGTAGGATTGAGGATAGGATAGGATAGAGGATAGGATAGGATAGAGGATAGGATAGGATAGAGGATAGGATAGGATACAGGATAGGATAGGATAGAGGATAGGATAGGATAGAGGATAGGATAGGATACAGGATAGGATAGGATAGAGGGTCGGATAGAGGATAGGATAGGATAGAGGATAGGATAGAGGATAGAGGATCGGAAAGAGGATAGGATAGGATAGAGGATAGGATAGGATAGAGGATAGGATAGGATACGATAGAGGATAGGATAGATGATAGGATAGGATAGAGGATCTGATTGAGGATAGGATAGGATAGACGATAGGATAGGATAGAGAATCGGATAGAGTATAGGATAGGATATAGGATAGGATAGGATAGAGGAAAGGATAGGATAGAGGATAGGATAGGTAATTGGATACGATAGAGGATAGGATAGGATAGAGGATAGAATAGGATAGAGGATAGGATAGAGGATAGGATAGGATAGAGGATCGGATAAGGATAGGATAGGATAGAGGATGGTGTAGAGGGTAGGATAGAGGATAGGATAGGATAGAGGATAGGATAGGATAGAGGATAGTATAGGATAGAGAATAGGATAGGATAGAGGATAGGATAGGATACAGGATATGATAGGATAGAGGATAGGATAGGATACAGGATAGGATAGGATAGAGGATAGGATAGGATAGAGGAAATGATAGGATAGAGGATAGGATAGAGGATAGGATAGGATAGAGGATAGGATAGGATAGAGGATAGGATAGGATAGAGGATAGGATAGGATAGAGGATAGGATAGGATAGAGGATAGGATACGATAGAGGATAGGATAGGATAGAGGATAGGATAGGATAGAGGATAGGATACGATAGAGGATAGGATAGGATAGAGGATTGTATAGCATACAGGATATAATAGGATAGAGGATAGGATAGGATAGAGGATAGGATAGGATAGAGGAGAAGATAGGATAGAGGATAGGATAGGATAGAGGATAATATAGGATAGAGGATAGGATAGGATAGAGGAGAAGATAGGATAGAGGATAGGATAGGATAGAGGATAGGATAGGATAGAGGAGAAGATAGGATAGAGGATAGGATAGGATAGAGGATAGGATAGGATAGAGGATAGGAGAGGATAGAGGATAGGATAGGATAGAGGATAGGATAGAGGATAGGATACAGGATAGGATAGGATAGAGGGTAGGACATAATAGAGGATGGGATAGGATAGAGGATCGGATAGGAAAGAGGATAGGATATGATAGAGGATAGGATAGGATAGAGGATACGATAGAGGATTGGATATGATAGACGATATTATAGAGGATAGAATAGGATAGATGATACTATAGGATAGAGGATAGGATATGATAGAGTAAACGATATTATACAGGATAGGAAAGGGTAGAGGATAGGATAGAGGATAGGATAGGATAGAGGATAGGATAGAGGATAGGATAGGAGAGAGGATAGGATAGGATAGAGGAGAGGATAGGATAGAGGATAGGATAGGAAAGAGGGTAGGATAGGATAGAGGATAGGATAGGATAGAGGATAGGATAGGATAGAGGATAGGATAGGATAGAGGATAGGATAGTATAGAGGATAGGATAGGATAGAGGATAGGATAGGATAGAGGATAGGATGGGATAGAGGATAGGATAGGATAGAGTATAGGATAGGTTAGAGTATAGGATAGGTTAGAGGATAGGATAGGATAGTGGATAGGATAGGATAGGGGATAGGATAGGATAGAGGAAACGATAGGATAGAGGATCGGATAGAGGATAGGATAGGATAGAGGATAGGATAGGATAGAGGATAGGATAGGAAAGAGTAGGATAGAGGATAGGATAGGATAGAGGATAGGATAGTATAGAGGATAGGATAGGATAGAGGATAGGATAGGAAAGAGGGTAGGATAGGATAGAGGATAGGATAGGATAGAGGATAGGATAGGATAGAGGATAGGATAGGATAGAGGATAGGATAGTATAGAGGATAGGATAGGATAGAGGATAGGATAGGATAGAGGATAGGATAGGATAGAGGATAGGATAGGATTGAGGATAGGATAGGATAGAGGATACGATAGAGGATTGGATATGATAGAGGATAGGATAGAGGATAGAATATAATTGAGGATCGGATAGAGGATAGGATAGGATAGAGGATGGTATAGAGGATAGGATTGAGGATAGGATAGGAAAGAGGATAGGATAGGATACGATAGAGGATAGGATAGAGGATCGGATAGACGATAGGATAGGATAGAGGATGGTATAGAGGGTAGGATAGAGGATAGGATAGGATAGAGGATATTATAGGATAGAGGATAGGATAGGATACAGGATAGGATAGGATAGAGGATAGGATAGGATAGAGGATAGGATAGGATACAGGATAGGATAGGATAGTGGATCGGATAGAGGATAGGATAGGATAGAGGATAGGATAGAGAATAGAGTATCGGAAAGAGGATAGGATAGGATAGAGGATAGGATAGGATACGATAGAGGATAGGATAGATGATAGGATAGGATAGAGGATCTGATAGAGGATAGGATAGGATAGAGGATAGGATAGGATAGAGAATCGGATAGAGTATAGGATAGGATAGAGGATAGGATAGGATAGAGGAAAGGATAGGATAGATGATAGGATAGGATACAGGAAAGGATAGGATAGAGGATAGGATAGAGGATTGGATACGATAGAGGATAGGATAGAGGATAGAATAGGATAGATGATATTATAGGATAGAGGATAGGATATGATAGAGTAAACGATATTATAGAGGATAGTATAGGGTAGAGGATAGGATAGAGGATACGATAGGATAGATGATAGGATAGAGGATAGGATAGAGGATAGGATAGAGGATAGGATAGAGGATAGGATAGAGGATAGGATACGATAGAGGATAGGATAGGATAGAGGATAGGATAGGATAGAGGATAGGATAGGATAGGATAGAGGATAGGATAGGATAGGATAGAGGATAGGATAGGATAGAGGATAGGATAGGATAGAGGATAGGATAGGAAAGATGATAGGATAGGATAGAGGATAGGATAGAGGATAGGATAGGATAGAGGATCGGAAAGAGGATAGGATAGGATAGAGGATAGGATAGTATAGAGGATAGGATAGGATAGAGGATAGGATAGTATAGAGGATAGGATAGGATAGAGGATAGGATAGGATACGATAGAGGATAGGATAGATGATAGGATAGGATAGAGGATCTGATAGAGGATAGGATAGGATAGAGGATAGGATAGGATAGAGAATCGGATAGAGTATAGGATAGGATAGAGGATAGGATAGGATAGAGGAAAGGATAGGATAGAGGATAGGATAGGTAATTGGATAGGATAGAGGATAGGATAGGATAGAGGATAGAATAGGATAGAGGATAGGATAGAGGATAGGATAGGATAGAGGATGGGATAGAGGATAGAATAGGATAGAGGATAGGATAGAGGATAGGATAGAGGATAGGATAGAGGATAGGATAGGATAGAGGATAGGATAGGATAGAGGATAGGATAGGATAGAGGATAGGATAGGATAGAGGATAGGATAGAGGATAGGATAGGATAGAGGATAGGATAGGATAGAGGATAGGATAGGATAGAGGATAGGATAGGATAGAGGATAGGATAGGATAGAGGATAGGATAGGATAGAGGATAGGATAGGATACAGGATAGGATAGGATAGAGGATCGGATAGAGGATAGGATAGGATAGAGGATAGGATAGAGGATAGAGGATCGGAAAGAGGATAGGATAGGATAGAGGATAGGATAGGATAGAGAATCGGATAGAGTATAGGATAGGATAGATGATAGGATAGGATAGAGGAAAGGATAGGATAGAGGATAGGATAGGTAATTGGATAGGATAGAGGATAGGATAGGATAGAGGATAGGATAGGATAGAGGATAGGATAGGATACAGGATAGAATAGGATAGAGGATAGGATAGGATAGAGGATAGGATAGGATAGAGGATACGATAGAGGATTGGATATGATAGGGGATAGGATAGAGGATAGAATATAATTGAGGATCGGATAGAGGATAGGATAGGATAGAGGATAGGATAGGATAGAGGATGGTAAACAGGATAGGATTGAGGATAGGATAGGAAAGAGGATAGGATAGGATACGATAGGGGATAGGATATATGATACGATAGGATAGAGGATCTGATAGAGGATAGGATAGGATAGAGGAAAGGATAGGATAGAGGATAGGATAGGTAATTGGATAGGATAGAGGATAGGATAGGTAATTGGATAGGATAGAGGATAGGATAGGTAGTTGGATAGGATAGAGGATAGGATAAGGCAGTGGATAGGATGGGATAGAGGATAGGATAGGATAGAGGATAGGATAGAATAGAGGATAGGATAGGATACGATAGAATATAGGATAGATGATGGGATAGGATAGAGGATCTGATAGAGGATAGGATAGGATAGAGGATAGGATAGGATAGAGAACCGGATAGAGTATAGGATAGGATAGAGGATAGGATAGGATAGAGGAAAGGATAGGATAGAGGATAGGATAGGATACGATAGAGGATAGGATAGATGATAGGATAGGATAGAGGATCTGATAGAGGATAGGATAGGATAGAGGATAGGATAGGATAGAGAATCGGATAGAGTATAGGATAGGATAGAGGATAGGATAGGATTGAGGAAAGGATAGGATAGAGGTTAGGATAGGTAATTGGATAGGATAGAGGATAGGATAGGATAGAGGATACGATAGAGGATTGGATATGATAGAGGATAGGATAGAGGATAGAATATAATTGAGGATCGGATAGAGGATAGGGTAGGATAGAGGATGGTATACAGGATAGGATTGAGGATAGGATAGGAAAGAGGATAGGATAGGATACGATAGAGGATAGGATATATGATAGGATAGGATAGAGGATCTGATAGAGGATAGGATAGGATAGAGGAAAGGATAGGATAGAGGATAGGATAGGTAATTGGATAGGATAGAGGATAGGATAGGTAATTGGATAGGATAGAGGATAGGATAGGTAGTTGGATAGGATAGAGGATAGGATAAGGCAGTGGATAGGATAGGATAGAGGATAGGATAGGATAGAGGATAGGATAGAATAGAGGATAGGATAGGATACGATAGAATATAGGATAGATGATAGGATAGGATAGAGGATCTGATAGAGGATATGATAGGATAGAGGATAGGATAGGATAGAGAATCGGATAGAGTATAGGATAGGATAGAGGATAGGATAGGATAGAGGAAAGGATAGGATAGAGGATAGGATAGGATACGATAGAGGATAGGATAGATGATAGGATAGGATAGAGGATCTGATAGAGGATAGGATAGGATAGAGGATAGGATAGGATAGAGGATAGGATAGGATAGAGAATCGGATAGAGTATAGGATAGGATAGAGGATAGGATAGGATAGAGGAAAGGATAGGATAGAGGTTAGGATAGGTAATTGGATAGGATAGAGGATAGGATAGGATAGAGGATAGGATAGGATAGAGGATAGGATAGGATAGAGGATACGATAGAGGATTGCATATGATAGAGGATAGGATAGAGGATAGAATATAATTGAGGATCGGATAGAGGATAGGATAGGATAGAGGATGGTATACAGGATAGGATTGAGGATAGGATAGGAAAGAGGATAGGATAGGATACGATAGAGGATAGGATATATGATAGGATAGGATAGAGGATCTGATAGAGGATAGGATAGGATAGAGGATAGAATATAATTGAGGATCGGATAGAGGATAGGATAGGATAGAGGATGGTATACAGGATAGGATTGAGGATAGGATAGGAAAGAGGATAGGATAGGATACGATAGAGGATAGGATATATGATAGGATAGGATAGAGGATCTGATAGAGGATAGGATAGGATAGAGGATAGGATAGGATAGAGGAAAGGATAGGATAGAGGATAGGATAGGTAATTGGATAGGATAGAGGATAGGATAGGTAATTGGATAGGATAGAGGATAGGATAGGTAGTTGGATAGGATAGAGGATAGGATAAGGCAGTGGATAGGATAGGATAGAGGATAGGATAGGATAGAGGATAGGATAGGATAGAGGATAGGATAGAATAGAGGATAGGATAGGATACGATAGAATATAGGATAGATGATAGGATAGGATAGAGGATCTGATAGAGGATAGGATAGGATAGAGGATAGGATAGGATAGAGGAAAGGATAGGATAGAGGATAGGATAGGTAATTGGATAGGATAGAGGATAGGATAGGTCATTGGATAGGATAGAGGATAGGATAGGTAGTTGGATAGGATAGAGGATAGGATAAGGCAGTGGATAGGATAGGATAGAGGATAGGATAGGATAGAGGATAGGATAGGATAGAGGATAGGATAGAATAGAGGATAGGATAGGATACGATAGAATATAGGATAGATGATAGGATAGGATAGAGGATCTGATAGAGGATAGGATAGGATAGAGGATAGGATAGGATAGAGAATCGGATAGAGTATAGGATAGGATAGAGGATAGGATAGGATAGAGGAAAGGATAGGATAGAGGATAGGATAGGATACGATAGAGGATAGGATAGATGATAGGATAGGATAGAGGATCTGATAGAGGATAGGATAGGATAGAGGATAGGATAGGATCGAGAATCGGATAGAGTATAGGATAGGATAGAGGATAGGATAGGATAGAGGAAAGGATAGGATAGAGGTTAGGATAGGTAATTGGATAGGATAGAGGATAGGATAGGATAGAGGATAGGATAGGATAGAGGATAGGATAGGATAGAGGATAGAATAGGATAGAGGACAGGATAGGATAGAGGATGGGATAGGATAGAGGATAGGATAGGATAGAGGATACGATAGAGGATTGGATATGATAGAGGATAGGATAGAGGATAGAATATAATTGAGGATCGGATAGAGGATAGGATAGGATAGAGGATGGTATAGAGGATAGGATTGAGGATAGGATAGGAAAGAGGATAGGATAGGATACGATAGAGGATAGGATATATGATAGGATAGGATAGGATACAGGATAGGATAGGATAGAGGATCGGATAGAGGATAGGATAGGATAGAGGATAGTATAGGATAGAGGATAGGGTAGGATAGAGGATAGGATACGATAGAGGATAGGATAGGATAGAGGATATGATAAGACAGAAGATAGGATAGTATATAGGAAAGGATAGGATAGAGGATAGGATAGGATAGAGGATAGCTTAGGATAGAGGAATAGGATAGGATAGAGGACAGGATACGATAGAGGATGGTATGAGATAGAGGGTAGGATAGGATAGAGGATAGGATGGGATAGAGGATAGGATAGATGGTAGCATACGATAGAGGATGGGATTGGATAGCGGATAGGATATAGGGTAGGATAGAGGATTGGATAGGATAAAGGATTGGATAGGACAGAGTACAGGATAGGATAGGATAGAGGATAGGATAGGATAGATGATAGGATAGGATAGGGGATAGGATAGGATAGAGGATAGGGTAGGATAGAGGATAGGATACGATAGAGGATAGGATAGGATAGAGGATAGGTTAGGACAGAGAATAGGATAGGATAGAGTATAGGATAGGATAGAGGATATTATACGATATAGGATAAGATAGGATAGAAGATGAGATTGGATAGAGGATAGGATAGGATAGAGGATTGGATAGGATACAGGATAGCCTTGAGGATAGAGGATAGGATAGAGGATTGGATAGGATAGAGGATATTATAGGATAGACGATAGGATAGGATAGAGGATGGGATAGGATAGAGGATACGATAGGATTGAGGACAGGATAGGATAGAGGATAGGATAGGATAGAGGATAGGATAGAATAGAGGATATTATAGGATATAGGATAGGATAGGATTGAGGATAGATTGGGATAGAGGATTGGATAGGATACAAGATAGGATAGGATAGAGGATAGTATAGGGGATTGGATAGGATAGAGGATAGGATAGAATAGAGGATAGGATAGAGGATTGGATAGGATAGAGGATATTATAGAATAGAGGATTGGTTAGGATAGAGGATTGGATAGAATAGAGGATATTATAGGATAGAGGATAGGATAGGATAGAGGATATTATAGGATATTGGATAGGATAGGATAGGGAATAGGAGAGGATTGAGGATAGGATAGGATAGAGGATAGGCTAGGATAGAAGATATTATAGGATACAGGATAGGACAGCATAGAGGATAGGACGGGATAGATTATAGGATAGGATAGAGGATAGGATAGGATAGAGAATAGGATAGGATAGAGTATAGGATAGGATAGAGGATAGGATAGGATAGAGGATAGGATAGAGAATAGGATAGGGTAGATGATATTATAGGAAAGAGGATAGGATATGTTAGAGGATACGATATTATAGAGAATAGGATAGGATAGAGGATCGTATAGGATGGTATAGAGGATAGGATAGGGGATTGGATAGGATAGAGGACAGGATAGGATAGAGGATATGATAAGACAGAAGATAGGATAGTATATAGGAAAGGATAGGATAGAGGATAGGATAGGATAGAGGATAGCTTAGGATAGAGGAATAGGATAGGATAGAGGACACGATACGATAGAGGATGGTATGAGATAGAGGGTAGGATAGGATAGAGGATAGGATGGGATAGAGGATATGATAGATGGTAGGATACGATAGAGGATAGGATACGATAGAGGATAGAATACGATAGAGGATAGGATAGGATAAGGGATAGGATACGATGGAGGATAGGATTGGATAGAGCATAGGATAGTGGATTGGATAGGATAGAGGATAGGACGGGATAGAGTATAGGATAGGATAGAGGATATTATAGGATATAGGATAGGATAGGATAGAGGATAGGATACGACCGAGCATGGGATTGTATAGAAGATAAGTAAGGATAGAGGATAGGATAGGATAGGGGACAGGATAGTATAGGATAGTGGATAGGATAGGATAGAGGACAGGATAGGATAGAGGATAGGATAGGATAGATTATAGGATAGGATAGAGGATAGGATAGGATAGAGTATAGGATAGGATAGAGGATAGGATAGGATAGAGGAAAGGATAGGATAGAGGTTAGGATAGGTAATTGGATAGGATAGAGGATAGGATAGGATAGAGGATAGGATAGGATAGAGGATAGGATAGGATAGAGGATAGAATAGGATAGAGGACAGGATAGGATAGAGGATAGGATAGGATAGAGGATAGGATAGGATAGAGGATACGATAGAGGATTGGATATGATAGAGGATAGGATAGAGGATAGAATATAATTGAGGATCGGATAGAGGATAGGATAGGATAGAGGATGGTATAGAGGATAGGATTGAGGATAGGATAGGAAAGAGGATAGGATAGGATACGATAGAGGATAGGATATATGATAGGATAGGATAGGATACAGGATAGGATAGGATAGAGGATCGGATAGAGGATAGGATAGGATAGAGGATAGTATAGGATAGAGGATAGGGTAGGATAGAGGATAGGATACGATAGAGGATAGGATAGGATAGAGGATATGATAAGACAGAAGATAGGATAGTATATAGGAAAGGATAGGATAGAGGATAGGATAGGATAGAGGATAGCTTAGGATAGAGGAATAGGATAGGATAGAGGACAGGATACGATAGAGGATGGTATGAGATAGAGGGTAGGATAGGATAGAGGATAGGATGGGATAGAGGATAGGATAGATGGTAGCATACGATAGAGGATGGGATTGGATAGCGGATAGGATATAGGATAGGATAGAGGATTGGATAGGATAAAGGATTGGATAGGACAGAGTACAGGATAGGATAGGATAGAGGATAGGATAGGATAGATGATAGGATAGGATAGGGGATAGGATAGGATAGAGGATAGGGTAGGATAGAGGATAGGATACGATAGAGGATAGGATAGGATAGAGGATAGGTTAGGACAGAGAATAGGATAGGATAGAGTATAGGATAGGATAGAGGATATTATACGATATAGGATAAGATAGGATAGAGGATGAGATTGGATAGAGGATAGGATAGGATAGAGGATTGGATAGGATACAGGATAGCCTTGAGGATAGAGGATAGGATAGAGGATTGGATAGGATAGAGGATATTATAGGATAGACGATAGGATAGGATAGAGGATGGGATAGGATAGAGGATACGATAGGATTGAGGACAGGATAGGATAGAGGATAGGATAGGATAGAGGATAGGATAGAATAGAGGATATTATAGGATATAGGATAGGATAGGATTGAGGATAGATTGGGATAGAGGATTGGATAGGATACAAGATAGGATAGGATAGAGGATAGTATAGGGGATTGGATAGGATAGAGGATAGGATAGAATAGAGGATAGGATAGAGGATTGGATAGGATAGAGGATATTATAGAATAGAGGATTGGTTAGGATAGACTATTGGATAGAATAGAGGATATTATAGGATAGAGGATAGGATAGGATAGAGGATATTATAGGATATTGGATAGGATAGGATAGGGAATAGGAGAGGATTGAGGATAGGATAGGATAGAGGATAGGCTAGGATAGAAGATATTATAGGATACAGGATAGGACAGCATAGAGGATAGGACGGGATAGATTATAGGATAGGATAGAGGATAGGATAGGATAGAGAATAGGATAGGATAGAGTATAGGATAGGATAGAGGATAGGATAGGATAGAGGATAGGATAGAGAATAGGATAGGGTAGATGATATTATAGGAAAGAGGATAGGATATGTTAGAGGATACGATATTATAGAGGATAGGATAGGATAGAGGATCGTATAAGATGGTATAGAGGATAGGATAGGGGATTGGATAGGATAGAGGACAGGATAGGATAGAGGATATGATAAGACAGAAGATAGGATAGTATATAGGAAAGGATAGGATAGAGGATAGGATAGGATAGAGGATAGCTTAGGATAGAGGAATAGGATAGGATAGAGGACACGATACGATAGAGGATGGTATGAGATAGAGGGTAGGATAGGATAGAGAATAGGATGGGATAGAGGATATGATAGATGGTAGGATACGATAGAGGATAGGATACGATAGAGGATAGAATACGATAGAGGATAGGATAGGATAAGGGATAGGATACGATGGAGGATAGGATTGGATAGAGCATAGGATAGTGGATTGGATAGGATAGAGGATAGGACGGGATAGAGTATAGGATAGGATAGAGGATATTATAGGATATAGGATAGGATAGGATAGAGGATAGGATACGACCGAGCATGGGATTGAATAGAAGATAAGTAAGGATAGAGGATAGGATAGGATAGGGGACAGGATAGTATAGGATAGTGGATAGGATAGGATAGAGGATAGGATAGGATAGAGGATAGCATAGGATAGAGGATAGGATAGGATAGAGGATAGGATAGGACAGAGGGTAGGATAGGATAGAGTATGTGATAGGATTGAGGATAGGATAGGATAGATGATGGGATAGGATAGAGGATAGGATACGATAGAGGATAGGTTTGGATAGAAGGTAGAATAGGAAAGAGGATAGGATAGGATAGAGGATAGGATAGGATAGAGGATAGGGTAGGATAAGCGATAGGATACGATAGAGGATAGGATTGGGTAGAGGATAGGATAGGATAGAGGATAGGTTTGGATAGAAGGTAGAAGAGGATAGAGGATAGGATAGGATAGTGGATAGGTTAGGTTGGAGGTTAGGATGGGATAGAGGATAGGATAAGATGGAGGATAGGATAGGATAGAGGATAGGATACGATAGAGGATGGTATCAGATAGAGGATAGGATAGGATAGATGATAGGATGGGATAGAGGATAGGATAGGATAGATGGTAGGATACGATAGAGGATAGGATACGATAGAGGATAGAATACGATAGAGGATAGGATAGGATAAGGGATAGGATACGATAGAGGATAGGATTGGATAGAGGATAGGATAGGATAGAGGATAGGTTTGGATAGAGGGTAGAATAGGAGAGAGGAATAGGATAGTATAGAGGATAGGATACGATAGAGGGTGGTATAAGATAGAGGATAGGATAGGATAGAGGATAGGATGGCATAGAGGATAGGATAGGATAGATGGTAGGATACGATAGAGGATATGATACGATAGAGGATAGAATAGGATAGAGGATAGGATAGGATAGAGGATGCAATAGGATAGAGGATAGGATAGGATAGAGGATAGGATAGGACAGAGGATAGGATAGGATAGAGGATAGGATAGGATAGATGATAGGATAGAGAATAGGATAGGGTAGATGATGTTATAGGAAAGAGGATAGGATACGATAGCGGATACGATATTATAGAGGATAGAATAGGATAGAGGATTGGATAGGATGGGATAGAGGATAGGATAGAGGATAGGATAGGATAGAGGATAGGATAGGATAGAGTATAGGATAGGATAGATTATAGGATAGGATAGAGGATAGGATAGGATAGTATAGAGGATAGGATAGGATAGAGGATAGGATAGGATAGAGGATATGATAGGATATAGGATAGTATAGCATAGAGAATAGTATAGGATAGAGGACAGGAAAGGATAGAGGATAGGATAGGATAGAGGATAGTATAGGATAGAGGACAGGATAGGATAGGATAGTGGATAAGATAAGATACAGGATAGGATAGGATAGGGGTTAGGATAGGATAGAGTATAGGGTAGGATAGAGGATATTATAGGATATAGGATAGGATAGGATAGAGGATAGGATACGACAGAGGAATGGATTGGATAGAGGATAAGTAAAGATAGAGGATAGGATAGGATAGAGGATAGGATACGACAGAGGATGGGATTGGATAGAGGATAAGTAAGGATAGAGGATATTATAGGATAGAGGATAGGATAGAGGATTGGATAGGATAGAAGATATTATAGGATAGACGATAGGATAGGATAGAGGATAGGATAGGATAGATGATATTATATGGATAGAGTATAGGATATGATAGAGGATTGGATAGGATAGGGGATTGGATAGGATAGAGGATAGGATACGATAGACGATAGGATAGGATAGAGGATTGGATAGGATAGAGAATAGGATTTGGTAGATGATATTATAGGAAAGAGGATAGGATATGTCAGTGGATACGATATTATAGAGGATAGGATAGCATAGAGGATAGGGTAGGATAGATGATATTATAGGAAAGAGGATAGGATATGATAGAGGAAACGATATTATAAAGGATACGATAGGATAGGATAGAGGATAGGTTAGGATAGAGGATATTATAGGATAGAGGATTGGATAGTGTTGCGGATAGGACAGGATAGATTATAGGATAGGATTGAGGATACGATAGGTTTGAGGATTGGATAGGATTGAGGATAGGATAGTATAGAGGATAGGATAGGATTGAGGGTAGGATACGTTATACAATAGGATAGGATGGAGGATAGGATAGGATAGAGAATAGGATAGGATAGATGATATTATAGGAAAGAGGATACGATATTATAGAAGATAGGATAGGATAGAGGATAGGATAGGATAGATGATATTATATGGATAGAGTATAGGATATGATAGAGGATAGGATAGGATAGAGGATAGGATAGGATAGAGGATAGGATAGGATTGGGGATAGGATAGGATAGAGGATGGGATAGAGGACTTGGTTGGATGGACGATACGATAGGATAGAGGATAGGATACCATAGCTGATTGAATAGGATGCAGGATAGGATTGAGGATAGGATGGAAAAGAGGATAGGATAGAGGATTGGATAGGATAGAGGATATTATAAAATAGAGGATTGGTTAGGATAGAGGATTAGATAGAATAGAGGATATTATAGGATAGACGATAGGATAGGATAGAGGATGGGATAGGCTACAGGATAGGATATGGTACAGGATAGGATAGGTTAGAGGATATGATAGGATACAGGATGGGATAGGATAGAGGATAGGATAGGATAGAGGATAGGATAGAGGATTTTATAGGATATAGGATTGGACAGTATAGAGGAGAGGATATGATAGAGGATGGGATACGATAGAGGATACGTTAGGATAGAGTATAGGATAGGGTAGAGGATAGGATAGGATAGAGGATAGGATAGAGGATATTATAGAATAGAGTATAGGATAGGCTAGAGGATTGGATGGAATAGGGGATATTATAGGATAGAGGATAGGATAGGATAGAGGATAGGGTAGGATAGAGGATAGGGTACGATAGAGGATAGGATACGACAGAGGGTAGGATAGGATAGAGTATGGGATAGGATTGAAGATAGGATAGGATAGAGGATGGCATAGAATAGATGATACGATAGGATAGAGGATACTATAAGATAGAGGATAGGATAGGATAGAGGATAGGATAGTGGATATAATAGAGGATAGGATAGAGGATAGGATAGGATAGAGGATACGATAGGACAGATGATTGGATAGGATAGTGGATAGGATAGGGTATTGGATAGGATACAGGATATTATATAATAGAGGATAGGATAGGATAGTGAATAGGACAGAGGATATTATAGGATATAGGATAGGATGGGATAGAGGATAGGATACGATAGAGGATGGGATATTATAGAGGATACGATAGGATAGAGGATACGATAGGGGATTGGATAGGATAGACGATAGGATAGAATAGGGGATATTATAGGATAGAGGATAGGATAGTATAGAGGATAGGATAGGGGATTGGATAGGATAGAGGATAGGATTGGATGGAGGATGTTATAGGATAGATGATAGGATAGGTTAGAGGATAGGACAGGATAGAGGATTGGATAGAGTAGAGGATATTATAGGATAAAGGATAGGATAGGGTAGAGTATAGGATAGAGGATATTATAGGATATAGGATAGGATAGGATAGAGGATGGGATAGAGGATTTTTTTGAATGGAGGATACGATAGGATAGAGGATAGGATACCATAGCTGATTGGATAGGATGCAGGATAGGATTGAGGATAGGATAGAAAAGAGGATAGGATAGAGGATTGGATAGGATAGAGGATATTATAAAATAGAGGATTGGTTAGGATAGAGGATTAGATAGAATAGAGGATATTATAGGATAGACGATAGGATAGGATAGAGGATGGGATAGGCTACAGGATATGATAGGGTACAGGATAGGATAGGTTAGAGGATATGATAGGATACAGGATGGGATAGGATAGAGGATAGGATAGGACAGAGGGTAGGATAGGATAGAGTATGGGATAGGATTGAGGATAGGATGGGATAGAGGATAGGATAGGATAGAGGATAGGATAGGATAGAGGATAGGATAGAGGATAATATGGTGGATAGGATAGAGGATAGGATAGAGGATAGGATACAGGATAGGTTAGGATAGAGGATACGATAGGTTAGAGGATAGTATAGGATAGGGAATAGGATAGGATAGAGGACAGGGAAGGATAGAGGATAGGATAGGATAGAGGATAGTATAGGATAGAGGACAGGATAGGATAGAGGATAGGATAGAAAAGAGGATAGGATAGAGGATTGGATAGGATAGACAATATTATAAAATAGAGGATTGGTTAGGATAGAGGATTAGATAGAATAGAGGATATTATAGGATAGACGATAGGATAGGATAGAGGATGGGATAGGCTACAGGATATGATAGGGTACAGGATAGGATAGGTTAGAGGATATGATAGGATACAGGATGGGATAGGATAGAGTATAGGATAGGACAGAGGGTAGGATAGGATAGAGTATGGGATAGGATTGAGGATAGGATGGGATAGAGGATAGGATAGGATAGAGGATAGGATAGGATAGAGGATAGGATAGAGGATAATATGGTGGATAGGATAGAGGATAGGATAGAGGATAGGATACAGGATAGGTTAGGATAGAGGATACGATAGGTTAGAGGATAGTATAGGATAGGGAATAGGATAGGATAGAGGACAGGGAAGGATAGAGGATAGGATAGGATAGAGGATAGTATAGGATAGAGGACAGGATAGGATAGAGGATAGGATAGGATAGAGGAAAGGATAGGACACAGAATAGGATAGGATAGAGTATATGATAGGATAGAGGATATGATAGGATACAGGATGGGATAGGATAGAGGATAGGATAGAACAGAGGGTAGGATAGGATAGAGTATGGGATAGGATTGAGGATAGTATGGGATAGAGGATATGATAGGATAAAGGATAGGATGGGTTAGAGGATAGTATAGGATAGAGAATAGGATAGGGCATATGATAGGATAGAGGATAGGATTGGATAGAGGATATTATAGGGTAGAGGATAGGATAGGATAGAGGATAGGATACGATGGAGAATGGGAAAGGACAGAGGATACGATAGGATAAAGGATAGGATAGGGTAGAGGTTCGGATAGGATAGAGGATAGGACGGGATAGAGTATAGGATAGGATAGAGGATAGGATAGGATAGAGGATAGGATAGGATAGATGATAGGATAGAGAATAGGATAGGGTAGATTATGTTATAGGAAAGAGGATAGGATACGATAGCGGATACAATATTATAGAGGATAGAATAGGATAGAGGATTGGATAGGATGGGATAGAGGATAGGATAGAGGATAGGATAGGATAGAGGATAGGATAGGATAGAGGATAGGATAAGATAGAGGATAGGATAGGATAGAGGATAGGATAGGATAGAGGATAGCTTAGGATAGAGGAATAGGATAGGATAGAGGACAGGATACGATAGAGGATGGTATGAGATAGAGGGTAGGATAGGATAGAGGATAGGATGGGATAGAGGATAGGATAGATGGTAGGATACGATAGAGGATAGGATACGATAGAGGATAGAATACGATAGAGGATAGGATAGGATAAGGGATATGATACGATGGAGGATAGGATTGGATAGAGCATAGGATAGTGGATTGGATAGGATAGAGGATATTATAGGATAGAGGATAGTGGATAGGATAGGATAGAGGATAGGATAGGATAGAGCAGACGATAGAGGATAGGATAGAGCAGACGATACAGGATAGGATAGAGGATAGAGGATATGATCGGATTGAGGATAGGATACGATAGAGGATAGGATAGGATAGAGGATAGGATAAGATAGAGGATAGGACAGGATAGACGATAGGATACGATAGATGTTATTATAGGATAGAGGATAGGATAGGATAGAGGATAGGATCGGGTAGAGGATAGGATAGGGGATTGGATAGGATAGAGGATAGGATAGGATAGAGGATAGGATAATGTAGAGGATAGGATAGGATAGAGCAGACGATAGATGATAGGATAGCGGATAGGACAGGATAGAGGATAGGATAGGATAGAGAATAGGATAGGATAGATGTTATTATAGGATAGAGGATAGGATAGGAGAGAGGATAGGTTAGGATGGAGCATAGGATAGGATTCAGGATATGATAATGTTGAGGATAGGATAGGATAGAGGATAGGATTTAATAGATGATAGGAAAGAATAGAGGGTAGGATATAGGACTGGATAGGATATAGGATAGGATACGATAGACGATAGGATAGTATAGGATACAGAATAGGGTAGGATAGATGTTATTATAGGATAGAGGACAGGATAGAGGATACGATAATATAGAGGATAGGATAGGATAGAGATAGGACAGGATACATGATAGGATAGGATAGGGGATAGGATAGGATAGAGGATATTATAGGATAGAGGATAGTATAGAATAGAGGATAGGATAGGATAGACGATAGGATAGGATAGAGGATAGGATAGGGTAGAGGATAGGACAGGATAGAGGATAGGACAGCATACATGATAGGATAGGATAGAGGATAGGATATGATAGAGGATAGGATCGGATAGAGGATAGGATAGGATAGAGAATAGGATAGGAGAGACGATAGGATAGGATAGGATCGAGGATAGGATAGGATAGAGGATAGGATAGGATAGGATACAGGATAGGATAGGATAGGATTGAGGATAGGATAGGATAGTGGATAGGATAGGATAGAGGATAGGATAGGATAGAGGATAGGATAGGATAGAGAATAGGGTAGGATAGATGTTATTATAGGATAGAGGACAGGATAGACGATACGATATTATAGAGGATAGGATAGGATAGAGATAGGACAGGATACATGATAGGATAGGATAGGGGATAGGATAGGATAGAGGATAGGATAGGATAGAGGATAGTATAGGATAGAGGATAGGACAGGATACATGATACGATAGGATAGAGGATAGGATAGGATAGAGGATAGGATCGGGTAGAGGATAGGATAGGGGATTGGATAGGATAGAGGATAGGATAGGATAGAGGATAGGATAATGTAGAGGATAGGATAGGATAGAGCAGACGATAGATGATAGGATAGCGGATAGGACAGGATAGAGGATAGGATAGGATAGAGAATAGGATAGGATAGATGTTATTATAGGATAGAGGATAGGATAGGAGAGAGGATAGGATAGGATAGACGATAGGATAGGATAGAGGATAGGATAGGGTAGAGGATAGGACAGGATAGAGGATAGGACAGGATACATGATAGGATAGGATAGAGGATAGGATAGGATAGAGGATAGGATAGGATAGAGGATAGGATAGGATAGAGAATAGGATAGGAGAGGGGATAGGATAGGATAGGATCGAGGATAGGATAGGATAGAGGATAGGATAGGATAGGATACAGGATAGGATAGGATAGGATTGAGGATAGGATAGGATAGTGGATAGGATAGGATAGAGGATAGGATATAGGACTGGATAGGACAGAGGATAGCATACGATAGAGGATAGGATTTAATAGATGATAGGAAAGAATAGATCATAGGATATAGGAATGGATAGGATAAAGGATAGGATACGATAGACGATAGGATAGTATAGGATAGAGAATAGGGTAGGATAGATGTTATTATAGGATAGAGGACAGTATTGAGGATACGATATTATAGAGGGTAGGATAGGATAGAGATAGGATCGGATCAAGGATAGGATAGGGGATTGGATAGGATAGGAGATACGATAGGATAGAGGATAGGATAGGATAGGATGCAGGATAGGATAGGATAGAGGATAGGATAGGATAGATGTTATTATAGGATAGAGGATATTATAGGATAGAGAATAGGATAGGATAGAGGATAGGATTTAATAGATGATAGGAAAGAATAGAGAATAGGATATAGGACTGGACTGGATAGAGGATAGGATACGATAGAGGATAGGATAGTATAGGATACAGAATATGGTAGGATAGATGTTATTATAGGATAGAGGACAGGATAGATGATACGATATTATAGAGGATAGGATAGGATAGAGATAGGATCGGATCAAGGATAGGATAGGGAATTGGATATTATAGAAGATAGGATAGGATAGAGGATAGGATAGGATAGGATAGAGGATAGGATAGGATAGAGGATAGGGTAGGATAGAGAATAGGATAGGATAGATGTTATTATAGGATAGAGGATAGGATAGGAGAGAGTATAGGTTAGGATGGAGTATAGGATAGGATTGAGGATAGGATAGGGTTGAGGATAGGATAGGATAGAGGATAGGATTTAATAGATGATAGGAAAGAATAGAGGGTAGGATATAGGACTGGATAGGATAGAGGATAGGATACGATAGACGATAGGATAGTATAGGATACAGAATACGGTAGGATAGATGTTATTATAGGATAGAGGACAGGATAGAGGATACGATATTATAGAGGATAGGATAGGATAGAGATAGGACAGGATACATGATAGGATAGGATAGGGGATAGGATAGGATAGAGGATATTATAGGATAGAGGATAGTATAGAATAGAGGATAGGATAGGATAGACGATAGGATAGGATAGAGGATAGGATAGGGTAGAGGATAGGACAGGATAGAGGATAGGACAGGATACATGATAGGATAGGATAGAGGATAGGATAGGATAGAGGATAGGATAGGATAGAGAATAGGATAGGAGAGATGATAGGATAGGATAGGATCGAGGATAGGATAGGATAGAGGATAGGATAGGATAGGATACAGGATAGGATAGGATAGGATTGAGGATAGGATAGGATAGTGGATAGGATAGGATAGAGGATAGGATAGGATAGAGGATAGGATAGGATAGAGAATAGGGTAGGATAGATGTTATTATAGGATAGAGGACAGGATAGACGATACGATATTATTGAGGATAGGATAGGATAGAGATAGGACAGGATACATGATAGGATAGGATAGGGGATAGGATAGGATAGAGGATAGGATAGGATAGAGGATAGTATAGGATAGAGGATAGGACAGGATACATGATACGATAGGATAGAGGATAGGATAGGATAGAGGATAGGATAGGATAGAGGATAGGATAGGATAGAGGATAGGATAGGATAGAGCAGACGATAGAGGATAGGATAGAGCAGACGATACAGGATAGGATAGAGGATAGAGGATATGATCGGATTGAGGATAGGATACGATAGAGGATAGGATAGGATAGAGGATAGGATAGGATAGAGGATAGGATAGGATAGACGATAGGATAGGATAGATGTTATTATAGGATAGAGGATAGGATAGGATAGAGGATAGGATCGGGTAGAGGATAGGATAGGGGATTGGATAGGATAGAGGATAGGATAATGTAGAGGATAGGATAGGATAGAGCAGACGATAGATGATAGGATAGCGGATAGGACAGGATAGAGGATAGGATCGGATCGAGGATAGGATAAGGGATTGGATAGGATAGAGGACAGGAGCCGGTAGAGGATAGGATATGGGATTGGATAGGATAGAGGACAGGAGACGATAGAGGTCAGGATAATATAGAGGATAGGATAGGATAGAGGATAGGACATGATACAGGATATGATCGGATTGAGGATAGGATACGATAGAGGATAGGATAGGATAGAGGATAGGATAGCATAGAGAATAGGATAGGATAGAGGATAGGATAGGATATAGGATAGTATAGGATAGGGGATAGGATAGGATAGAGGATAGAGGATAGAGGATAGGATAGGGGATTTGATAGGATAGAGGATAGGAGCCGATAGAGGGTAGGATAGGGGATTGGATAGGATAGGGGATAGGATGGGATAGAGGATAGGGTAGGATAGAGGTTACGATATTATAGACGATAGGATAGGATAGAGAAGAGGATAGGATAGGATAGAGGATAGGATAGGATAGAGGATAGGATAGGATAGAGGATAGGATAGGATAGAGGATAGGATAGGATAGAGGATAGGATAGGATAGAGGATAGGATAGGATAGAGGATAGGATAGGATAGAGGATAGGATAGGATAGAGTATAGGATACGATAGAGGATAGGATAGGATAGGATAGAGGATTGGATAGGATACAGGATAGCATTGATGATAGGATAGGATAGAGGATAGGATAGAGGAGAGGATAGAGGTTTGGATAGGATTGAGGATATTATAGGATAGGTGATAGGATAGGATTGAGGATAGTATAGGGTATTGGATAGGATAGAGGATAGGATAGGATAGAGGATAGGATAGAGGATAGGATAGAGGATAGGATAGTATAGAGGATCGGATAGGATAAGATAGAGGATAGGATAGGGGATTGGGTAGGATAGAGGACAGGAGACGATCGAGGATAGGATAGGATAGCGGATAGGATAGCATAGAGGATAGGATAGAGGATAGGATAGGATAGGATAGAGGATAGGATAGGATAGGATAGAGGATAGGATAGGATAGGATAGAGGATAGGATAGAGGATAGGATAGGATAGAGGATAGGATAGGATAGAGGATAGGATAGGATAGAGGATAGAATACGATAGAGGATAGGATAAGATAGAGAATAGATATAGGATTGGATAGGATAGAGTATAGGATACGATAGAGGATAGGATAGGATAGGATAGAGGATTGGATAGGATACAGGATAGCATTGATGATAGGATAGGATAGAGGATAGGATAGAGGAGAGGATAGAGGTTTGGATAGGATTGAGGATATTATAGGATAGGTGATAGGATAGGATTGAGGCTAGTATAGGGTATTGGATAGGATAGAGGATAGGATAGGATAGAGGATAGGATAGAGGATAGGATAGAGGACAGGATAGTATAGAGTATCGGATAGGATAAGATAGAGGATAGGATAGGGGATTGGGTAGGATAGAGGACAGGAGACGATCGAGGATAGGATAGGATAGCGGATAGGATAGCATAGAGGATAGGATAGAGGATAGGATAGGATAGAGGATAGGATAGGATAGATGCTAGGATAGGATAGAGGATAGGATAGGATAGAGGATAGGATAGGATAGAGGATAGGATAGGATAGATGCTAGGATAGGATAGAGGATAGGATAGGATAGAGGATAGCATAGGATAGAGGATAGGATAGGATAGAGGATAGGATAGGATAGAGGATAGGATAGGATAGAGGATAGGATAGGATAGAGGATAGGATAGGATAGAGGATAGGATAGGATAGAGGATAGGATAGGATAGAGGATAGGATAGAGGATAGGATAGGATAGAGGATACGATAGGGGATTGGATCGGATACAGGATAGGATACCGTAGAGGATAGGATAGGATAGGATAGAGAATAGGATAGGATAGCTGATATTATAGGACAGAGGACAGGATAGAATAGAGGATAGGATAGGATAGAGGATAGGATAGGATAGAGGATAGGATAGGAGAGAAGGATAGGATTAGATAGAGGATAGGATAGGATAGAGGATAGGAGAGGATAGAGGATAGGATAGGTTAGAGGATAGGATAGGATAGAGGATAGGATAGGATAGAGGGTAGGATAGGATAGAGGATAGGATAGGATAGAGTAGGATAGACGATAGGATAGGATAGAGGATAGGATAGGATAGAGGATAGGATATGATAGAGGATAGGATAGCATAGAGGATAGGATAGGATAGAGGATAGGATAGGATAGAGGATAGAATAGGATAGAGGATAGGATAGGATAGGGGATAGGATACGATAGAGGATAGGATAGGATAGAGGATAGGATAGGTTAGAGGATAGGATAGGATAGAGGATAGGATAGGATAGAGGATAGGATAGGATAGAGGATAGGATAGGATAGAGGATAGGATAGGATAGAGGATAGGATAGGATAGAGGATAGGATAGGATAGACGATAGGATAGGATAGAGGATAGGATAGTATAGAGGATAGGATATGATAGAGGATGGGATAGGATAGAGGATAGGATAGGATAGAGGATAGGATAGGATAGAGGATAGGATAGGATGGAGGATAGGATAGGATAGAGGATAGGATAGGATAGAGGATAGGATGGGATAGGATAGAGAATAGGATAGGATATAAGATATTATAGAATAGAGCAAGGATAGGACAGAGGACACGATATTATAGACGATAGGATAGCATAGAGGATAGGATAGGATAGAGGATAGCATAGGATAGAGGATAGGATAGGATAGAGGATAGGATAGGATAGAGGATAGGATAGGATAGAGTATCGGATAGGATAAGGTAGAGGATAGGATAGGGGATTGAGTAGCATAGAGGGCAGGAGACGATCGAGGATAGGATAGGATAGAGGATTGGATAGGATAAAGGATAGGATAGGATAGAGGATAGGATAGGATAGAGGATAGGATAGGATAGAGGATAGGATAGGATAGAGGATAGGATAGGATAGGGGATAGGATAGGATAGAGGATAGGATAGGATAGAGGATAGGATAGGATAGAGGATAGCATAGGATAGAGGATAGGATAGGATAGAGGATAGGATAGGATAGAGGATAGGATAGGATAGAGGATAGGATAGGATAGAGGATAGGATAGGATAGGGGATAGGATAGGATAGAGGATAGGATAGGATAGAGGATAGGATAGGATAGAGGATAGGATAGGCTAGAGGATAGGATAGGCTAGAGGATAGGATAGGATAGAGGATAGGATGGGATAGAGGATAGGATGGGATAGGATAGAGAATAGGATAGGATATAAGATATTATAGGACAGAGCAAGGATAGGACAGAGGACACGATATTACAGACGATAGGATAGGATAGAGAATAGGATAGGATAGGATAGAGGATAGGATAGAATAGAGGATAGGATAGGATAGAGGGTAGAATAGGATAGAGGATAGGATAGGATAGGGGATAGGAGAGGATAGAGGATAGGATAGGATAGAGGATAGGATAGGATAGAGGATAGGATAGGATAGAGGATAGGATAGGATAGAGGATAGGATAGGATAGAGGATAGGATAGGATAGAGGATAGGATAGGATAGAGGATAGGATAGGATAGAATAGAGGATAGGATAGGATAGAGGATAGAATAGGATAGAGGATAGGATAGGATAGGGGATAGGATACGATAGAGGATAGGATAGGATAGAGGATAGGATAGGATAGAAGATAGGATAGGATAGAGGATAGGATACGATAGAGGATAGGATAGGATAGAGGATAGGATAGAGAATAGGATAGGATAGTGGATACGATATTATAGACGATAGGATAGGATAGAGAATAGGATAGGATAGGATAGATGATAGGATAGGATACAGGATAGGATAGGATAGAGGATAGGATAGGATAGAGGATAGGATAGGATAGAGGATAGGATAGGATAGAGGATAGGATAGGATAGAGGATAGGATAGGATAGAGGATTGGATAGGATAGACGATAGGATATCATAGATGATAGGATTGGATAAAGCATTGGATCGGATAGACGATAGGATAGGGGATTGGAAAGGATAGAGGATAGGATTCGATAGAGTAAGGATAGGATAGAGGATAGGATGGGATAGAGGATAGGATAGGATAGAGGATAGGGTTGGATAGAGGATAGGATAGGATAGGGGATTGGATCGGATACAGGATAGGATACGATAGAGGATAGGATAGGATAGAGGATAGGATAGAATAGAGGATAGGATAGGATAGAGGATAGAATAGGCTAGAGGATAGGATAGGATAGGGGATAGGATACGATAGAGGATAGGATAGGATAGAGGATAGGATAGGTTAGAGGATAGGATAGGATAGAGGATAGGATATGATAGTGGATAGGATAGGATAGATGATAGAATAGGATAGAGGATAGGATAGGATAGGGGATAGGATACGATAGAGGATAGGATAGGATAGAGGATAGGATAGGATAGAGGATAGGATAGGATAGAGGATAGGATGGGATAGAGGATAGGATAGGATAGAGGATAGGGTAGGATTGGGGATAGGATAGGATAGGCGATTGGATCGGATACAGGATAGGATACGATAGAGGATAGGGCAGGACAGAGGATAGGATACGATAGAGGATAGGATAGGATAGAGGATAGGATAGGATAGAGGATAGGATAGGATAGAGGATAGGATAGGATAGAGGATAGGATAGGATAGAGGATAGGATAGGATAGAGGATAGGATAGGATAGAGGATAGGGTAGGATAGAGGATAGGATAGGATAGAGGATAGGATAGGATAGAGGATAGGATAGGATAGAGGATAGGATAGGATAGAGGATAGGATAGGATAGAGGATAGGATAGGATAGAATAGAGGATAGGATAGGATAGAGGATAGAATAGGATAGAGGATAAGATAGGATAGGGGATAGGATACGATAGAGGATAGGATAGGATAGAGAATAGGATAGAGAATAGGATAGGATAGAGGATACGATATTATAGACGATAGGATAGGATAGAGAACAGGATAGGATAGAGGATAGGATAGGATAGAGGATAGGATAGGATAGAGGATAGGATAGGATAGAGGATAGGATAGGATAGAGGATAGGATAGGATAGAGGATAGGGTAGGATAGAGGATAGGATAGGATAGAGGATAGGATAGGATAGAGGATAGGATAGGATAGAGGATAGGATAGGATATAAGATATTATAGGACAGAGCAAGGATAGGACAGAGGACACGATATTACAGACGATAGGATAGGATAGAGAATAGGATAGGATAGGATAGAGGATAGGATAGAATAGAGGATAGGATTTGATAGAGGATAGAATAGGATAGAGGATAGGATAGGATAGGGGATAGGATAGGATAGAGGATAGGATAGGATAGAGGATAGGATAGGATAGAGGATAGGATAGGATAGAGGATAGGATAGGATAGAGGATAGGATAGGATAGAGGATAGGATAGGATAGAGGATAGGATAGGATAGAGGATAGGATAGGATAGAGGATAGGATAGGATAGAATAGAGGATAGGATAGGATAGAGGATAGAATAGGATAGAGGATAGGATAGGATAGGGGATAGGATACGATAGAGGATAGGATAGGATAGAGGATAGGATAGGATAGAAGATAGGATAGGATAGAGGATAGGATACGATAGAGGATAGGATAGGATAGAGGATAGGATAGAGAATAGGATAGGATAGAGGATACGATATTATAGACGATAGGATAGGATAGAGAATAGGATAGGATAGGATAGATGATGGGATAGGATACAGGATAGGATAGGATAGAGGATAGGATAGGATAGAGGATAGGATAGGATAGAGGATAGGATAGGATAGAGGATAGGATAGGATAGAGGATAGGATAGGATAGAGGATAGGAGAGGATAGAGGATAGGATAGGATAGAGGTTAGGATAGGATAGAGGATTGGATAGGATAGACGATAGGATATCATAGATGATAGAATAGGATAGAGCATAGGATCGGATAGACGATAGGATAGGGGATTGGATAGGATAGAGGATAGGATTCGATAGAGGATAGGATAGGATAGAGGATAGGATAGGATAGAGGATAGGATGGGATAGAGGATAGGATAGGATAGAGGATAGGGTTGGATAGAGGATAGGATAGGATAGGGGATTGGATCGGATACAGGATAGGATACGATAGAGGATAGGATAGGATAGAGGATAGGATAGAATAGAGGATAGGATAGGATAGAGGATAGAATAGGCTAGAGGATAGGATAGGATAGGGGATAGGATACGATAGAGGATAGGATAGGATAGAGGATAGGATAGGTTAGAGGATAGGATAGGATAGAGGATAGGATATGATAGTGGATAGGATAGGATAGATGATAGAATAGGATAGAGGATAGGATAGGATAGGGGATAGGATACGATAGAGGATAGGATAGGATAGAGGATAGGATAGGATAGAGGATAGGATAGGATAGAGGATAGGATGGGATAGAGGATAGGATAGGATAGAGGATAGGGTAGGATTGGGGATAGGATAGGATAGGCGATTGGATCGGATACAGGATAGGATACGATAGAGGATAGGGCAGGACAGAGGATAGGATACGATAGAGGATAGGATAGGATAGAGGATAGGATAGGATAGAGGATAGGATAGGATAGACGATAGGATAGGATAGAGGATAGGATAGGATAGAGGATAGGATAGGATAGAGGATAGGATAGGATAGAGGATAGGATAGGATAGAGGATAGGATAGGATAGAGGATAGGATAGGATAGAGGATAGGATAGGATAGAGGATAGGATAGGATAGAATAGAGGATAGGATAGGATAGAGGATAGAATAGGATAGAGGATAGGATAGGATAGGGGATAGGATACGATAGAGGATAGGATAGGATAGAGGATAGGATAGAGAATAGGATAGGATAGAGAATAGGATAGGATAGAGGATACGATATTATAGACGATAGGATAGGATAGAGGATAGGATAGGATAGAGGATAGGATAGGATAGAGGATAGGATAGGATAGAGGATAGGATAGGATAGAGGATAGGATAGGATAGAGGATAGGATAGGATAGAGGATAGGATAGGATAGAGGATAGGATAGGATAGAGCATAGGATCGGATAGACGATAGGATAGGGGATTGGATAGGATAGAGGATAGGATTCGATAGAGGACAGGATTGGATAGGATGGCGGAAAGGATAGGATAGAGGATAGGATAGGATAGAGGATAGGATACGATAGAGGATAGGATAGGATAGAGGATAGGATAGGATAGAGGATAGGATAGGATAGAGGATAGGATAGGATAGAGGATAGGATAGGATAGAATAGAGGATAGGATAGGATAGAGGATAGGATAGGATAGAGGATAGGATAGGATAGAGGATAGGATAGGATAGAGGATAGGATAGGATAGAGGATAGGATAGGATAGAGGATTGGATAGGATAGACGATAGGATATCATAGAGGATAGGATAGGATAGAGCATAGGATCGGATAGACGATAGGATAGGGGATTGGATAGGATAGAGGATAGGATTCGATAGAGGACAGGATTGGATAGGATGGCGGAAAGGATAGGATAGAGGATAGGATAGGATAGAGGATAGGATACGATAGAGGATAGGATAGGATAGAGGATGGGATAGGATAGAGGATAGGATAGGATAGAGGATAGGATAGGATAGAGGATAGGACAGGATAGAGGATAGGATAGGATAGAGGATAGGATAGGAGAGAAGGATAGGATAGGATAGAGGATAGGATAGGATAGAGGATAGGAGAGGATAGAGGATAGGATAGGTTAGAGGATAGGATAGGATAGAGGATAGGATAGGATAGAGGGTAGGATAGGATAGAGGATAGGATAGGATAGAGGATAGGATAGAGTAGGATAGACGATAGGATAGGATAGAGGATAGGATAGGATAGAGGATATTATAGGATAGAGGATAGGATATGATAGAGGATAGGATAGGATAGAGGATAGGATAGGATAGAGGATAGGATAGGATAGAGGATAGGATAGGATAGAGGATAGGATGGGATAGAGGATAGGGTAGGATAGAGGATAGGGTTGGATAGAGGATAGGATAGGATAGGGGATTGGATCGGATACAGGATAGGATACGATAGAGGATAGGATAGGATAGAGGATAGGATAGAATAGAGGATAGGATAGGATAGAGGATAGAATAGGATAGAGGATAGGATAGGATAGGGGATAGGATACGATAGAGGATAGGATAGGATAGAGGATAGGATAGGTTAGAGGATAGGATAGGATAGAGGATAGGATAGGATAGAGGATATGATAGGATAGATGATAGAATAGGATAGAGGATAGGATAGGATAGGGGATAGGATACGATAGAGGATAGGATAGGATAGAGGATAGGATAGGATAGAGGATAGGATAGGATAGAGGATAGGATGGGATAGAGGATAGGATAGGATAGAGGATAGGGTAGGATTGGGGATAGTATAGGATAGGCGATTGGATCGGATACAGGATAGGATACGATAGAGGATAGGGCAGGACAGAGGATAGGGTTGGATAGAGGATAGGATAGGATAGGGGATTGGATCGGATACAGGATAGGATACGATAGAGGATAGGATAGGATAGAGGATAGGATAGGATAGAGGATTGGATAGGATAGACGATAGGATATCATAGAGGATAGGATAGGATACAGCATAGGATCGGATAGACGATAGGATAGGGGATTGGATAGGATAGAGGATAGGATTGGATAGAGGACAGGATTGGATAGGATGGCGGAAAGGATAGGATAGAGGATAGGATAGGATAGAGGATAGGATAGGATAGAGGATAGGATAGGATAGAGGATAGGATAGGATAGAGGATAGGATAGGATAGAGGATAGGATAGGATAGAATAGAGGATAGGATAGGATAGAGGATAAGATAGGATAGAGGATAGGGTTGGATAGAGGATAGGATATGATAGTGGATAGGATAGGATAGATGATAGAATAGGATAGAGGATAGGATAGGATAGGGGATAGGATACGATAGAGGATAGGATAGGATAGAGGATAGGATAGGATAGAGGATAGGATAGGATAGAGGATAGGATGGGATAGAGGATAGGATAGGATAGAGGATAGGGTAGGATTGGGGATAGGATAGGATAGGCGATTGGATCGGATACAGGATAGGATACGATAGAGGATAGGGCAGGACAGAGGATAGGATACGATAGAGGATAGGATAGGATAGAGGATAGGATAGGATAGAGGATAGGATAGGATAGAGGATAGGATAGGATAGAGGATAGGATAGGATAGAGGATAGGATAGGATAGAGGATAGGATAGGATAGAGGATAGGATAGGATAGAGGATAGGATAGGATAGAGGATAGGATAGGATAGAGTATAGGATAGGATAGAGGATAGGATAGGATAGAGGATAGGATAGGATAGAGGATAGGATAGGATAGAGGATAGGATAGGATAGAATAGAGGATAGGATAGGATAGAGGATAGGATAGGATAGAGGATAGGATAGGATAGAATAGAGGATAGGATAGGATAGAGGATAGAATAGGATAGAGGATAGGATAGGATAGGGGATAGGATACGATAGAGGATAGGATAGGATAGAGGATAGGATAGAGAATAGGATAGGATAGAGGATACGATATTATAGACGATAGGATAGGATAGAGAATAGGATAGGATAGGATAGAGGATAGGATAGGATAGAGGATAGGATAGGATAGAGGATAGGATAGGATAGAGGATAGGATAGGATAGAGGATAGGATAGGATAGAGGATAGGATAGGATAGAGGATAGGATAGGATAGAGGATAGGATAGGATAGAGGATAGGATAGGATAGAGGATAGGATAGCATAGAGGATAGGATAGGATAGAGGATAGGATAGGATAGAGCATAGGATCGGATAGACGATAGGATAGGGGATTGGATAGGATAGAGGATAGGATTCGATAGAGGACAGGATTGGATAGGATGGCGGAAAGGATAGGATAGAGGATAGGATAGGATAGAGAATAGGATACGATAGAGGATAGGATAGGATAGAGGATAGAATAGGATAGGGGATAGGATAGGATAGGGGATAGGATACGATAGAGGATAGGATAGGATAGAGGATAGGATAGAGAATAGGATAGGATAGAGAATAGGATAGGATAGAGGATACGATATTATAGACGATAGGATAGGATAGAGAATAGGATAGGATAGGATAGAGGATAGGATAGGATAGAGGATAGGATAGGATAGAGGATAGGATAGGATAGAGGATAGGATAGGATAGAGGATAGGATAGGATAGAGGATAGGATAGGATAGAGGATAGGATAGGATAGAGGATAGGATAGGATAGAGGTTAGGATAGGATAGAGGATAGGATAGGATAGAGGATAGGATAGGATAGAGCATAGGATCGGATAGACGATAGGATAGGGGATTGGATAGGATAGAGGATAGGATTGGATAGAGGACAGGATTGGATAGGATGGCGGAAAGGATAGGATAGAGGATAGGATAGGATAGAGGATAGGATACGATAGAGGATAGGATAGGATAGAGGATAGGATAGGATAGAGGATAGGATAGGATAGAGGATAGGATAGGATAGAATAGAGGATAGGATAGGATAGAGGATAAGATAGGATAGAGGATAGTATAGGATAGAGGATAAGATAGGATAGAGGATAGGATAAGTTAGAGGATAGGATAGGATAGAGGATAGGATAGAGGATAGAATAGAGGATTGGATAGGATAGAGGATACGATAGGATAGAGGATAGGATAGAGAATAGGATAGGATCGAGGATAGGATAGGGGATTGGATCGGATACAGGATAGGAGACGGTAGAGGATAGGAGAGGATAGAGGATAGGATAGGTTAGAGGATAGGATAGGATAGAGGATAGGATAGGATAGAGGGTAGGATAGGATAGAGGATAGGATAGGATAGAGGATAGGATAGGATAGGGGATAGGATAGGATAGAGGATAGGATAGGATAGAGGATAGGATAGGATAGAGGATAGGATAGGATAGAGGGGTAGGATAGAGGATAGGATAGGATAGAGTATCGGATAGGATAAGGTAGAGGATAGGATAGGGGATTGGGTAGCATAGAGGGCAGGAGACGATCGAGGATAGGATAGGATAGAGGATTGGATAGGATAGAGGATAGGATAGGATAGAGGATAGGATAGGATAGAGGATAGGATAGGATAGAGGATAGGATAGGATAGAGGATAGGATAGGATAGAGGATAGGATAGGATAGGGGATAGGATAGGATAGAGGATAGGATAGGATAGAGGATAGGATAGGATAGAGGATAGCATAGGATAGAGGATAGGATAGGATAGAGGATAGGATAGGATAGAGGATAGGATAGGATAGAGGATAGGGTAGGATAGAGGATAGGATAGGATAGGGGATAGGATAGGATAGAGGATAGGATAGGATAGAGGATAGGATAGGATAGAGGATAGGATACGATAGAGGATAGGATAGGATAGAGTATAGGATATAGGATTGGATAGGATAGAGTAACGGATTTAGGATTGGATAGGATAGAGGATAGGATGGGATAGGATAGAGAATAGGATAGGATATAAGATATTATAGGATAGAGCAAGGATAGGACAGAGGATACGATATTATAGACGATAGGATAGGATAGAGAAGAGGATAGGATAGAGAAGAGGATAGGATAGAGAAGAGGATAGGATAGGATAGAGGATAGGATAGGATAGAGGTTAGGATAGGATAGAGTATAGGATAGGATAGAGGATAGGATAGGATAGAGGATAGGATAGGATAGAGGATAGGATGGGATAGGATAGAGAATAGGATAGGATATAAGATATTATAGAATAGAGCAAGGATAGGACAGAGGACACGATATTATAGACGATAGGATAGGATAGAGGATAGGATAGGATAGAGGATAGCATAGGATAGAGGATAGGATAGGATAGAGGATAGGATAGGATAGAGGATAGGATAGGATAGAGGATAGGATAGGATAGAGGATAGGATAGGATAGAGGATAGGATGGGATAGGATAGAGAATAGGATAGGATATAAGATATTATAGAATAGAGAATAGGATAGGATATAAGATATTATAGAATAGAGCAAGGATAGGACAGAGGACACGATATTATAGACGATAGGATAGGATAGAGGATAGGATAGGATAGAGGATAGGATAGCATAGAGGATAGGATAGAGGATAGGATAGGATAGAGTATCGGATAGGATAAGGTAGAGGATAGGATAGGGGATTGGGTAGCATAGAGGGCAGGAGACGATCGAGGATAGGATGGGATAGGATAGAGAATAGGATAGGATATAAGATATTATAGGATAGAGCAAGGATAGGACAGAGGATACGATATTATAGACGATAGGATAGGATAGAGAAGAGGATAGGATAGATAAAAGGATAGGATAGGATAGAGGATAGGATAGGATAGAGGATAGGATAGGATAGAGGATAGGATAGGATAGAGGATAGGATAGGATAGAGGATAGGATAGGATAGAGGATAGGATAGGATAGAGGATAGGATAGGATAGAGGATAGGATAGGATAGAGGATAGGATAGGATAGAGGATAGGATAGGATAGAGGATAGGATAGGATAGAGGATAGGATAGGATAGAGGATAGGATAGGATAGAGGATAGGATAGGATAGAGGATAGGATAGGATAGAGGATAGGATAGGATAGAGGATAGGATAGGATAGAGGATAGGATAGGATAGAGGATAGGATAGGATAGAGGATAGGATAGGATAGAGGATAGGATAGGATAGAGGATAGGATAGGATAGAGGATAGGATAGCATAGAGGATAGGATAGAGGATAGGATAGGATAGAGTATCGGATAGGATAAGGTAGAGGATAGGATAGGGGATTGGGTAGCATAGAGGGCAGGAGACGATCGAGGATAGGATAGGATAGGGGATTGGATAGGATAGAGGATAGGATAGGATAGGGGATAGGATAGGATAGAGGATAGGATAGGATAGAGGATAGGATAGGATAGAGGATAGGATAGAGGATAGGATAGAGGATAGGATAGGATAGAGGATAGGATGGGATAGGATAGAGAATAGGATAGGATATAAGATATTATAGAATAGAGAATAGGATAGGATATAAGATATTATAGAATAGAGCAAGGATAGGACAGAGGACACGATATTATAGACGATAGGATAGGATAGAGGATAGGATAGGATAGAGGATAGGATAGGATAGAGGATAGGATAGGATAGAGGATAGGATAGGATAGAGGATAGGATAGGATAGAGGATAGGATAGGATAGAATAGAGGATAGGATAGGATAGAGGATAGAATAGGATAGAGGATAGGATAGGATAGGGGATAGGATACGATAGAGGATAGGATAGGATAGAGGATAGGATAGGATAGAAGATAGGATAGGATAGAGGATAGGATACGATAGAGGATAGGATAGGATAGAGGATAGGATAGAGAATAGGATAGGATAGAGGATACGATATTATAGACGATAGGATAGGATAGAGAATAGGATAGGATAGGATAGATGATAGGATAGGATACAGGATAGGATAGGATAGAGGATAGGATAGGATAGAGGATAGGATAGGATAGAGGATAGGATAGGATAGAGGATAGGATAGGATAGAGGATTGGATAGGATAGACGATAGGATATCATAGAGGATAGGATAGGATAGAGCATAGGATCGGATAGACGATAGGATAGGGGATTGGATAGGATAGAGGATAGGATTCGATAGAGGACAGGATTGGATAGGATGGCGGAAAGGATAGGATAGAGGATAGGATACGATAGAAGATAGGATAGGATAGAGGATAGGATAGGATAGAGGATAGGATAGGATACAGGATAGGATAGGATAGAGGATAGGATAGGATAGAATATAGGATAGGATAGGATAGAGGATAGGATAGGATAGAGGATAGTATAGGATAGAGGATAAGATAGGATAGAGGATAGGATAAGTTAGAGGATAGGATAGGATAGAGGATAGGATAGAGGATAGAATAGAGGATTGGATAGGATAGAGGATACGATAGGATAGAGGATAGGATAGAGAATAGGATAGGATCGAGGATAGAATAGGGGATTGGATCGCATACAGGATAGGAGACGGTAGAGGATAGGATAGGATAGAGGATGGGATAGGATAGAGGATAGGACAGGATAGAGGATAGGATAGGATAGAGGATAGGATAGGATAGAGGATAGGATAGGAGAGAAGGATAGGATAGGATAGAGGATAGGATAGGATAGAGGATAGGAGAGGATAGAGGATAGGATAGGTTAGAGGATAGGATAGGATAGAGGATAGGATAGGATAGAGGGTAGGATAGGATAGAGGATAGGATAGGATAGAGGATAGGATAGAGTAGGATAGACGATAGGATAGGATAGAGGATAGGATAGGATAGAGGATAGGATAGGATAGAGGATAGGATATGATAGAGGATAGGATAGGATAGAGGATAGGATAGGATAGAGGATAGGATAGGATAGAGGATAGGATAGGATAGAGGATAGGATGGGATAGAGGATAGGATAGGATAGAGGATAGGGTTGGATAGAGGATAGGATAGGATAGGGGATTGGATCGGATACAGGATAGGATACGATAGAGGATAGGATAGGATAGAGGATAGGATAGAATAGAGGATAGGATAGGATAGAGGATAGAATAGGCTAGAGGATAGGATAGGATAGGGGATAGGATACGATAGAGGATAGGATAGGATAGAGGATAGGATAGGTTAGAGGATAGGATAGGATAGAGGATAGGATAGGATAGAGGATAGGATAGGATAGATGATAGAATAGGATAGAGGATAGGATAGGATAGGGGATAGGATACGATAGAGGATAGGATCGGATAGAGGATAGGATAGGATAGAGGATAGGATAGGATAGAGGATAGGATGGGATAGAGGATAGGATAGGATAGAGGATAGGGTAGGATTGGGGATAGGATAGGATAGGCGATTGGATCGGATACAGGATAGGATACGATAGAGGATAGGGCAGGACAGAGGATAGGATACGATAGAGGATAGGATTCGATAGAGGACAGGATTGGATAGGATGGCGGAAAGGATAGGATAGAGGATAGGATAGGATAGAGGATAGGATACGATAGAAGATAGGATAGGATAGAGGATAGGATAGGATAGAGGATAGGATAGGATAGGGGATAGGATACGATAGAGGATAGGATAGGATAGACGATAGGATAGGATAGAGGATAGGATAGGATAGAGGATAGGATGGGATAGAGGATAGGATAGGATAGAGGATAGGGTAGGATTGGGAATAGGATAGGATAGGCGATTGGATCGGATACAGGATAGGATACGATAGAGGATAGGGCAGGACAGAGGATAGGATACGATAGAGGATAGGATAGGATAGAGGATAGGATAGGATAGAGGATAGGATAGGATAGAGGATAGGATAGGATAGAGGATAGGATAGGATAGAGGATAGGATAGGATAGAGGATAGGATAGGATAGAGGATAGGATAGGATAGAGGATAGGATAGGATAGAGGATAGGATAGGATAGAGGATAGGATAGGATAGAGGATAGGATAGGATAGAGGATAGGATAGGATAGAGGATAGGATAGGATAGAGGATAGGATAGGATAGAGGATAGGATAGGATAGAATAGAGGATAGGATAGGATAGAGGATAGAATAGGATAGAGGATAGGATAGGATAGGGGATAGGATACGATAGAGGATAGGATAGGATAGAGGATAGGATAGGATAGAAGATAGGATAGGATAGAGGATAGGATACGATAGAGGATAGGATAGGATAGAGGATAGGATAGGATAGAGGATAGGATAGGATAGGGGATAGGATACGATAGAGGATAGGATAGGATAGACGATAGGATAGGATAGAGGATAGGATAGGATAGAGGATAGGATGGGATAGAGGATAGGATAGGATAGAGGATAGGGTAGGATTGGGAATAGGATAGGATAGGCGATTGGATCGGATACAGGATAGGATACGATAGAGGATAGGGCAGGACAGAGGATAGGATACGATAGAGGATAGGATAGGATAGAGGATAGGATAGGATAGAGGATAGGATAGGATAGAGGATAGGATAGGATAGAGGATAGGATAGGATAGAGGATAGGATAGGATAGAGGATAGGATAGGATAGAGGATAGGATAGGATAGAGGATAGGATAGGATAGGATAGAGGATAGGATAGGATAGAGGATAGGATAGGATAGAATAGAGGATAAGATAGGATAGAGGATAGAATAGGATAGAGGATAGGATAGGATAGGGGATAGGATACGATAGAGGATAGGATAGGATAGAGGATAGGATAGGATAGAAGATAGGATAGGATAGAGGATAGGATACGATAGAGGATAGGATAGGATAGAGGATAGGATAGAGAATAGGATAGGATAGAGGATACGATATTATAGACGATAGGATAGGATAGAGAATAGGATAGGATAGGATAGATGATAGGATAAGATACAGGATAGGATAGGATAGAGGATAGGATAGGATAGAGGATAGGATAGGATAGAGGATAGGATAGGATAGAGGATAGGATAGGATAGAGGATAGGATAGGATAGAGGATAGGATAGGATAGAGGATAGGATAGGATAGAGGATAGGATAGGATAGAGGATTGGATAGGATAGACGATAGGATATCATAGAGGATAGGATAGGATAGAGCATAGGATCGGATAGACGATAGGATAGGGGATTGGATAGGATAGAGGATAGGATTCGATAGAGGACAGGATTGGATAGGATGGCGGAAAGGATAGGATAGAGGATAGGATAGGATAGAGGATAGGATACGATAGAAGATAGGATAGGATAGAGGATAGGATAGAATAGAGGATAGGATAGGATAGAGGATAGGATAGGATAGAGGATAGGATAGGATAGAATAGAGGATAGGATAGAGAATAGGATAGGATCGAGGATAGAATAGGGGATTGGATCGCATACAGGATAGGAGACGGTAGAGGATAGGATATGATAGAAGATAGGATAGGATAGAGGATAGGGTTGGATAGAGGATAGGATAGGATAGGGGATTGGATCGGATACAGGATAGGATACGATAGAGGATAGGATAGGATAGAGGATAGGATAGAATAGAGGATAGGATAGGATAGAGGATAGAATAGGCTAGAGGATAGGATAGGATAGGGGATAGGATACGATAGAGGATAGGATAGGATAGAGGATAGGATAGGTTAGAGGATAGGATAGGATAGAGGATAGGATAGGATAGAGGATAGGATAGGATAGATGATAGAATAGGATAGAGGATAGGATAGGACAGGGGATAGGATACGATAGAGGATAGGATAGGATAGAGGATAGGATAGGATAGAGGATAGGATAGGATAGAGGATAGGATAGGATAGAGGATAGGATGGGATAGAGGATAGGATAGGATAGAGGATAGGGTAGGATTGGGGATAGGATAGGATAGGCGATTGGATCGGATACAGGATAGGATACGATAGAGGATAGGGCAGGACAGAGGATAGGATACGATAGAGGATAGGATAGGATAGAGGATAGGATAGGATAGAGGATAGGATAGGATAGAGGATAGGATAGGATAGAGCATAGGATCGGATAGACGATAGGATAGGGGATTGGATAGGATAGAGGATAGGATTCGATAGAGGACAGGATTGGATAGGATGGCGGAAAGGATAGGATAGAGGATAGGATAGGATAGAGGATAGGATACGATAGAGGATAGGATAGGACAGAGGATAGGATAGGATAGAGGATAGGATAGGATACAGGATAGGATAGGATAGAGGATAGGATAGGATAGAATAGAGGATAGGATAGGATAGAGGATAGGATAGGATAGAGGATAGGATATAATAGAGGATAGGATAGGATAGAGGATAGGATAGGGTAGAGGATAGGATAGGATAGAGGATAGGATAGGATAGAGGATTGGATAGGATAGACGATAGGATATCATAGAGGATAGGATAGGATAGAGCATAGGATCGGATAGACGATAGGATAGGGGATTGAATAGGATAGAGGATAGGATTCGATAGAGGACAGGATTGGATAGGATGGCTAAAAGGATAGGATAGAGGATAGGATAGGATAGAGGATAGGATACGATAGAGGATAGGATAGGATAGAGGATAGGATAGGATAGAGGATAGGATAGGATAGAGGATAGGATAGGATAGAATAGAGAATAGGATAGGATAGAGGATAGGATAGGATAGAGGATAGTATAGGATAGAGGATAAGATAGGATAGAGGATAGGATTAGTTAGAGGATAGGATAGGATAGAGGATAGGATAGAGGATAGAATAGAGGATTGGATAGGATAGAGGATAGGATAGGATAGAGGATAGGATGGGATAGAGGATAGGATAGGATAGAGGATAGGGTAGGATTGGGAATAGGATAGGATAGGCGATTGGATCGGATACAGGATAGGATACGATAGAGGATAGGGCAGGACAGAGGATAGGATACGATAGAGGATAGGATAGGATAGAGGATAGGATAGGATAGAGGATAGGATAGGATAGAGGATAGGATAGGATAGAGGATAGGATAGGATAGAGGATAGGATAGGATAGAGGATAGGATAGGATAGAGGATAGGATAGGATAGGATAGAGGATAGGATAGGATAGAGGATAGGATAGGATAGAATAGAGGATAGGATAGGATAGAGGATAGAATAGGATAGAGGATAGGATAGGATAGGGGATAGGATACGATAGAGGATAGGATAGGATAGAGGATAGGATAGGATAGAAGATAGGATAGGATAGAGGATAGGATACGATAGAGGATAGGATAGGATAGAGGATAGGATAGAGAATAGGATAGGATAGAGGATACGATATTATAGACGATAGGATAGGATAGAGAATAGGATAGGATAGGATAGATGATAGGATAAGATACAGGATAGGATAGGATAGAGGATAGGATAGGATAGAGGATAGGATAGGATAGAGGATAGGATAGGATAGAGGATAGGATAGGATAGAGGATAGGATAGGATAGAGGATAGGATAGGATAGAGGATAGGATAGGATAGAGGATAGGATAGGATAGAGGATTGGATAGGATAGACGATAGGATATCATAGAGGATAGGATAGGATAGAGCATAGGATCGGATAGACGATAGGATAGGGGATTGGATAGGATAGAGGATAGGATTCGATAGAGGACAGGATTGGATAGGATGGCGGAAAGGATAGGATAGAGGATAGGATAGGATAGAGGATAGGATACGATAGAAGATAGGATAGGATAGAGGATAGGATAGAATAGAGGATAGGATAGGATAGAGGATAGGATAGGATAGAGGATAGGATAGGATAGAATAGAGGATAGGATAGAGAATAGGATAGGATCGAGGATAGAATAGGGGATTGGATCGCATACAGGATAGGAGACGGTAGAGGATAGGATATGATAGAAGATAGGATAGGATAGAGGATAGGGTTGGATAGAGGATAGGATAGGATAGGGGATTGGATCGGATACAGGATAGGATACGATAGAGGATAGGATAGGATAGAGGATAGGATAGAATAGAGGATAGGATAGGATAGAGGATAGAATAGGCTAGAGGATAGGATAGGATAGGGGATAGGATACGATAGAGGATAGGATAGGATAGAGGATAGGATAGGTTAGAGGATAGGATAGGATAGAGGATAGGATAGGATAGAGGATAGGATAGGATAGATGATAGAATAGGATAGAGGATAGGATAGGACAGGGGATAGGATACGATAGAGGATAGGATAGGATAGAGGATAGGATAGGATAGAGGATAGGATAGGATAGAGGATAGGATAGGATAGAGGATAGGATGGGATAGAGGATAGGATAGGATAGAGGATAGGGTAGGATTGGGGATAGGATAGGATAGGCGATTGGATCGGATACAGGATAGGATACGATAGAGGATAGGGCAGGACAGAGGATAGGATACGATAGAGGATAGGATAGGATAGAGGATAGGATAGGATAGAGGATAGGATAGGATAGAGGATAGGATAGGATAGAGGATAGGATAGGATAGAGGATAGGATAGGATAGAGGATAGGATAGGATAGAGGATAGGATAGGATAGAGGATAGGATAGGATAGAATAGAGGATAGGATAGGATAGAGGATAGAATAGGATAGAGGATAGGATAGGATAGGGGATAGGATACGATAGAGGATAGGATAGGATAGAGGATAGGATAGAGAATAGGATAGGATAGAGGATACGATATTATAGACGATAGGATAGGATAGAGAATAGGATAGGATAGGATAGAGGATAGGATAGGATAGAGGATAGGATAGGATAGAGGATAGGATAGGATAGAGGGTAGGATAGGATAGAGGATAGGATAGGATAGAGGATAGGATAGGATAGAGGATAGGATAGGATAGAGGATAGGATAGGATACAGGATAGGATAGGATAGAGGATAGGATAGGATAGAGGATAGGATAGGATAGAGGATAGGATAGGATAGAGCATAGGATCGGATAGACGATAGGATAGGGGATTGGATAGGATAGAGGATAGGATTCGATAGAGGACAGGATTGGATAGGATGGCGGAAAGGATAGGATAGAGGATAAGATAGGATAGAGGATAGGATACGATAGAGGATAGGATAGGACAGAGGATAGGATAGGATAGAGGATAGGATAGGATACAGGATAGGATAGGATAGAGGATAGGATAGGATAGAATAGAGGATAGGATAGGATAGAGGATAGGATAGGATAGAGGATAGGATATAATAGAGGATAGGATAGGATAGAGGATAGGATAGGGTAGAGGATAGGATAGGATAGAGGATAGGATAGGATAGAGGATTGGATAGGATAGACGATAGGATATCATAGAGGATAGGATAGGATAGAGCATAGGATCGGATAGACGATAGGATAGGGGATTGGATAGGATAGAGGATAGGATTCGATAGAGGACAGGATTGGATAGGATGGCTAAAAGGATAGGATAGAGGATAGGATAGGATAGAGGATAGGATACGATAGAGGATAGGATAGGATAGAGGATAGGATAGGATAGAGGATAGGATAGGATAGAGGATAGGATAGGATAGAGGATAGGATAGGATAGAATAGAGAATAGGATAGGATAGAGGATAGGATAGGATAGAGGATAGTATAGGATAGAGGATAAGATAGGATAGAGGATAGGATTAGTTAGAGGATAGGATAGGATAGAGGATAGGATAGAGGATAGAATAGAGGATTGGATAGGATAGAGGATACGATAGGATAGAGGATAGGATAGAGAATAGGATAGGATCGAGGATAGGATAGGGGATTGGATCGGATACAGGATAGGAGACGGTAGTTGATAGGATAGGATAGAGGATGGGATAGGATAGAGGATAGGATAGGATAGAGGATAGGATAGGATAGAGGATAGGACAGGATAGAGGATAGGATAGGATAGAGGATAGGATAGGAGAGAAGGATAGGATAGGATAGAGGATAGGATAGGATAGAGGATAGTAGAGGATAGAGGATAGGATAGGTTAGAGGATAGTATAGGATAGAGGATTGGATAGGATAGAGGGTAGGATAGGATAGAGGATAGGATAGGATAGAGGATAGGATAGAGTAGGATAGACGATAGGATAGGATAGAGGATAGGATAGGATAGAGGATAGGATAGGATAGAGGATAGGATATGATAGAGGATAGGATAGGATAGAGGATAGGATAGGATAGAGGATAGGATAGGATAGAGGATAGGATAGGATAGAGGATAGGATTCGATAGAGCATAGGATCGGATAGCCGATAGGATAGGGGATTGGATAGGATAGAGGATAGGATTCGATAGAGGACAGGATTGGATAGGATGGCGGAAAGGATAGGATAGAGGATAGGATAGGATAGAGGATAGGATAGAATAGAGGATAGGATAGGATAGAGGATAGGATAGGATAGAGGATAGGATAGGATAGAATGGAGGATAGGATAGAGAATAGGATAGGATCGAGGATAGAATAGGGGATTGGATCGCATACAGGATAGGAGACGGTAGAGGATAGGATAGGATAGAGGATGGGATAGGATAGAGGATAGGATAGGATAGAGGATAGGATAGGATAGAGGATAGGATAGGATAGAGGATAGGATAGGATAGAGGATAGGATAGGAGAGAAGGATAGGATAGGATAGAGGATAGGATAGAATAGAGGATAGGAGAGGATAGAGGATAGGATAGGTTAGAGGATAGGATAGGATAGAGGATAGGATAGGATAGAGGGTAGGATAGGATAGAGGATAGGATAGGATAGAGGATAGGATAGGATAGAGGATAGAATAGGCTAGATGATAGAATAGGATAGAGGATAGGATAGGATAGGGGATAGGATACGATAGAGGATAGGATAGGATAGAGGATAGGATAGGATAGAGGATAGGATAGGATAGAGGATAGGATGGGATAGAGGATAGGATAGGATAGAGGATAGGGTAGGATTGGGGATAGGATAGGATAGGCGATTGGATCGGATACAGGATAGGATACGATAGAGGATAGGGCAGGACAGAGGATAGGATACGATAGAGGATAGGATAGGATAGAGGATAGGATAGGATAGAGGATAGGATAGGATAGAGGATAGGATAGGATAGAGGATAGGATAGGATAGAGGATAGGATAGGATAGAGGATAGGATAGGATAGAGGATAGGATAGGATAGAGGATAGGATAGGATAGAGGATAGGATAGGATAGAGGATAGGATAGGATAGAGGATAGGATAGGATAGAGGATAGGATAGGATAGAGGATAGGATAGGATAGAATAGAGGATAGGATAGGATAGAGGATAGAATAGGATAGAGGATAGGATAGGATAGAGGATAGAATAGGATAGAGGATAGGATAGGATAGGGGATAGGATACGATAGAGGATAGGATAGGATAGAGGATAGGATAGGATAGAAGATAGGATAGGATAGAGGATAGGATACGATAGAGGATAGGATAGGATAGATAATAGGATAGAGAATAGGATAGGATAGAGGATACGATATTATAGACGATAGGATAGGATAGAGAATAGGATAGGATAGGATAGATGATAGGATAGGATACAGGATAGGATAGGATAGAGGATAGGATAGGATAGAGGATAGGATAGGATAGAGGATAGGATAGGATAGAGGATAGGATAGGATAGAGGATAGGATAGGATAGAGGATAGGATAGGATAGAGGATAGGATAGGATAGAGGATTGGATAGGATAGACGATAGGATATCATAGAGGATAGGATAGGATAGAGCATAGGATCGGATAGCCGATAGGATAGGGGATTGGATAGGATAGAGGATAGGATTCGATAGAGGACAGGATTGGATAGGATGGCGGAAAGGATAGGATAGAGGATAGGATAGGATAGAGGATAGGATACGATAGAAGATAGGATAGGATAGAGGATAGGATAGAATAGAGGATAGGATAGGATAGAGGATAGGATAGGATAGAGGATAGGATAGGATAGAATAGAGGATAGGATAGAGAATAGGATAGGATCGAGGATAGAATAGGGGATTGGATCGCATACAGGATAGGAGACGGTAGAGGATAGGATAGGATAGAGGATGGGATAGGATAGAGGATAGGATAGGATAGAGGATAGGATAGGATAGAGGATAGGATAGGATAGAGGATAGGATAGGATAGAGGATAGGATAGGAGAGAAGGATAGGGTAGGATAGAGGATAGGATAGAATAGAGGATAGGAGAGGATAGAGGATAGGATAGGTTAGAGGATAGGATAGGATAGAGGATAGGATAGGATAGAGGGTAGGATAGGATAGAGGATAGGATAGGATAGAGGATAGGATAGGATAGAGGATAGAATAGGCTAGATGATAGAATAGGATAGAGGATAGGATAGGATAGGGGATAGGATACGATAGAGGATAGGATAGGGTAGAGGATAGGATAGGATAGAGGATAGGATAGGATAGAGGATAGGATGGGATAGAGGATAGGATAGGATAGAGGATAGGGTAGGATTGGGGATAGGATAGGATAGGCGATTGGATCGGATACAGGATAGGATACGATAGAGGATAGGGCAGGACAGAGGATAGGATACGATAGAGGATAGGATAGGATAGAGGATAGGATAGGATAGAGGATAGGATAGGATAGAGGATAGGATAGGATAGAGGATAGGATAGGATAGAGGATAGGATAGGATAGAGGATAGGATAGGATAGAGGATAGGATTCGATAGAGGACAGGATTGGATAGGATGGCGGAAAGGATAGGATAGAGGATAGGATAGGATAGAGGATAGGATACGATAGAGGATAGGATAGGATAGAGGATAGGATAGGATAGAGGATAGGATAGGATACAGGATAGGATAGGATAGAGGATAGGATAGGATAGAATAGAGGATAGGATAGGATAGAGGATAGGATAGGATAGAGGATAGGATAGGATAGAGGATAGGATAGGATAGAGGATAGGATAGGGTAGAGGATAGTATAGGATAGAGGATAGGATAGGATAGAGGATTGGATAGGATAGACGATAGGATATCATAGAGGATAGGATAGGATAGAGGATAGGATAGGATAGAGGATAGGATGGGATAGAGGATAGGATAGGATAGAGGATAGGGTTGGATAGAGGATAGGATAGGATAGGGGATTGGATCGGATACAGGATAGGATACGATAGAGGATAGGATAGGATAGAGGATAGGATAGAATAGAGGATAGGATAGGATAGAGGATAGAATAGGATAGAGGATAGGATAGGATAGGGGATAGGATACAATAGAGGATAGGATAGGATAGAGGATAGGATAGGTTAGAGGATAGGATAGGATAGAGGATAGGATAGGATAGAGGATATGATAGGATAGATGATAGAATAGGATAGAGGATAGGATAGGATAGGGGATAGGATACGATAGAGGATAGGATAGGATAGAGGATAGGATAGGATAGAGGATAGGATAGGATAGAGGATAGGATGGGATAGAGGATAGGATAGGATAGAGGATAGGGTAGGATTGGGGATAGGATAGGATAGGCGATTGGATCGGATACAGGATAGGATACGATAGAGGATAGGGCAGGACAGAGGATAGGATACGATAGAGGATAGGATAGGATAGAGGATAGGATAGGATAGAGGATAGGATAGGATAGAGGATAGGACAGGATAGAGGATAGGATATGATAAAGGATAGGATAGGATAGAGGATAGGATAGGATAGAGGATAGGATAGGATAGAGGATAGGATAGGATAGAGGATAGGATAGGATAGGATAGAATAGAGGATAGGATAGGATAGAGGATAGAATAGGATAGAGGATAGGATAGGATAGGGGATAGGATACGATAGAGGATAGGATAGGATAGAGGATAGGATAGGATAGAAGATAGGATAGGATAGAGGATAGGATACGATAGAGGATAGGATAGGATAGAGGATAGGATAGAGAATAGGATAGGATAGAGGATACGATATTATAGACGATAGGATAGGATAGAGAATAGGATAGGATAGGATAGAGGATAGGATAGGATACAGGATAGGATAGGATAGAGGATAGGATAGGATAGAGGATAGGATAGGATAGAGGATAGGATAGGATAGAGGATAGGATAGGTTAGAGGATAGGATAGGATAGAGGATAGGATAGGATAGAGGGTGGGATAGGATAGAGGATAGGATAGGATAGAGGATTGGATAGGATAGACGATAGGATATCATAGAGGATAGGATAGGATAGAGCATAGGATCGGATAGACGGTAGGATAGGGGATTGGATAGGATAGAGGATAGGATTCGATAGAGGACAGGATTGGATAGGATGGCGGAAAGGATAGGATAGAGGATAGGATAGGATAGAGGATAGGATACGATAGAGGATAGGTTGGATAGAGGATAGGATAGGATAGAGGATAGGATAGGATAGAGGGTAGGATAGGATAGAGGATAGGATAGGATAGAGGATAGGATAGGATAGAGGATAGGATGGGATAGAGGATAGGATAGGATAGAGGATAGGGTTGGATAGAGGATAGGATAGGATAGGGGATTGGATCGGATACAGGATAGGATACGATAGAGGATAGGATAGGATAGAGGATAGGATGGAATAGAGGATAGGATAGGATAGAGGATAGAATAGGATAGAGGATAGGATAGGATAGAGGATAGGATAGGATAGACGATAGGATAGGATAGAGGATAGGATAGTATAGAGGATAGGATATGACAGAGGATATTATAGGATAGAGGATAGGATACGATAGAGGATAGGATAGGATAGAGTATAGGATAGGATAGAGGATAGGATAGGATAGAGGGTAGGATAGGATAGAGGATAGGATAGGATAGAGGATAGGATAGGTTAGAGGATAGGATAGGATAGAGGATAGGATAGGATAGAGGGTGGGATAGGATAGAGGATAGGATAGGATAGAGGATAGGATAGAGTAGGATAGACGATAGGATAGAGGATAGGATAGGATAGAGGATAGGATATGATAGAGGATAGGATAGGATAGAGGATAGGATAGGATAGAGGATAGGATAGGATAGAGGATAGGATAGGATAGAGGATAGGATGGGATAGAGGATAGGATAGGATAGAGGATAGGGTTGGATAGAGGATAGGATAGGATAGGGGATTGGATCGGATACAGGATAGGATACGATAGACGATAGGATAGGATAGAGGATAGGATGGAATAGAGGATAGGATAGGATAGAGGATAGAATAGGATAGAGGATAGGATAGGATAGAGGATAGGATAGGATAGACGATAGGATAGGATAGAGGATAGGATAGTATAGAGGATAGGATATGATAGAGGATATTATAGGATAGAGGATAGGATACGATAGAGGATAGGATAGGATAGAGTATAGGATAGGATAGAGGATAGGATAGGATAGAGGATAGGATAGGATAGAGGATAGGATAGGATAGAGGATAGGATAGGATAGAGGATAGGATAGGATAGAGGATAGGATAGTATAGAGGATAGGATATGACAGAGGATATTATAGGATAGAGGATAGGATACGATAGAGGATAGGATAGGATAGAGTATAGGATAGGATAGAGGATAGGATAGGATAGAGGATAGGATAGGATAGAGGATAGGATAGGATAGAGGATAGGATAGGTTAGAGGATAGGATAGGATAGAGGATAGGATAGGATAGAGGGTGGGATAGGATAGAGGATAGGATAGGATAGAGGATAGGATAGAGTAGGATAGACGATAGGATAGAGGATAGGATAGGATAGAGGATAGGATATGATAGAGGATAGGATAGGATAGAGGATAGGATAGGATAGAGGATAGGATAGGATAGAGGATAGGATAGGATAGAGGATAGGATGGGATAGAGGATAGGATAGGATAGAGGATAGGGTTGGATAGAGGATAGGATAGGATAGGGGATTGGATCGGATACAGGATAGGATACGATAGACGATAGGATAGGATAGAGGATAGGATGGAATAGAGGATAGGATAGGATAGAGGATAGAATAGGATAGAGGATAGGATAGGATAGAGGATAGGATAGGATAGACGATAGGATAGGATAGAGGATAGGATAGTATAGAGGATAGGATATGATAGAGGATATTATAGGATAGAGGATAGGATACGATAGAGGATAGGATAGGATAGAGTATAGGATAGGATAGAGGATAGGATAGGATAGAGGATAGGATAGGATAGAGGATAGGATAGGATAGAGGATAGGATAGGATAGAGGATAGGATAGGATAGAGGATAGGATAGGATAGAGGATAGGATAGGATAGAATAGAGGATAGGATAGGATAGAGGATAGAATAGGATAGAGGATAGGATAGGATAGAGGATAGAATAGGATAGAGGATAGGATAGGATAGGGGATAGGATACGATAGAGGATAGGATAGGATAGAGGATAGGATAGGATAGAAGATAGGATAGGATAGAGGATAGGATACGATAGAGGATAGGATAGGATAGAGGATAGGATAGAGAATAGGATGGGATAGAGGATACGATATTATAGACGATAGGATAGGATAGAGAATAGGATAGGATAGGATAGATGATAGGATAGGATACAGGATAGGATAGGATAGAGGATAGGATAGGATAGAGGATAGGATAGGATAGAGGATAGGATAGGATAGAGGATAGGATAGGATAGAGGATAGGATAGGATAGAGGATAGGATAGGATAGAGGATAGGATAGGATAGAGGATAGGATAGGATAGAGGATAGGATAGGATATAGGATTGGATAGGATAGACGATAGGATATCATAGAGGATAGGATAGGATAGAGCATAGGATCGGATAGCCGATAGGATAGGGGATTGGATAGGATAGAGGATAGGATTCGATAGAGGACAGGATTGGATAGGATGGCGGAAAGGATAGGATAGAGGATAGGATAGGATAGAGGATAGGATACGATAGAAGATAGGATAGGATAGAGGATAGGATAGAATAGAGGATAGGATAGGATAGAGGATAGGATAGGATAGAGGATAGGGTAGGATAGAGGATAGGATAGGAGAGAAGGATAGGATAGGATAGAGGATAGGATAGGATAGAGGATAGGAGAGGATAGAGGATAGGATAGGTTAGAGGCTGGGATAGGATATAGGATAGGATAGGATAGAGGGTAGGATAGGATAGAGGATAGGATAGGATAGAGGATAGGATAGAGTAGGATAGACGATAGGATAGGATAGAGGATAGGATAGGATAGAGGATAGGATAGGATAGAGGATAGGATATGATAGAGGATAGGATAGGATAGAGGATAGGATAGGATAGAGGATAGGATAGGATAGAGGATAGGATAGGATAGAGGATAGGATGGGATAGAGGATAGGATAGGATAGAGGATAGGGTTGGATAGAGGATAGGATAGGATAGGGGATTGGATCGGATACAGGATAGGATACGATAGAGGATAGGATAGGACAGAGGATAGGATAGAATAGAGGATAGGATAGGATAGAGGATAGAATAGGATAGAGGATAGGATAGGATAGGGGATAGGATACGATAGAGGATAGGATAGGATAGAGGATAGGATAGGTTAGAGGATAGGATAGGATAGAGGATAGGATAGGATAGAGGATATGATAGGATAGATGATAGAATAGGATAGAGGATAGGATAGGATAGGGGATAGGATGGGATAGAGGATAGGATAGGATAGAGGATAGGGTTGGATAGAGGATAGGATAGGATAGGGGATTGGATCGGATACAGGATAGGATACGATAGAGGATAGGATAGGACAGAGGATAGGATAGAATAGAGGATAGGATAGGATAGAGGATAGAATAGGATAGAGGATAGGATAGGATAGGGGATAGGATACGATAGAGGATAGGATAGGATAGAGGATAGGATAGGTTAGAGGATAGGATAGGATAGAGGATAGGATAGGATAGAGGATATGATAGGATAGATGATAGAATAGGATAGAGGATAGGATAGGATAGGGGATAGGATACGATAGAGGATAGGATAGGATAGATGATAGGATAGGATAGAGGATAGGATAGGATAGAGGATAGGATGGGATAGAGGATAGGATAGGATAGAGGATAGGGTAGGATTGGGGATAGGATAGGATAGGCGATTGGATCGGATACAGGATAGGATACGATAGAGGATAGGGCAGGACAGAGGATAGGATACGATAGAGGATGGGATAGGATAGAGGATAGGATAGGATAGAGGATAGGATAGGATAGAGGATAGGATAGGATAGAGGATAGGATAGGATAGAGGATAGGATAGGATAAAGGATAGGATAGGATAGAGGATAGGATAGGATAGAGGATAGGATAGGATAGAGGATAGGATAGGATAGATGATAGGATAGGGTAGGATAGAATAGAGGATAGGATAGGATAGAGGATAGAATAGGATAGAGGATAGGATAGGATAGGGGATAGGATACGATAGAGGATAGGATAGGATAGAGGATAGGATAGGATAGAAGATAGGATAGGATAGAGGATAGGATACGATAGAGGATAGGATAGGATAGAGGATAGGATAGGATAGAGGGTAGGATAGGATAGAGGATAGGATAGGATAGAGGATAGGATAGGATAGAGGATAGGATGGGATAGAGGATAGGATAGGATAGAGGATAGGGTTGGATAGAGGATAGGATAGGATAGGGGATTGGATCGGATACAGGATAGGATACGATAGAGGATAGGATAGGATAGAGGATAGGATGGAATAGAGGATAGGATAGGATAGAGGATAGAATAGGATAGAGGATAGGATAGGATAGAGGATAGGATAGGATAGACGATAGGATAGGATAGAGGATAGGATAGTATAGAGGATAGGATATGATAGAGGATATTATAGGATAGAGGATAGGATACGATAGAGGATAGGATAGGATAGAGTATAGGATAGGATAGAGGATAGGATAGGATAGAGGATAGGATAGGATAGGGGATTGGATCGGATACAGGATAGGATACGATAGAGGATAGGATAGGACAGAGGATAGGATAGAATAGAGGATAGGATAGGATAGAGGATAGAATAGGATAGAGGATAGGATAGGATAGGGGATAGGATACGATAGAGGATAGGATAGGATAGAGGATAGGATAGGTTAGAGGATAGGATAGGATAGAGGATAGGATAGGATAGAGGATATGATAGGATAGATGATAGAATAGGATAGAGGATAGGATAGGATAGGGGATAGGATACGATAGAGGATAGGATAGGATAGATGATAGGATAGGATAGAGGATAGGATAGGATAGAGGATAGGATGGGATAGAGGATAGGATAGGATAGAGGATAGGGTAGGATTGGGGATAGGATAGGATAGGCGATTGGATCGGATACAGGATAGGATACGATAGAGGATAGGGCAGGACAGAGGATAGGATACGATAGAGGATGGGATAGGATAGAGGATAGGATAGGATAGAGGATAGGATAGGATAGAGGATAGGATAGGATAGAGGATAGGATAGGATAGAGGATATTATAGGATAAAGGATAGGATAGGATAGAGGATAGGATAGGATAGAGGATAGGATAGGATAGAGGATAGGATAGGATAGATGATAGGATAGGGTAGGATAGAATAGAGGATAGGATAGGATAGAGGATAGAATAGGATAGAGGATAGGATAGGATAGGGGATAGGATACGATAGAGGATAGGATAGGATAGAGGATAGGATAGGATAGAAGATAGGATAGGATAGAGGATAGGATACGATAGAGGATAGGATAGGATAGAGGATAGGATAGAGAATAGGATAGGATAGAGGATACGATATTATAGACGATAGGATAGGATAGAGAATAGGATAGGATAGGATAGAGGATAGGATAGGATACAGGATAAGATAGGATAGAGGATAGGATAGGATAGAGGATAGGATAGGATAGAGGATAGGATAGGATAGAGGATAGGATAGGATAGAGGATAGGATAGGATAGAGGATAGGATAGGATAGAGGATTGGATAGGATAGACGATAGGATATCATAGAGGATAGGATAGGATAGAGCATAGGATCGGATAGACGATAGGATAGGGGATTGGATAGGATAGAGGATAGGATTCGATAGAGGACAGGATTGGATATGATGGCGGAAAGGATAGGATAGAGGATAGGATAGGATAGAGGATAGGATACGATAGAGGATAGGATAGGATAGAGGATAGGATAGGATAGAGGATAGGATAGGATAGAGGATAGGATAGGATAGAGGATAGGATAGGATAGAGGATAGGATACGATAGAGGATAGGATAGGATAGAGGATAGGATAGGATAGAGGATAGGATAGGATAGAGGATAGGATAGGATAGAGGATAGGATAGGATAGAATAGAGGATAGGATAGGATAGAGGATAAGATAGGATAGAGGATAGTATAGGATAGAGGATAAGATAGGATAGAGGATAGGATAAGTTAGAGGATAGGATAGGATAGAGGATAGGATAGAGGATAGAATAGAGGATTGGCTAGGATAGAGGATACGATAGGATAGAGGATAGGATAGAGAATAGGATAGGATCGAGGATAGGATAGGGGATTGGATCGGATACAGGATAGGAGACGGTAGAGGATAGGATAGGATAGAGGATGGGGTAGGATAGAGGATAGGATAGGATAGAGGATAGGATAGGATAGAGGATAGGATAGGATAGAATAGAGGATAGGATAGGATAGAGGATAGAATAGGATAGAGGATAGGATAGGATAGGGGATAGGATACGATAGAGGATAGGATAGGATAGAGGATAGGATAGAGAATAGGATAGGATAGAGGATACGATATTATAGACGATAGGATAGGATAGAGAATAGGATAGGATAGGATAGAGGATAGGATAGGATAGAGGATAGGATAGGATAGAGGATAGGATAGGATAGAGGATAGGATAGAATAGAGGATAGGATAGGATAGAGGATAGAATAGGATAGAGGATAGGATAGGATAGGGGATAGGATACGATAGAGGATAGGATAGGATAGAGGATAGGATAGGTTAGAGGATAGGATAGGATAGAGGATAGGATAGGATAGAGGATATGATAGGATAGATGATAGAATAGGATAGAGGATAGGATAGGATAGAGGATAGGATGGGATAGAGGATAGGATAGGATAGAGGATAGGGTTGGATAGAGGATAGGATAGGATAGGGGATTGGATCGGATACAGGATAGGATACGATAGAGGATAGGATAGGATAGAGGATAGGATAGAATAGAGGATAGGATAGGATAGAGGATAGAATAGGATAGAGGATAGGATAGGATAGGGGATAGGATACAATAGAGGATAGGATAGGATAGAGGATAGGATAGGTTAGAGGATAGGATAGGATAGAGGATAGGATAGGATAGAGGATATGATAGGATAGATGATAGAATAGGATAGAGGATAGGATAGGATAGGGGATAGGATACGATAGAGGATAGGATAGGATAGAGGATAGGATAGGATAGAGGATAGGATAGGATAGAGGATAGGATGGGATAGAGGATAGGATAGGATAGAGGATAGGGTAGGATTGGGGATAGGATAGGATAGGCGATTGGATCGGATACAGGATAGGATACGATAGAGGATAGGGCAGGACAGAGGATAGGATACGATAGAGGATAGGATAGGATAGAGGATAGGATAGGATAGAGGATAGGATAGGATAGAGGATAGGACAGGATAGAGGATAGGATATGATAAAGGATAGGATAGGATAGAGGATAGGATAGGATAGAGGATAGGATAGGATAGAGGATAGGATAGGATAGAGGATAGGATAGGATAGGATAGAATAGAGGATAGGATAGGATAGAGGATAGAATAGGATAGAGGATAGGATAGGATAGGGGATAGGATACGATAGAGGATAGGATAGGATAGAGGATAGGATATGATAGAAGATAGGATAGGATAGAGGATAGGATACGATAGAGGATAGGATAGGATAGAGGATAGGATAGAGAATAGGATAGGATAGAGGATACGATATTATAGACGATAGGATAGGATAGAGAATAGGATAGGATAGGATAGAGGATAGGATAGGATACAGGATAGGATAGGATAGAGGATAGGATAGGATAGAGGATAGGATAGGATAGAGGATAGGATAGGATAGAGGATAGGATAGGTTAGAGGATAGGATAGGATAGAGGATAGGATAGGATAGAGGATAGGATAGGATAGAGGGTAGGATAGGATAGAGGATAGGATAGGATAGAGGATAGGATAGGATAGAGGATAGGATGGGATAGAGGATAGGATAGGATAGAGGATAGGGTTGGATAGAGGATAGGATAGGATAGGGGATTGGATAGGATAGACGATAGGATATCATAGAGGATAGGATAGGATAGAGCATAGGATCGGATAGACGATAGGATAGGGGATTGGATAGGATAGAGGATAGGATTCGATAGAGGACAGGATTGGATAGGATAGAGGATAGGATAGGATAGAGGATAGGATACGATAGAGGATAGGTTGGATAGAGGATAGGATAGGATAGAGGATAGGATAGGATAGAGGGTAGGATAGGATAGAGGATAGGATAGGATAGAGGATAGGATAGGATAGAGGATAGGATGGGATAGAGGATAGGATAGGATAGAGGATAGGGTTGGATAGAGGATAGGATAGGATAGGGGATTGGATCGGATACAGGATAGGATACGATAGAGGATAGGATAGGATAGAGGATAGGATGGAATAGAGGATAGGATAGGATAGAGGATAGAATAGGATAGAGGATAGGATAGGATAGAGGATAGGATAGGATAGACGATAGGATAGGATAGAGGATAGGATAGTATAGAGGATAGGATATGATAGAGGATATTATAGGATAGAGTATAGGATAGGATAGAGGATAGGATAGGATAGAGGATAGGATAGGATAGAGGATAGGATAGGATAGAGGATAGGATAGGTTAGAGGATAGGATAGGATAGAGGATAGGATAGGATAGAGGGTGGGATAGGATAGAGGATAGGATAGGATAGAGGATAGGATAGAGTAGGATAGACGATAGGATAGAGGATAGGATAGGATAGAGGATAGGATATGATAGAGGATAGGATAGGATAGAGGATAGGATAGGATAGAGGATAGGATAGGATAGAGGATAGGATAGGATAGAGGATAGGATGGGATAGAGGATAGGATAGGATAGAGGATAGGGTTGGATAGAGGATAGGATAGGATAGGGGATTGGATCGGATACAGGATAGGATACGATAGAGGATAGGATAGGATAGAGGATAGGATGGAATAGAGGATAGGATAGGATAGAGGATAGAATAGGATAGAGGATAGGATAGGATAGAGGATAGGATAGGATAGACGATAGGATAGGATAGAGGATAGGATAGTATAGAGGATAGGATATGATAGAGGATATTATAGGATAGAGGATAGGATACGATAGAGGATAGGATAGGATAGAGTATAGGATAGGATAGAGGATAGGATAGGATAGAGGATAGGATAGGATAGAGGATAGGATAGGATAGAGGATAGGATAGGATAGAGGATAGGATAGGATAGAGGATAGGATAGGATAGAGGATAGGATAGGATAGAGGATAGGATAGGATAGAGGATAGGATAGGATAGAGGATAGGATAGGATAGAGGATAGGATAGGATAGAGGATAGGATAGGAGAGAAGGATAGGATAGGATAGAGGATAGGATAGGATAGAGGATAGGATAGGATAGAGGATAGGATATGATAGAGGATAGGATAGGATAGAGGATAGGATAGGATAGAGGATAGGATAGGATAGAGGATAGGATAGGATAGAGGATAGGATGGGATAGAGGATAGGATAGGATAGAGGATAGGGTTGGATAGAGGATAGGATAGGATAGGGGATTGGATCGGATACAGGATAGGATACGATAGAGGATAGGATAGGACAGAGGATAGGATAGAATAGAGGATATGATAGGATAGATGATAGAATAGGATAGAGGATAGGATAGGATAGGGGATAGGATACGATAGAGGATAGGATAGGATAGATGATAGGATAGGATAGAGGATAGGATAGGATAGAGGATAGGATGGGATAGAGGATAGGATAGGATAGAGGATAGGGTAGGATTGGGGATAGGATAGGATAGGCGATTGGATCGGATACAGGATAGGATACGATAGAGGATAGGGCAGGACAGAGGATAGGATACGATAGAGGATGGGATAGGATAGAGGATAGGATAGGATAGAGGATAGGATAGGATAGAGGATAGGATAGGGTAGGATAGAATAGAGGATAGGATAGGATAGAGGATAGAATAGGATAGAGGATAGGATAGGATAGGGGATAGGATACGATAGAGGATAGGATAGGATAGAGGATAGGATAGGATAGAAGATAGGATAGGATAGAGGATAGGATACGATAGAGGATAGGATAGGATAGAGGATAGGATAGAGAATAGGATAGGATAGAGGATACGATATTATAGACGACAGGATAGGATAGAGAATAGGATAGGATAGGATAGAGGATAGGATAGGATACAGGATAAGATAGGATAGAGGATAGGATAGGATAGAGGATAGGATAGGATAGAGGATAGGATAGGATAGAGGATAGGATAGGATAGAGGATAGGATAGGATAGAGGATAGGATAGGATAGAGGATAGGATAGGATAGAGGATTGGATAGGATAGACGATAGGATATCATAGAGGATAGGATAGGATAGAGCATAGGATCGGATAGACGATAGGATAGGGGATTGGATAGGATAGAGGATAGGATTCGATAGAGGACAGGATTGGATATGATGGCGGAAAGGATAGGATAGAGGATAGGATAGGATAGAGGATAGGATACGATAGAGGATAGGATAGGATAGAGGATAGGATAGGATAGAGGATAGGATAGGATAGAGGATAGGATAGGATAGAGGATAGGATAGGATAGAATAGAGGATAGGATAGGATAGAGGATAAGATAGGATAGAGGATAGTATAGGATAGAGGATAAGATAGGATAGAGGATAGGATAAGTTAGAGGATAGGATAGGATAGAGGATAGGATAGAGGATAGAATAGAGGATTGGATAGGATAGAGGATACGATAGGATAGAGGATAGGATAGAGAATAGGATAGGATCGAGGATAGGATAGGGGATTGGATCGGATACAGGATAGGAGACGGTAGAGGATAGGATAGGATAGAGGATGGGGTAGGATAGAGGATAGGATAGGATAGAGGATAGGATAGGATAGAGGATAGGATAGGATAGAGGATAGGATAGGATAGAGGATAGGATAGGAGAGAAGGATAGGATAGGATAGAGGATAGGATAGGATAGAGGATAGGAGAGGATAGAGGATAGGATAGGTTAGAGGATAGGATAGGATAGAGGATAGGATAGGATAGAGGGTAGGATAGGATAGAGGATAGGATAGGATAGAGGATAGGATAGAGTAGGATAGACGATAGGATAGGATAGAGGATAGGATAGGATAGAGGATAGGATAGGATAGAGGATAGGATATGATAGAGGACAGGATAGGATAGGGGATTGGATCGGATACAGGATAGGAGACGGTAGAGGATAGGATAGGCAAGAGGATGGGATAGGATAGAGGATAGGATAGGATAGAGGATAGGATAGGATAGAGGATAGGATAGGATAGAGGATAGGATAGGTTAGAGGATAGGATAGGATAGAGGATAGGATAGGATAGAGGGTGGGATAGGATAGAGGATAGGATAGGATAGAGGATAGGATAGAGTAGGATAGACGATAGGATAGAGGATAGGATAGGATAGAGGATAGGATACGATAGAGGATAGGATAGGATAGAGGATAGGATAGGATAGAGGATAGGATAGGATAGAGGATAGGATAGGATAGAGGATAGGATGGGATAGAGGATAGGATAGGATAGAGGATAGGGTTGGATAGAGGATAGGATAGGATAGGGGATTGGATCGGATACAGGATAGGATACGATAGAGGATAGGATAGGATAGAGGATAGGATGGAATAGAGGATAGGATAGGATAGAGGATAGAATAGGATAGAGGATAGGATAGGATAGAGGATAGGATAGGATAGACGATAGGATAGGATAGAGGATAGGATAGTATAGAGGATAGGATATGATAGAGGATATTATAGGATAGAGGATAGGATACGATAGAGGATAGGATAGGATAGAGTATAGGATATAGGATTGGATAGGATAGAGTAACGGATTTAGGATTGGATAGGATAGAGGATAGGATGGGATAGGATAGAGAATAGGATAGGATATAAGATATTATAGGATAGAGCAAGGATAGGACAGAGGATACGATATTATAGACGATAGGATAGGATAGAGAATAGGATAGGATAGGATAGAGGATAGGATAGAATAGAGGATAGGATAGGATAGAGGATAGAATAGGATAGAGGATAGGATAGGATAGGGGATAGGATACGATAGAGGATAGGATAGGATAGAGGATAGGATAGGATAGAGGATAGGATAGGATAGAGGATAGGATAGGATAGAATGGAGGATAGGATAGGATAGAGGATAGGATAGGATAGAGGATAGGATAGGATAGAGGATAAGATAGGATAGAGGATAGGATAGGATAGAGGATAGGATAGGTTAGAGGATAGGATAGGATGGAGGATAGGATAGGATAGAGGATAGGATAATATAGAGGATAGGATAGGATAGAGGATAGGATAGGATAGAGGATAGGATAGGATAGAGGATAGGGTAGGATAGAGGATAGGATAGGATAGGGGATTGGATCGGATACAGGATAGGATACGACAGAGGATAGGATAGGATAGAGGATAGAATAGAATAGAGGATAGGAAAGGATAGAGGATAGGATAGGATAGGATAGAAGATAGGATAGGATAGAGGATAGGATAGCATAGAGGATAGGATAGGATAGAGGATAGGATAGGATAGAGGATAGGATAGGATAGAGGATAGGATAGGATAGAGGATAGGATAGGATAGAGGATAGGATAGGATAGAGGATAGGATAGGATAGAGGATAGAGGATAGAGGATAGATGATAGGATAGGATAGAGGATAGGGTAGGATAGAGGATAGGATGGGATAGAGGATAGGATAGGATAGAGGATAGGGTAGGATAGAGGATAGGATAGGATAGGGGATTGGATCGGATACAGGATAGGATAGGATAGAGGATAGTATAGGATAGAGGATTGGATAGGATGGACGATAGGATATCATAGAGGATAGGATAGGATAGAGCATAGGATCGGATAGACGATAGGATAGGGGATTGGATAGGGTAGAGGATAGGACTCGATAGAGGACAGGATTGGATAGGATGGCGGAAAGGATAGGATAGAGGATAGGATAGAATAGAGGATATGATAGGATAGAGGATAGGATAGGATAGAGGATAGGATAGGATAGAAGATAGGATAGGATAGAGGATAGGAGAGGATTGAGGATAGGATCGGATAGAGGATAGGATAGGGGATTGGATAGGATAGAGGATAGGATAGGATAGAGGATAGGATAGGATAGAGGATAGGATAGGATAGAGGATATGATAGGATAGAGGATAGGTTAGGATGGAGTATAGGATAGGATTCAGGATAGGATCGTTTTGAGGATAGGATAGGATAGAGGATAGGATTTAATAGATGATAGGAAAGAATAGAGGATAGGATATAGGACTGGATCAGATAGAGGATAGGATACGATAGAGGATAGGATTTAATAGATGATAGGAAAGAATAGAGGATAGGATATAGGACTGGATAGGATAGAGGATAGGATAGGATAGCGGATAGGATGGGATGGAGTATAGGATAGGATTGAGGATAGGATAGGATAGAGGATAGGATAGGATAGAGAATAGGATAGGATAGAGGATAGGACAGGATAGAGAATAGGATAGGATAGAGGATATGATAGGATAGAAGATAGGATAGGATAGAGGATAGGAGAGGATTGAGGATAGGATCGGATAGAGGATAGCATAGGGGATTGGATAGGATAGAGGATAGGATAGGATAGAGGATAGGATAGGATAGAGGATATGATAGGATAGAGGATAGGTTAGGATGGAGTATAGGATAGGATTCAGGATAGGATCGGGTTGAGGATAGGATAGGATAGAGGATTGGATTTAATAGATGATAGGAAAGAATAGAGGATAGGATATAGGACTGGATAGGATAGAGGATAGGATACGATAGAGGATAGGATTTGTTCAGGACTCCAACGTTCAAAATTGCCGGTAATCGGGTGCGAGTTTACATATCGATCACGCGCTTCGATCGATAGCGCCGCGTTACGATTACAAACGTTCCTGCCGTTGTCCTTTGTCTTCTTGATCCAGACAGCGAACGATCAACACGTATATTATCTCCGCGCCTATCGCATTCTTGTAACCGTCTCGCGCAAAACCTTTCGGAGTCGACGCTTATCGCTACCGTGCCTATCGCGGGATTATCGTCTCCGTAGTGAACGTCTGGTATCGTGAAATAAAAAAGGGTTCTTTTTCGTGACCGAACAAGTGGTAACTCTTTAAATCCCGTATACCGCTGTATATCCTTGACAGGATAGTTCCACTATCCAAATCAACCTCGCTGCACGAGAAAACATTGGTCCTTCGAGCCGGATTGCAGTGAGTTTCGGTGAAGAAACATTTGTGAGGTGAAAAAGATCTTGTTCGGCAATTTGACGACGGTTGAGTGATCCGTTGGACATTCAAAGTTGAAGGACAAAAGGACTAGTCGGTCTGTAACAGTTCACAATGGGTGACCTCAAGACGCTTCTTCAACACCAAATCGATGCCGCTCGTATTGTCGAACGTACCCTTGACAATTTCAAGAAGATCGGCAAAGCAAAATTAACGGTAGCAACCGTTAAGAATCGAATCGCAAGACTTAGCGAATCTTTTGCCGAGTGCCAACGTCTGCATAAGCAGCTCTCTGCCGTTGCCACGGACGCGGAGCGTTCCACCGTGGGTTACTTCACCCAGGATCGATTCATGGCCGTGCACGAGATTTACATGGAAACATCGGACTACATGGCGGAAACTCTTTCTCGTCTCGCAGCTGCCGACTCATCTGGTACTGACTCGACGCCGTCGCCAGCAGGACCTGTCTCGCAACCTGATGACGACAAGAGTCGAATGCCAACGCTCAATCTGCCGACATTCTCTGGAGCCTTCAGTGAGTGGGAAACCTTCCGCGATCGCTTTACAGCGATGGTCATCTCTCGTAAAGGTCTGTCAAACGTATCTCGTTTCGAATATTTGTTAGCGTGTTTGCAAGGCGCGGCAAGTGATCTCGTCGAGAACATCGCGATAACCGATGCGGGCTTCGCGATCGCGTGGGACCTCCTGGTAGAGTGTTTTGAAAACAAGCGGCTGTTAGTGACAACGCATTTAGAAACTCTGTACGACCTTCCACAAGTTCATTCCGAGTCTGCCGATCAGCTGCGAAGCCTTCGCGACAAAGCCAACAAGGCGATAAAAGCCCTGCAGAATCTCGATCGTCCCGTCGAACATTGGGGCGACTTACTCGTTTTCTTCGTAACAACGAAATTAGATTCCGAGTCGCGGAAGGCTTGGGAGTTGAAACTCGGCGATAACACAGATTGTCCGACATTTGAAACGCTTAATACATTTCTAAAATCGCGAATACGCGCGTTACAAACAATTAAGCCGTCCCCGTCGGGAGCGGCCTCTCGGATCGCGGACTCGGCAGCAACCAAATCGAGTCGTGTTCGTGCGACTTCGTTACACGGTGCTGCTGCCGTCAAGAGCCCGTGCGAGTTATGCAAAGCGAATCACATACTCGGACAATGCGCGTTATTTAAAAGTAAATCTGTCGAACAACGGGTCGAGTTCGCGAAAGGGACAAACCGGTGCATGAACTGTTTGAGTCCGTACCATTCGACGAAAAAATGTACGAGTTCATATAACTGTTCCATTTGTAAAAGGCGTCATCACACCTTGTTACATATCAACAACGCGACTGCGTCATCAACCGGTACCGCGTCATCGAATAACTCTACGTTAACGACCGAGAATGTCACATCGCTGCTCACGTCTTGTTCTGTTCCGCGCGTGACTGCCACACAGCAAGTCTTGCTCGCGACTGCATGGGTCGAACTGCGGTCACCGTCTGGCCGTTCAGAGAAAATTCGCGCGTTACTCGATCAAGGCTCGGTCATTTCTATAATTGCCGAGAATTTAACACAACGACTCCGACTACCGCGTTCGCGTGTTTCAGTCAGCATTACCGGAATCGGCAATAACGCGGTTGCTTGTCGCTCATCGACAACATTTACCGTAGCATCGTGTAAAACGGACTCCGTATACTCCATGAGCGCTTACGTACTACGTTCATTGTCGAACTATCTGCCACATCAAGTGTCGACAGGCGTCCGGCTCTCTCATATTCGCGATCTGGAATTGGCGGACGACAATCCCTTTGACTCGGCTCCAATCGAACTAATTATCGGTGCGGATCAGTACGGGTTGCTTCTTTTAGAAGGTTTGCGAAAGGGCCCGGTGAACGAGCCGACGGCTCAAAACACCACGTTAGGCTGGATCCTTTCCGGTCCCGTTCCATCTTTCGCATCCAATGCTCCTACTTCCGTTGCCAGCTTCCACTGCAACGTTTCGGGGAATCTCGATGCCGAACTTCGACGATTTTGGGAAGTCGAGGAGTTACCGTTCGTCACGCGTCTTTCTCCTGCTGAACAAAAGTGCGAGGAACATTTTCAACGCACGCATACGCGGGCTCCAAATGGACAGTATATCGTTCGCTTGCCTTTTATCGAAGGACCTCCCATCGATATTGGCCCTTCGCTCTCCGCGGCGAACACCATGTTCCTAAGACAGGAAAATCGGTTGCAACGAAACGCGGAGCATTCAGCAGAATACGCTCAGTTCCTACGTGAGTACGAGGCCCTCGGTCATATGGCCGAAGTCACCGACACGCAAACGGTTCCGTCACTTCAAACCGTGTACATACCGCATCACGCGGTTATTCGGGAACACAGCGCTACAACACGGCTTCGTGTCGTTTTCAACGCATCCTCGAAAACGGGAAACGGGACATCACTCAACGACCACTTATTGATCGGTCCCAAATTACAAACGGACTTAGCCGCTGTAATTCTTCGATGGCGCCGCTATCGATACGTCTTTATCGCCGACATTGCTAAAATGTACCGGCAGATCTTGGTCGACCACAAGGACGTTGACTATCAACGGATTTTGTGGCGATCTTCTCCCTCAGAACCATTGCGGCATTATCGGCTCTTGACCGTTACGTACGGTACCGGTCCAGCTCCTTATCTTGCTTTACGGGTCCTCCAACAACTCGCTAAGGACGAAGGGTCGAAATATCCTCTCGCGCAGCTGGTTCTTCGCGACCAAATCTATGTGGACGACTGCGTCTTCGGCGCGGACGATCCACGGCTAGCACGTAAAACACGTGACCACGTAACTGCCCTGTTGCAAGAGGGTGGCTTTAAATTGCGCAAATGGGCTAGTAATTGCCCTGCATTAATTGCCGATATCGATCCCTCAGATCATGGTCTTGCTGCCAGCAAACCATTGTTACCAGATGACAATTTAAAGGTCCTTGGTATCAACTGGAATCCCGGGAACGACTCATTTCGTTTCGACATCGGAATTCAAAACGTCATTCCGGCAACAAAACGGGAAATTCTTTCGACAATCGCTCGATTCTACGACCCGCTGGGATGGGCCGCTCCCGTTGTTATCGTGGCAAAAATTCTGATGCAACGCCTCTGGTTGCAGAAGTGTGATTGGGATGAGACCATCCCGACCGAGTTCCGCGAAACGTGGACCACGTATTGCACGCAACTTCCCCTGCTCCGATCTATCGTTCTCCCTCGGTGGACAGGACACGGGTTAAACGTTTTAAAAACAGAACTGCATGGCTTCGCCGATGCCTCGCAAAACGCCTATGCCGCAGTTGTTTACTCTCGCGTTACAACTAACAACGGTGAGATTCTAGTCTCTCTTCTCGCTGCAAAGTCTAAAGTGGCTCCGCTCAAATCCTTCACCATTCCGCGCCTTGAGCTATGCGGAGTTGTACTCCTTTCTCGTCTAATGTCGTTCATAAGAACTTCGTTCGAGGACTCTGCGTGCGAGATGCACGGCTGGACCGATTCCACGATTACTCTCGCATGGATAAGTCAACCCGCGTCTCGTTGGAAAACGTTTGTCGCGAATCGAGTCGCGAACATTCAGGAACTAGTACCAAAATGTCAGTGGCACCATGTTATATCGGAAGACAATCCTGCCGACTGCGCCTCTCGCGGAATCCACGTCCCTCAGTTTGTGAACCATAGCCTATGGTGGCACGGCCCGAGGTGGCTCAAATCGCCATCTACCTCGTGGCCTTGCGAGACCACTCCGCTCAAGGCAACGACGGAGGAACGGATACCGGTCGCTCTTCACGCAGTCACTGTACCAGAACCGTGGGATCTAGCTACACGATTCTCGAGTTGGCCCAAGCTTCTCCGCGTGACTGCGTATATTTTGCGCTTTATCAAAAGACTACAGTCATACCGTAACCTGTCCGAATCGTCAATCTCGGCCACGGAAGGTCACTCGGAAAATTGTCCAAATCCAAGCGCGCTGCTTCCGATAGAAATTCGACAAGCGCGCACGTATTGGCTGAAACATATTCAACAAACGGTACTTCCGGTTGAATTTCAGCGGTTATACGGTAAGCATCCGCTCCCGCGACAAAGTCCAGTGCTCTCTTTAAACCCGTATCTCGATTCGGAGGGACTGATTCGCGTTGGCGGGCGCCTTCGAAATTCGGCATTACCCGAGGAAACCAAACATCCGATTATCCTTGCCTCGCATCCTCTCGTTTCGCTGCTCATCAGCCATCTGCACCGTAGTTTGCTACACGCAGGCCCTCAACTAACGCTAGCGAAGTTGCGACAAGAATTCTGGCTCCTACGGGCACGTCCTACTGTTCGCCAAGTTTTATACAAGTGCGTGATCTGTGCGCGACAGCGTGCGACAATTCCGTTCGAATTGATGGGAGAGCTTCCGGCGGTACGCGTTACCCGCTCAGAAAGAGCATTCTTACACTGTGGCGTGGACTACGCGGGCCCCATCGCAGTCCGAACGACTCCCGGTCGCGGACATAAATCGACAAAGGCGTATATCGCACTTTTTATATGTATGGCGACGCGTGCGGTACACCTCGAATTAGTAGGATCCTATACAACGGATGCGTTCCTAGCGTGCTACGATCGGTTCATCTCGCGTCGCGGTTTACCGGTCGCCATGTATAGCGATAATGGAACCACGTTCCAGGGTGCCGACAAAGAACTGACCACGGCCTTTCGATCCGCCACGCGCGACCCGAATCTCCTTAACAAACTCGCGAGCGATCAGGTAGCATGGCACTTCATTCCTCCCTCCGCTCCGCATTTCGGCGGACTGTGGGAAGCCGGAATTCGAAGCATGAAACACCATCTTAAACGAGTCATCGGTTCGCACACTCTGACGTTCGAAGAGATGACTACCGTATTATGTCAGATCGAAGCTTGCATGAACTCCCGTCCGATTGCTCCGAGGTCGGAAAATATCGACGATTATACAGCGCTGACCCCGGGTCACTTCCTTATCGGCACGGCGATCACTACTATTCCTACCGTAACTCTGCTCGATGTAAACGATTCGCGCTTGACTCGTTGGCAGCTCTTAAAGAAACTGTACGAAAGTGTTTGGAAAGCGTGGTCGAATGACTATATTCACTCGTTGCAACAACGCACGAAATGGCGCACCGCGAGTCACCTCGCAAAGGTTGGTCGTATCGTCCTTCTCCGAAACGCCCTTGCACCTCCGTGTAAGTGGGAACTTGCGCGGATAATCAAATGTCATCCCGGAGAGGATAACATTATTCGCGTCGTAACAATTAAGACTGCCAACTCGGAGTACAAACGGCCGATCGTCAAACTGTGTTTCCTCCCCGTTGATATCAACGAAACTGATACCCTCGATGCAAAAAACGCGGACGAGACACAGCCCCAAAACAAACAACCGCTCCGTCACGGCGGGCGGTCATAAAATGTACAAAATAGGCTAAGACGCGCTACGTAAAGTGTAATTCTCGAGCGTACGCATTTCGCCACGAGGTTCAGCGAAACCTTTTCGTTGTACCTCCCTCCTTTTGTAATCGGATACAACTATCCGAGGCGGGCGGTATGTTCAGGACTCCAACGTTCAAAATTGCCGGTAATCGGGTGCGAGTTTACATATCGATCACGCGCTTCGATCGATAGCGCCGCGTTACGATTACAAACGTTCCTGCCGTTGTCCTTTGTCTTCTTGATCCAGACAGCGAACGATCAACACGTATATTATCTCCGCGCCTATCGCATTCTTGTAACCGTCTCGCGCAAAACCTTTCGGAGTCGACGCTTATCGCTACCGTGCCTATCGCGGGATTATCGTCTCCGTAGTGAACGTCTGGTATCGTGAAATAAAAAAGGGTTCTTTTTCGTGACCGAACAAGTGGTAACTCTTTAAATCCCGTATACCGCTGTATATCCTTGACAGGATAGTTCCACTATCCAAATCAACCTCGCTGCACGAGAAAACAGGATTTAATAGATGATAGGAAAGAATAGAGGATAGGATATAGGACTGGATAGGATAGAGGATAGGATAGGATATAGGATATTATAGGATAGAGGATAGGATAGGATAGAGGATAGGATAGGATAGAGGATAGGATAGGATAGAGGATAGGATAGGATAGAGGATAGGATAGGATAGAGGATAGGATAGGATAGAGGATAGGATAGGATAGAGGATAGGATAGGATAGAGGATAGGATAGGATAGAGGATAGGATAGGATAGAGGATAGGATAGGATAGAGGATAGGATAGGATAGAGGATAGGATAGGATAGAGGATAGGATAGGATAGAGGATAGGATAGGATAGAGGATAGGATAGGATAGAGGTTAGGATAGGATAGAGGATAGGATAGGATAGAGGATAGGATAGGATAGAGGATAGGATAGGATAGTGGATAGGATAGGATAGACGATAGGATAGGATAGAGGATAGGATAGTATAGAGGATAGGATATGATAGAGGATATTATAGGATAGGGGATAGGATACGATAGAGGATAGGATAGGATAAAGGATAGGATAGGATAGAGGATAGGATAGGATAGAGGATAGGATAGGATAGAGGATAGGATAGGATAGAGGATAGGATAGGATAGAGGATAGGATAGGATAGAGGATAGGATAGGATAGGATAGAGAATAGGATAGGATAGAGGATAGGATAGGATAGAGGATAGGATAGGATAGAGGATAGGATAGGATAGAGGATAGGATAGGATAGAGGATAGGATAGGATAGAGGATAGGATAGGATAGAGGATAGGATAGGATAGAGGATAGGATAGGATAGAGGATAGGATAGGATAGAGGATAGGATAGGATAGAGGATAGGATAGGATAGAGGATAGGATAGGATAGAGGATAGGGTGGGATAGGATAGGATATAAGATATTATAGGATAGAGCAAGGATAGGACAGAGGATACGATATTATAGACGATAGGATAGGATAGAGAATAGGATAGGATAGGAAAGAGGATAGGATAGGATAGAGGATAGGATAGGATAGAGGATAGGATAGGATAGAGGATAGGATAGGATAGAGGATAGGATAGGATAGAGGATAGGATAGGATAGAGGATAGGATAGGATAGATGATAAGATAGGATAGAGGATGACCGGTGGTCGTGTCCAACGTGAGGGTGGTGCCCCCCGTTGTCATTCCGCCACCGGTCGTCCCGGCCTCGTGGATGGAGGTGACGAGCAAGGCGGCGAAGAGGGCCAAGAAGAAGATGGCCGCGGAGGAGGCTGCGGCGAGAGCAGTCGCGGCCGAGGCAGCTGCCGCCGCTTCACGGCTGCAGGCTGCGAGGGAGCCGAGGGCGGCGGGCGGCGCACGAGTGCTGGGCGGCGCGAGCGAGGCGAAGCCCGCCGCCGGGAGGGACGGTGGCCTGGGACGCACCCTCAGAACCGGAGCAGTGGCCATCACCATCCCCGAGAGCTGCAAGCTCACTTATTCGGAGGTGATGGCCAGGGCAAAAGAGAGGGTGGACCTCAAGGCTATCGGGATCGAGTCGGGGGTGCTTCCCAGGCGGTCGAAAACCGGCGGGATCCTCCTGGAGGTCAGGGGCACGGGGTGCCAGGAGAAGGCACGGGCCCTCTCCGGGAGGATCGCCGAGGCGCTTGGGGGGACCGGGGTTAAGGTCTCCCAGGCGGTCAAGCGCGGCGAGGTGCGCGTGGCGGGCCTGGACGACTCGGTGTCGTCCGGGGACGTAGCGGTGGCGCTGGCGGAGGCGGGGGGGTGTTCCGCGGCGGAGTTCCGGGTCGGCGAGATCCGCAGACCCGCCTCGGAGCAGGCGCTGGGCTTCTGTTGGGCCCAGGGCCCCCTCGCGGCCGTCAAGAAAGTGGTGGCGGGAGGCCGGCTGCTGGTCGGCTCGTCCTCGGCCCGCGTCGAGGCGCTGAGGGAGCGGCCCCTCCAATGCTTCCGTTGCTTGGAGACGGGGCACACGCGGGCGACATGCAAGAGCGCGGTCGACAGAGGCGCGTTGTGCTACCGCTGCGGGGCGGCGGAGCACCGGGCTTCGGTCTGCAAGGCCGCCCCCAGGTGTCCGCTCTGCGCGGACCTGGGGAGACCATCGGGCCATAGATTCGGGGCCAAAGCGTGTGCCCCGGCTCCCAAGAGGGGCCGCGCGGCGACGAAAGAGAAGGGCGCGTCTGGGGCTGCATCCGCGCAGCGGCCGCAGACGGCGCCGGGGGCCCGGCCCTCCCAGGGAGGGGACTCTGCAGAGCCCATGTTAGAGTAGGTACTTTTAATCCTACTCCGGTTCTGCAGGCGAACCTCAACCACTCGCGCGCGGCACAGGACCTGTTTGTCCAAGCCGTGCGCGAGTGGGGGGCTGGGCTGGCAGTTGCGGCGGAGCCGTACGCAATCCCCGAACACCCCTTCTGGGTGGGGGACGAGATCGGCTCCGTAGTAATAGTGGCGGGAAGCCGCCCCGGGTCCCCGTCGGTCTCCCTTCTGGAGCGGGGCGAGGGATTCGTGGCGGTGCAATGGGGGGACATCGCGGTTGTCGGGATCTACATCTCGCCGAGCTGTGGCCTCGATCAATTTCGGGGGTTCCTGGGTGGGCTGAACAGCTGCATCGCGCGGTGCAGCGCCCGCCCGGTTCTCGTTTTGGGAGACTTCAATGCCCACGCGGTATCGTGGGGGAGTCCCAGGACGACCACTAGGGGTAGCGAGGTGTTAACCTGGGCGGCCGGCCTGGATCTCCGGTTGATTAACCGGGGATCCACGCCGACGTGCGTGCGTCCGCAGGGGGTCTCGATTGTCGACCTGACATGGGGGACTCCCTCGGCCGTGCGCCGGGTGTCGGGATGGAGGGTGGCCGAGGAGATAGAGATTGCGTCAGACCATACGCCCATCGTCATGGACGTGTGGCCCACCCTCCACGCGCGGGATTCCCGGCCGGGCCGGGGGGACCGACGGCCGCGATGGGCCTTGAAGCGGCTGGACGCGGACGCGTTCGGGGCCGCGGTAGCCGCGGCGACATGGACGGGGCCGGCCCTGTCCGAGCTGGCGCCTGCGCAAGGGGCGAGGCGGCTGTGGGAGGTAATGACGGCGGTGTGCGACACCGCCATGCCCCGCAGCCGGTTCGCCCTCAGGAGGGCGGCGTACTGGTGGTCCGCCGGCATTGCGGAGCTCCGGCGTGCCTGCAATGCCGCGCGGCGTCGGTACGGCCGAGCGCGTAGGAGGCGCGACGACGAGGAGGCGACGGCGAGGCTCGGCGGGGAGTACCGAGCCGCGCTCGGGGTTCTCCGCAGGGCTATCGCGCGGGCCAAGGCCGACGCGTGGTTGGAGCTCGTCGGCATGGTGGACTCCGATCCATGGGGGCGCCCGTACAAGCTTGTCATGAACAAGCTGCGCGCGTGGGCGCCTCCGGTGACGGAGTCGATGGACCCCCACCTGCTCGAGGGAGTGGTGGCGTCCCTCTTCCCGCGAGAGGGGGGACAACTGCGCCGCTCCCATTGGGAACAGGAGCCTCTCTCCTGGTCCGCAGAGTGGGAGGTGTCGGCCGGCGAGCTGGGTGAGGCGATGGCAAGGGCGCGGCGGGTGGGCCGCAAGGCCCCGGGCCCGGACGGGGTGCCGGGCCGCGCGTTGGTCTTGGCCCTGGAGGGGGGACTCGCCGCCGAACTCCGGCAGCTGTATAACGGCTGTCTGAGGGAGGGGGTGTTCCCCACGGAGTGGAAGTCGGGCAGGTTGGTCCTCCTTCCGAAGGGGGGCAAGTCCCGGGACTCGCCCTCAGGGTACCGGCCAATTTGTCTGCTGGACGAGGCGGGGAAGTTGTTCGAGCGCGTACTCGTTGGACGCCTCGTCCGGCACCTGTCGGCGGGAGGGGTCCCCGATCTGAGCGGGGTTCAATTCGGCTTCCGGGAGGGTCTCTCCACCGTCGACGCTATTCGGCGGGTGAGGGCTCTCTCGGAGGCCTGTACGAGGGGGGGCGGTGTTGCGTTGGCGATATCCTTGGATATCGCTAACGCGTTCAACACCGTCCCCTGGGATCGGATAATGGAGGCCCTGGTCTTCCACCGGGTGCCTCTGTATCTCAGAAGGGTGATCGGGAGCTATCTCTCCGACAGGGGTATAGAGTATCCCGGCCGGTACGGGATGGTGCGCAGGGGCGTCGTGCGCGGGGTTCCGCAGGGCTCGGTGTTGGGCCCGTTGCTGTGGAATCTTGCGTACGATCGCGTCCTGCGGGAGGAGATGCCTCCCGGGGTCAGCCTGACGTGTTACGCCGACGACACGCTGGTATTGGCCACCGGGAGGTATGCGAAGGAGGCCATCTGCCTGGCGGAGCGCGGCGCGTGGCGCGCGGTGCGCGCGATCCGGTCGCTGGGCCTAGAGGTGTCCGTCGAGAAAACCAGGGCCATGTGGTTTCTCCGCTCGGCCCGGTTGGCGGCGCCTCCCCAGTGCTGGATCTGCGTGGGGGAGGGGATGGTCAAGGTCGGGTCCCAGATGCGGTACCTGGGACTCGAGCTTGACGGCCGGTGGCGTTTTGACCGCCACCTTGAGTCGCTGGCGCCCCGGGCGGAGAGGGCGACCGCTGCGCTCGGTCGCCTTCTCCCGAATCTCGGGGGACCCTGTGGACGGGTGCGATGTCTGTTCGCGGTGGTGGTGCGAGTTTTGGTCCTGTACGGAGCCCCTGTATGGGCGCGCGATGTCTTGGCTAGGGGGCGCAGTGGCGGCACACGGTCGCTGCTGCGTCGCATCGAGCGCAGGCTGGCCATAGGCATCGTGCGGGGGTACCGCACCATTTCATACGCGACGGCGATGGTGATGTCGGGGCTGATCCCCCTCGAGCTGGAGGCCCGCGTGTTGGCGGATGTGCATACGCACTCCAGGGAACTCCGGCTCCGGGGGGTGGCCCCGGATCAGGCGCGGCTCATGGTGGATGAGCTCAGGCGACATGCTCGGCGGCACGCAGCCCGGGAGTGGCGCGATAGCCTTCCCGGGACTAGGGAGGGCGAGAGGCGGGCCGTTCGGGCCATCCTCCCGGTGTTCGATCAATGGAACAGGGGATGGATGGGGCATAGGGTCTCCTACCGGGTGACGCAGGTGATGAGCAGGCACGGGTGCTTCGGCGACTACCTGTGTCGCATCGGGAGGGAGACCGAGGAGGCGTGTCACCACTGCGGCGAGCCGCGGGACACGGCGCAACACACTCTGGAGGAGTGTCCGGCATGGGGGGGAGAGCGCCGTGCCCTGCGGCGCGCGGTGGGCCACGACCTCTCGCTCCCGGCTGTCGTCGCTGCGGCAGCCGGTGGCGAGGAGGCGTGGAGGGGGTTCGCTTCCTTCTGCGAGCGGGTTATGCTGCGGAAGGAGGCTGCGGAACGGGATCGGGAGCGTAATCACGATCCCGGCCGAAGGGGGGGGAGGCGGCGCAGGGTACGCCCCGGGGGCGTACCCCCGTTGCGACGCCTCTGACGCGAATGGGGACGCCCTTGATGATCTCGAGGCGGGGGATCGGATATCCCCTTACACTCGGTCACCAACGGCGTCCCCGGAGGCCGCCGGGCATCTCGGGCGGGGGCTCGGATGCTCATCGGGCGGCCTAACAGGGGGGGAAGGCGCCACGTCGTCCGTTGCGTGGTGCCTTCGGATAGAGTAGGTACGGGAGGGGGCCGCGTCCCCCCCCTGGGTGGTATGCTAAGGCGGGGGCACACCGGATTGACATGCGCGCGCAGAGCACGGGTGCCCCCAGGAGTCTAGGGAAGGACGGGGAGGAGTTAGTGGGTATAGTCGGCGTTGCACCAACCAGCCGAGAAGTCCCACATAACCCGGACCACCCCCCCCGGGGGGGGGGGGGTTCGGGTATCCGTAACGAGATTACCTCCTCGAAAAAAAAAAAAAAAAAAAAATAGGATAGGATAGAGGATAGAATAGGATAGAGGATTGGATAGGATAGACGATAGGATATCATAGAGGATAGGATAGGATAGAGCATAGGATCGGATAGACGATAGGATAGGGGATTGGATAGGATAGAGGATAGGATTCGATAGAGGACAGGATTGGATAGGATGGCGGAAAGGATAGGATAGAGGATAGGATAGGATAGAGGATAGGATACGATAGAGGATAGGATAGGATAGAGGATAGGATAGGATAGAGGATAGGATAGGATAGAGGATAGGATAGGATAGAGGATAGGATAGGATAGAAAAGAGGATAGGATAGGATAGAGGATAGGATAGGATAGAGGATAGTATAGGATAGAGGATAAGATAGGATAGAGGATAGGATAAGTTAGAGGATAGGATAGGATAGAGGATAGGATAGAGGATAGAATAGAGGATTGGATAGGATAGAGGATACGATAGGATAGAGGATAGGATAGAGAATAGGATAGGATAGAGGATAGGACAGGATAGAGGATAGGATAGGATAGGGGATAGGATAGGATAGAGGATAGGGGGATTGGATCGGATACAGGATAGGATACGATAGAGGATAGGATAGGGGTAGAGGATAGGATAGAATAGAGGATATGATAGGATAGAGGATAGGATAGGATAGGATAGAGGATAGGATAGGATAGTGGATAGGATAGGATAGGATAGGATAGAGGATAGGATAGGATAGATGATATTGTAGGATAGAGGAAGGATAGGACAGAGGATACGATATTATAGAGGATAGGATAGCATAGCGGAAAGGGTAGGATAGAGGATAGGATCGGGGATTGGATAGGATAGAGGACAGGAGACGATAGAGGATAGGATAGGATAGAGGATAGAATAGGATAGAGGATAGGATAAGTTAGAGGATAGGATAGGATAGAGGATAGGATAGAGGATAGAATAGAGGATTGGATAGGATAGAGGATACGATAGGATAGAGGATAGGATAGAGAATAGGATAGGATAGAGGATAGGATAGGGGATTGGATCAGATACAGGATAGGAGACGGTAGAGGATAGGATAGGATAGAGGATGGGATAGGATAGAGGATAGGATAGGATAGAGGATAGGATAGGATAGAGGATAGGACAGGATAGAGTATAGGATAGGATAGAGGATAGGATAGGATAGAGGATAGGATAGGATAGAGGATAGGATAGGATAGAGGATAGGATAGGATAGAGGATAGGATAGGATAGAGGATAGGATAGGATAGAGGATAGGATAGAGGATAGGATAGGATAGAGGATAGGATAGGATAGAGGATAGGATGGGATAGGATAGGATAGGATAGGATAGAGGATAGGATAGGATAGTGGATAGGATAGGATAGGATAGGATAGAGGATAGGATAGGATAGATGATATTGTAGGATAGAGGAAGGATAGGACAGAGGATACGATATTATAGAGGATAGGATAGCATAGCGGAAAGGGTAGGATAGAGGATAGGATCGGGGATTGGATAGGATAGAGGACAGGAGACGATAGAGGATAGGATAGGATAGAGGATAGAATAGGATAGAGGATAGGATAAGTTAGAGGATAGGATAGGATAGAGGATAGGATAGAGGATAGAATAGAGGATTGGATAGGATAGAGGATACGATAGGATAGAGGATAGGATAGAGGATAGGATAGGGGATTGGATCAGATACAGGATAGGAGACGGTAGAGGATAGGATAGGATAGAGGATGGGATAGGATAGAGGATAGGATAGGATAGAGGATAGGATAGGATAGAGGATAGGACAGGATAGAGGATAGGATAGGATAGAGGATAGGATAGGATAGAGGATAGGATAGGATAGAGGATAGGATAGGATAGAGGATAGGATAGGATAGAGGATAGGATAGGATAGAGGATAGGATAGGATAGAGGGTAGGAAAGTGGATAGAATATAATACAGTACAGGATAGGATTGAGTATAGGATGGGATAGAGGATACGATAGGGTATTGGATAGGATAGAGGATAGGATAGGATAGAGGATAGGATAGGATAGAGGATAGGATAGGATAGAGGATAGGATAGGATAGAGGATAGGATAGGATAGAGGATAGGATAGGATAGAGGATAGGATAGGATAGAGGATAGGATAGGATAGAGGATAGGATAGGATAGAGGACAGGATAGGATAGAGGATATTGTAGGATAGAGGATAGGATAGGATAGAGGATAGGATAGGATAGGGGATAGGATACGATAGAGGATAGGTTAGGATAGACGATACGATATGATAGAGGGTAGGAAAGTGGATAGGATATAATACAGTACAGGATAGGATTGAGTATAGGATGGGATAGAGGATACGATAGGGTATTGGATAGGATAGAGGATAGGATAGGATAGAGGATAGGATAGGATAGAGGATAGGATAGGATAGAGGATAGGATAGGATAGAGGATAGGATAGGATAGAGGATAGGATAGGATAGAGGATAGGATAGGATAGAGGATAGGATAGGATAGAGGATAGGATAGGATAGAGGACAGGATAGGATAGAGGATATTGTAGGATAGAGGATAGGATAGGATAGAGGATAGGATAGGATAGTGGATAGGATAGGATAGGATAGAGGATAGGATAGGATAGATGATATTGTAGGATAGAGGAAGGATAGGACAGAGGATACGATATTATAGAGGATAGGATAGCATAGCGGAAAGGGTAGGATAGAGGATAGGATCGGGGATTGGATAGGATAGAGGACAGGAGACGATAGAGGATAGGATAGGATAGAGGATAGAATAGGATAGAGGATGGGATAGGATAGGGGACAGGATACGTTAGAGGATAGGATAGGATAGAGGATAGGATAGGATAGAGGATAGGATAGGATAAAGGATAGGATATGATAGAGGATAGAATAGGATAGAGGATATGATAGGATAGGGGATAGGATACGATAGAGGATAGGTTAGGATAGACGATACGATATGATAGAGGGTAGGAAAGTGGATAGGATATAATACAGTACAGGATAGGATTGAGTATAGGATGGGATAGAGGATACGATAGGGTATTGGATAGGATAGAGGATAGGATAGGATAGAGGATAGGATAGGATAGAGGATACGATAGGATAGAGGATAGGATAGAGGATAGGATAGGATAGAGGATAGGATAGGATAGAGGATAGGATAGGTTAGAGGATAGGATAGGATAGAGGATAGGATAGGATAGAGGATAGGATAGGATAGGATAGAGGATAGGATAGGATAGAGGATAGGATAGGATAGAGGATAGGATAGGATAGAGGATAGAATAGGATAGAGGATATGATAGGATAGAGGATAGGATAGGATAGGATAGTGGATAGGATAGGATAGGATAGGATAGAGGATAGGATAGGATAGATGATATTGTAGGATAGAGGAAGGATAGGACAGAGGATACGATATTATAGAGGATAGGATAGCATAGCGGAAAGGGTAGGATAGAGGATAGGATCGGGGATTGGATAGGATAGAGGACAGGAGACGATAGAGGATAGGATAGGATAGAGGATAGAATAGGATAGAGGATAGGATAAGTTAGAGGATAGGATAGGATAGAGGATAGGATAGAGGATAGAATAGAGGATTGGATAGGATAGAGGATACGATAGGATAGAGGATAGGATAGAGGATAGGATAGGGGATTGGATCAGATACAGGATAGGAGACGGTAGAGGATAGGATAGGATAGAGGATGGGATAGGATAGAGGATAGGATAGGATAGAGGATAGGATAGGATAGAGGATAGGACAGGATAGAGGATAGGATAGGATAGAGGATAGGATAGGATAGAGGATAGGATAGGATAGAGGATAGGATAGGATAGAGGATAGGATAGGATAGAGGATAGGATAGGATAGAGGATAGGATAGGATAGAGGATAGGATAGAGGATAGGATAGGATAGAGGATAGGATAGGATAGAGGATAGGATAGGATAGAGGATAGGATGGGATAGGATAGGATATAAGATATTATAGGATAGAGCAAGGATAGGACAGAGGATACGATATTATAGACGATAGGATAGGATAGAGAATAGGATAGGATAGGAAAGAGGATAGGATAGGATAGAGGATAGGATAGGATAGAGGATAGGATAGGATAGAGGATAGGATAGGATAGAGGATAGGATAGGATAGAGGATAGGATAGGATAGAGGATAGGATAGGATAGAGGATAGAATAGGATAGAGGATAGGATAGGATAGAGGATAGGATACGATAGAGGATAGGATAGGATAGAGCATAGGATCGGATAGACGATAGGATAGGATAGAGGATAGGATAGGATAGAGGATAGGATAGGATGGAAAAGAGGATAGGATAGGATAGAGGTTAGGATAGGATAGAGGATAGTATAGGATAGAGGATAAGATAGGATAGAGGATAGGATAAGTTAGAGGATAGGATAGGATAGAGGATAGGATAGAGGATAGAATAGAGGATTGGATAGGATAGAGGATACGATAGGATAGAGGATAGGATAAGTTAGAGGATAGGATAGGATAGAGGATAGGATAGAGGATAGAATAGAGGATTGGATAGGATAGAGGATACGATAGGATAGAGGATAGGATAGAGAATAGGATAGGATAGAGGATAGGATAGGGGATTGGATCAGATACAGGATAGGAGACGGTAGAGGATAGGATAGGATAGAGGATGGGATAGGATAGAGGATAGGATAGGATAGAGGATAGGATAGGATAGAGGATAGGACAGGATAGAGGATAGGATAGGGGATAGGATAGGATAGAGGATAGGGGATTGGATCGGATACAGGATAGGATACGATAGAGGATAGGATAGGATAGAGGATAGGATAGAATAGAGGATATGATAGGATAGAGGATAGGATAGGATAGGATAGAGGATAGGATAGGATAGTGGATAGGATAGGATAGGATAGGATAGAGGGTAGGATAGGATAGATGATATTGTAGGATAGAGGAAGGAGAGGACAGAGGATACGATATTATTGAGAATAGGATAGCATAGCGGAAAGGGTAGGATAGAGGATAGGATCGGGGATTGGATAGGATAGAGGACAGGAGACGATAGAGGATAGGATAGGATAGAGGATAGAATAGGATAGAGGATAGGATAAGTTAGAGGATTGGATAGGATAGAGGATACGATAGGATAGAGGATAGGATAGAGAATAGGATAGGATAGAGGATAGGATAGGGGATTGGATCAGATACAGGATAGGAGACGGTAGAGGATAGGATAGGATAGAGGATGGGATAGGATAGAGGTTAGGATAGGATAGAGGATAGGATATAATAGAGGATAGGACAGGATAGAGGATAGGATAGGATAGGGGATAGGATAGGATAGAGGATAGGGGATTGGATCGGATACAGGATAGGATACGATAGAGGATAGGATAGGATAGAGGATAGGATAGAATAGAGGATATGATAGGATAGAGGATAGGATAGGATAGGATAGAGGATAGGATAGGATAGTGGATAGGGTAGGATAGGATAGGATAGAGGATAGGATAGGATAGATGATATTGTAGGATAGAGGAAGGATAGGACAGAGGATACGATATTATAGAGGATAGGATAGCATAGCGGAAAGGGTAGGATAGAGGATAGGATCGGGGATTGGATAGGATAGAGGACAGGAGACGATAGAGGATAGGATAGGATAGAGGATAGAATAGGATAGAGGATGGGATAGGATAGGGGATAGGATACGTTAGAGGATAGGATAGGATAGAGGATAGGATAGGATAGAGGATAGGATAGGATAAAGGATAGGATAGGATAGAGGATAGAATAGGATAGAGGGTAGGATAGGATAGGGGATAGGATACGATAGAGGATAGGTTAGGATAGAGGATAGGATAGGATAGAGGATAGGATAGGATAGAGGATAGGATGGGATAAAGGATAGGATATGATAGAGGATAGAATAGGATAGAGGATATGATAGGATAGGGGATAGGATACGATAGAGGATAGGTTAGGATAGACGATACGATATGATAGAGGGTAGGAAAGTGGATAGGATATAATACAGTACAGGATAGGATTGAGTATAGGATGGGATAGAGGATACGATATGATAGAGGATAGGAAAGAGGATAGGATATAATACAGTATAGGATAGGATTGAGTATAGGATGGGATAGAGGATACGATAGGGTATTGGATAGGATAGAGGATAGGATAGGATAGAGGATAGGATAGGATAGAGGATAGGATAGGATAAGGGATAGGATAGAATAGAGGATAGGATAGGATAGAGGATAGGATAGGATAGAGGATAGGATAGGTTAGAGGATAGGATAGGATAGAGTATATTGTAGGATAGAGGATATAATAGGATATAAGACAGGATAGAGGATAGGATAGGATAGAGGATAGGATATGATAGAGGATAGGATAGGATAGAGGATAGGATATGATAGAGGATAGGATAGGATAGAGGATAGGATAGGATAGAGGATAGGATAGGATAGAGGATAGGATAGGATAGAGGATAGGATAGGATAGAGGATAGGATTGGATAGAGGATAGGATTGGATAGAGGATAGGATAGAATAGAGGATAGGACAGAGGATAGGATAGGATAGAGGATAGGATAGGATAGAGGATAGGATAGGATAGAGGATAGGATAGGATAGGATAGAGGATAGGATAGGATAGAGGAGAGGATAGGATAGAAGATAGGATAGGATAGAGGATAGGATAGGATAGAGGATAGGATAGAATAGAGGTTAGGATAGTATAGAGGATAGGATAGGATAGAGGATAGGGTAGGATAGGGCATTGGATAGGATAGAGGATAGGATAGGATAGAGGATACGATAGGATAGAGGATAGGATAGGATAGAGGATAGGATTGGATAGAGGATAGGATAGAAAAGAGGATAGGATAGAGGATAGGATAGGATAGAGGACAGGATAGGATAGAGGATAGGATAGGATAGAGGATAGGATAGGATAGAGGATAGGATAGGATAGAGGATAGGATAGGATAGAGGAGAGGATAGGATAGAAGATAGGATAGGATAGAGGATAGGATAGGATAAGGGATAGGATAGAATAGAGGATAGGATAGGATAGAGTATAGGATAGGATAGAGAATAGGATAGGATAGATGATATTATAGGGTAGAGGATAGGATAGGATAGAGGATAGGATAGGGTAGAGGATAGGATAGGATAGAGGATAGGATAGGATAGAGTATAGGATAGGATAGAGAATAGGATAGGATAGATGATATTATAGGGTAGAGGATAGGATAGGAGGAAGGATATGATACGATAGAGGATAGGAAAGAGGATAGGATATAATACAGTATAGGATAGGATTGAGTATAGGATGGGATAGAGGATAGGATAGGGTATTGGATAGGATAGAGGATAGGATAGGATAGAGGATAGGATAGGATAGAGGATAGGATAGGATAGAGGATAGGATAGGATAGAGGATAGGATAGGATAGAGGATAGGATAGGATAGAGGAGAGGATAGGATAGAGGATAGGATAGGATAGAGGATAGGATAGGATAGAGGATAGGATAGGATAGAGGATGGGATAGGATAGAGAATAGGATAGGATAGATGTTATTATAGGATAGAGGATATCATAGGATAGATGTTATTATAGGATAGAGGATAGGATACGATAGAGGATAGGATACAGGGTAGGATAGGATAGAGGATATGATCGGATTGAGGATAGGATACGATAGAGGATAGGATAGGATAGAGGATAGGATAGGATAGAGGATAGGATAGGATAGAGGATAGGATAGGATAGAGGATAGGATAGGATAGAGGATAGGATAGGATAGAGGATAGGATAGGATAGAGGATAGGATAGGATAGAGGATAGGATAGGATAGAGGATAGGATAGGATAGAGGATAGGATAGGATAGAGGATAGGATAGGATAGAGGATAGGATAGGATAGAGGATAGGATAGGATAGAGGATAGGATAGGATAGAGGATAGGATAGGATAGAGGATAGGATGGGATAGAGGATAGGATAGGATAGAGGATAGGATAGGATAGAGGATAGGATAGGATAGAGGATAGGATAGGATAGAGGATAGGATAGGATAGAGGATAGGATAGGATAGAGGATAGGATAGGATAGAGGATAGGATAGGATAGAGGATAGGATAGGATAGAGGATAGGATAGGATAGAGGATAGGATAGGATAGATGATAGGATTGGATAGAGGATAGGATAGGATAGAGGATAGGATAGGATAGAGGATAGGATAGGATAGAGGATAGGATAGGATAGAGGATAGGATAGGATAGACGATAGGATAGGATAGAGGATAGGATAGTATAGAGGATAGGATATGATAGAGGATATTATAGGATAGAGGATAGGATACGATAGAGGATAGGATAGGATAGAGTATAGGATATAGGATTGGATAGGATAGAGTAACGGATTTAGGATTGGATAGGATAGAGGACAGGATGGGATAGGATAGAGAATAGGATAGGATATAAGATATTATAGGATAGAGCAAGGATAGGACAGAGGATACGATATTATAGACGATAGGATAGGATAGAGAAGAGGATAGGATAGGATAGAGGATAGGATAGGATAGAGGATAGAGGATAGGATAGGATAGAGGATAGGATAGGATAGAGGATAGGATAGGATAGAGGATAGGATAGAGGATAGAATAGAGGATTGGATAGGATAGAGGATACGATAGGATAGAGGATAGGATAGAGAATAGGATAGGATAGAGGATAGGATAGGGGATTGGATCGGATACAGGATAGGAGACGGTAGAGGATAGGATAGGATAGAGGATGGGATAGGATAGAGGATAGGATAGAATAGAGGATAGGATAGGATAGATGATAGGATTGGATAGAGGATAGGATAGGATAGAGGATAGGATAGGATAGAGGATAGGATAGGATAGAGGATAGGATAGGATAGAGGATAGGATAGGATAGACGATAGGATAGGATAGAGGATAGGATAGTATAGAGGATAGGATATGATAGAGGATATTATAGGATAGAGGATAGGATACGATAGAGGATAGGATAGGATAGAGTATAGGATATAGGATTGGATAGGATAGAGTAACGGATTTAGGATTGGATAGGATAGAGGATAGGATGGGATAGGATAGAGAATAGGATAGGATATAAGATATTATAGGATAGAGCAAGGATAGGACAGAGGATACGATATTATAGACGATAGGATAGGATAGAGAAGAGGATAGGATAGGATAGAGGATAGGATAGGATAGAGGATAGGATAGGATAGAGGATAGGATAGGATAGAGGATAGGATAGGATAGAGGATAGGATAGGATAGAATAGAGGATAGGATAGGATAGAGGATAGGATAGGATAGAGGATAGTATAGGATAGAGGATAAGATAGGATAGATGATAGGATAAGTTAGAGGATAGGATAGGATAGAGGATAGGATAGAGGATAGAATAGAGGATTGGATAGGATAGAGGATACGATAGGATAGAGGATAGGATAGAGAATAGGATAGGATAGAGGATAGGATAGGGGATTGGATCGGATACAGGATAGGAGACGGTAGAGGATAGGATAGGATAGAGGATGGGATAGGATAGAGGATAGGATAGAATAGAGGATAGGATAGGATAGAGGATAGGACAGGATAGAGGATAGGATAGGATAGGGGATAGGATAGGATAGAGGATAGGGGATTGGATCGGATACAGGATAGGATACGATAGAGGATAGGATAGGATAGAGGATAGGATAGAATAGAGGATATGATAGGATAGAGGATAGGATAGGATAGGATAGAGGATAGGATAGGATAGTGGATAGGATAGGATAGGATAGAGGATAGGATAGGATAGATGATATTGTAGGATAGAGGAAGGATAGGACAGAGGATACGATATTATAGAGGATAGGATAGCATAGCGGAAAGGGTAGGATAGAGGATAGGATCGGGGATTGGATAGGATAGAGGACAGGAGACGATAGAGGATAGGATAGGATAGAGGATAGAATAGGATAGTGGATGGGATAGGATAGGGGACAGGATACGTTAGAGGATAGGATAGGATAGAGGATAGGATAGGATAGAGGATAGGATAGGATAAAGGATAGGATATGATAGAGGATAGAATAGGATAGAGGATATGATAGGATAGGGGATAGGATACGATAGAGGATAGGTTAGGATAGAGGATACGATATGATAGAGGGTAGGAAAGTGGATAGGATATAATACAGTACAGGATAGGATTGAGTATATGATGGGATAGAGGATACGATAGGGTATTGGATAGGATAGAGGATAGGATAGGATAGAGGATAGGATAGGATAGAGGATAGGATAGGATAGAGGATAGGATAGGATAGAGGATAGGATAGGATAGAGGATAGGATAGGATAGAGGATAGGATAGGATAGAGGATAGGATAGGATAGAGGACAGGATAGGATAGAGGATATTGTAGGATAGAGGATAGGATTGGATAGAGGTTAGGATAGTATAGAGGATAGGATAGGATAGAGGATATTGTAGCATAGAGAATATAATAGGATATAGGATAGGATAGGATAGAGGATAGGGTAGGATAGAGGATAGGATAGGATAGAGGATAGGATAATATAGAGGATAGGATAGGATAGAGGATAGGATAGGATAGGGGATAGGATAGGATAGAGGATAGGATAGGATAGAGGATAGGATAGGATAGAGGATAGGATAGGATAGAGGATAGGATCGGATAGAGAATAGTATAGGATAGATGATATTATAGGATAGAGGATACGATAGGATAGAGAATAGTATAGGATAGATGATATTAAAAGATAGAGGATAGGATAGGATAGAGTATACGATACAGAATATGATAGGATGGAGGATAGGATAGGATAGGATAGAGGATAGCTTAGGATAGAGGATAGGATATGATAGAGGATAGGATAATATAGAGGATACGATATGTTAGAGAATAGGAAAGAGGATAGGATATAATACAGTATATGATAGGATCGAGTATAGGATGGGATAGAGGATAGGATAGGGGATTGGATAGGAAAGAGGATAGGATAGGATAGAGGATAGGATAGGAAAGAGGACAGGATAGGATAGACTATAGGATAGGATAGAGGATATTGTAGGATAGAGGATAGGAAAGGATAGAGGATAGGATAGGGTAGAGGAAAGGATAGGATAGAGGTTAGGATAGGATAGAGGATAGGATAGGATAGAGGATAGGATAGGATAGAGGATAGGATAGGATAGAGGATAGGATAGGATAGAGGATAGGATAGGATAGAGGATAGGATAGGCTAGAGGATAGGATAGGATAGAGGATAGGATAGGATAGAGGACAGGATAGGATAGAGGATATTGTAGGATAGAGGATAGGATAGGATAGAGGATAGGATAGGATAGAGGATAGGATAGGATAGAGGATAGGATAGGATAGAGGATAGGATAGGATGAAGGATAGGATAGGATAGAGCATAGGATAGGATAGAGGTTAGGATAGTATAGAGGATAGGATAGGATAGAGCATAGGATAGGATAGGGCATTGGATAGGATAGAGGATAGGATAGGATAGAGGATAGGATAGGATAGAGGATAGGATAGGATAGAGGATAGGATAGGATAGAGGATAGGATTGGATAGAGGATAGGATAGAATAGAGGATAGGATAGAGGATATGATAGGATAGAGGATAGGATAGGATAGAGGATAGGATAGGAAAGAGGACAGGATAGGATAGAGGATAGGATAGGATCGAGGATATTGTAGGATAGAGGATAGGATAGGATAGAGGATAGGATAGGCTAGAGGATAGGATAGGATAGAGGATAGGATAGGATAGAGGACAGGATAGGATAGAGGATATTGTAGGATAGAGGATAGGATAGGATAGAGGATAGGATAGGATAGAGGATAGGATAGGATAGAGGATAGGATAGGATGAAGGATAGGATAGGATAGAGCATAGGATAGGATAGAGGTTAGGATAGTATAGAGGATAGGATAGGATAGAGCATAGGATAGGATAGGGCATTGGATAGGATAGAGGATAGGATAGGATAGAGGATAGGATAGGATAGAGGATAGGGTAGGATAGAGGATAGGATAGGATAGAGGATAGGATTGGATAGAGGATAGGATAGGATAGAGCAGAGGATAGTATAGGGCATTGGATAGGATAGAGGATAGGATAGGATAGAGGATAGGATAGGATAGAGGATAGGATAGGATAGAGGATAGGATTGGATAGAGGATAGGATAGAATAGAGGATAGGATAGAGGATAGGATAGGATAGAGGATAGGATAGGATAGAGGATAGAGGATAGGATAGGATAGAGGATAGGATAGGATAGAGGATAGGATAGGATAGGATAGAGGAGAGGATAGGATAGAGGATAGGATAGGATAGAGGATAGGATAGAATAGAGGATAGGATAGGATAGAGGACAGGATAGGATAGAGGATATTGTAGGATAGAGGATAGGATAGGATAGAGGATAGGATAGGATAGAGGATAGGATAGGATGGAGGATAGGATAGGATAGAGGATAGGATAGGATAGAGGATAGGATAGGATAGAGGATAGGATAGGATAGGATAGAGGAGAGGATAGGATAGAGGATAGGATAGAATAGAGGATAGGATAGAATAGAGGATAGGATAGGATAGAGTATAGGATAGGATAGAGAATAGGATAGGATAGAGGATATTATAGGGTAGAGGATAGGATAGGATAGAGGATATGATACGATAGAGGATAGGAAAGAGGATAGGATATAATACAGTATAGGATAGGATTGAGTATAGGATGGGATAGAGGATAGGATAGGGCATTGGATAGGATAGAGGATAGGATAGGATAGAGGATAGTATAGGATAGAGGATAGGATAGGATAGAGGATAGGATAGGATAGAGGATAGGATAGGATAGAGGATATTGTAGGATAGAGGATATAATAGGATAGAGGATAGGATAGGATAGAGGATAGGATAGGATAGAGGATATTGTAGGATAGAGGATATAATAGGATATAGGATAGGATAGGATAGAGGATAGGGTAGGATAGAGGATAGGATAGGATAGAGGATAGGATAATATAGAGGATACGATATGTTAGAGAATAGGAAAGAGGATAGGATATAATACAGTATAGGATAGGATTGAGTATAGGATGGGATAGAGGATAGGATAGGGGATTGGATAGGAAAGAGGATAGGATAGGATAGAGGATAGGATAGGAAAGAGGACAGGATAGGATAGAGGATAGGATAGGATAGAGGATATTGTAGGATAGAGGATAGGATAGGATAGAGGATAGGATAGGATAGAGGAAAGGATAGGATAGAGGATAGAATAGGATAGAGGATAGGATAGGATAGAGGATAGGATAGGATAGAGGATAGGATAGGATAGAGGATAGGATAGGATAGAGGATAGGATAGGATAGAGGATAGGATAGGAAAGAGGACAGGATAGGATAGAGGATAGGATAGGATAGAGGATATTGTAGGATAGAGGATAGGATAGGGTAGAGGATAGGATAGGATAGAGGAAAGGATAGGATAGAGGATAGGATAGGATAGAGGATAGGATAGGATAGAGGATAGGATAGGATAGAGGATAGGATAGGATAGAGGATAGGATAGGATAGAGGATAGGATAGGATAGAGGAGAGGATAGGATAGAGGATAGGATAGGATAGAGGATAGGATAGGATAGAGGATAGGATAGGATAGAGGATATTGTAGGATAGAGGATATAATAGGATAGAGGATAGGATAGGATAGAGGATAGGATAGGATAGAGGATAGGATAGGATAGAGGATATTGTAGGATAGAGGATATAATAGGATATAGGATAGGATAGGATAGAGGATGGGGTAGGATAGAGGATAGGATAGGATAGAGGATAGGATAATATAGAGGATACGATATGTTAGAGAATAGGAAAGAGGATAGGATATAATACAGTATAGGATAGGATTGAGTATAGGACGGGATAGAGGATAGGATAGGGGATTGGATAGGAAAGAGGATAGGATAGGATAGAGGATAGGATAGAAAAGAGGACAGGATAGGATAGAGGATAGGATAGGATAGAGGATATTGTAGGATAGAGGATAGGATAGGATAGAGGATAGGATAGGATAGAGGAAAGGATAGGATAGAGGATAGGATAGAGGATAGGATAGGATAGAGGATAGGATAGGATAGGGGAGAGGATAGGATAGAGGATAGGATAGGATAGAGGATAGGATAGGATAGAGGAAAGGATAGGATAGAGGATAGGATAGAGGATAGGATAGAGGATAGGATAGAATAGAGGATAGGATAGGATAGAGGATAGGATAGGATAGAGGATAGGATAGGATAGAGGATAGGATAGGATAGAGGATAGGAAAGGATAGAGGATAGGATAGGATAGAGGAGAGGATAGGATAGAGGATAGGATAGGATAGAGGATAGGATAGGATAGAGGATAGGATAGGATAGAGGATAGGATAGGATAGGATAGAGGAGAGGATAGGATAGAGGATAGGATAGGATAGAGGATAGGATAGAATAGAGGATAGGATAGGATAGAGTATAGGATAGGATAGAGAATAGGATAGGATAGAGGATATTATAGGGTAGAGGATAGGATAGGATAGAGGATATGATACGATAGAGGATAGGAAAGAGGATAGGATATAATACAGTATAGGATAGGATTGAGTATAGGATGGGATAGAGGATAGGATAGGGTATTCGATAGGATAGAGGATAGGATAGGGTAGAGGATAGGATAGGATAGAGGTTAGGATAGGATAGAGGATAGGATTGGGTAGAGGATAGGATAGGATAGAGGATACGATATGATAGAGGATAGGAAAGAGGATAGGATATAATACAGTATAGGATAGGATTGAGTATAGGATGGGATAGAGGATAGGATAGGGTATTGGATAGGATAGAGGATAGGATAGGATAGAGGATAGTATAGGATAGAGGATAGGATAGGATAGAGGATAGGATAGGATAGAGGACAGGATAGGATAGAGGATATTGTAGGATAGAGGATAGGATAGGATAGAGGATAGGATAGGATAGAGGATAGGATAGGATGGAGGATAGGATAGGATAGAGGATAGGATAGGATAGAGGTTAGGATAGTATAGAGGATAGGATAGGATAGAGCATAGGATAGGATAGGGCATTGGATAGGATAGAGGATAGGATAGGATAGAGGACAGGATAGGATAGAGGATATTGTAGGATAGAGGATAGGATAGGATAGAGGATAGGATAGGATAGAGGATAGGATAGGATAGAGGATAGGATAGGATGGAGGATAGGATAGGATAGAGGATAGGATAGGATAGAGGTTAGGATAGTATAGAGGATAGGATAGGATAGAGGATAGGATAGGATAGGGCATTGGATAGGATAGAGGATAGGATAGGATAGAGGATAGGATAGGATTGAGGATAGGATAGGATAGAGGATAGGATAGGATAGAGGATAGGATTGGATAGAGGATAGGATAGAATAGGGGATAGGATAGAGGATAGGATAGGCTAGAGGAGAGGATAGGATAGAGGATAGGATAGGATAGAGGATAGGATAGGATAGAGGATAGGATAGGATAGAGGATAGGATAGGATAGGATAGAGGAGAGGATAGGATAGAGGATAGGATAGGATAGAGGATAGGATAGAATAGAGGATAGGATAGGATAGAGTATAGGATAGGATAGAGAATAGGATAGGATAGAGGATATTATAGGGTAGAGGATAGGATAGGATAGAGGATATGATACGATAGAGGATAGGAAAGAGGATAGGATATAATACAGTATAGGATAGGATTGAGTATAGGATGGGATAGAGGATAGGATAGGGTATTCGATAGGATAGAGGATAGGATAGGATAGAGGATAGGATAGGATAGAGGTTAGGATAGGATAGAGGATAGGATAGGGTAGAGGATAGGATAGGATAGAGGATAGGATAGGATAGACGATAGGATAGGATAGAGGATAGGATAGGATAGAGGATAGGATAGGATAGGATAGAGGAGAGGATAGGATAGAGGATAGGATAGGATAGAGGATAGGATAGAATAGAGGATAGGATAGGATAGAGAATAGGATAGGATAGAGAATAGGATAGGATAGAGGATATTATAGGGTAGAGGATTGGATAGGATAGAGGATATGATACGATAGAGGATAGGAAAGAGGATAGGATATAATACAGTATAGGATAGGATTGAGTATAGGATGGGATAGAGGATAGGATAGGGTATTCGATAGGATAGAGGATAGGATAGGATAGAGGATAGGATAGGATAGAGGTTAGGATAGGATAGAGGATAGGATAGGATAGAGGATAGGATAGGATAGGATAGAGGAGAGGATAGGATAGGATAGAGGATAGGATAGAATAGAGGATAGGATAGGATAGAGTATAGGATAGGATAGAGAATAGGATAGGATAGAGGATATTATAGGGTAGAGGATAGGATAGGATAGAGGATATGATACGATAGAGGATAGGAAAGAGGATAGGATAGGATAGAGGAAAGGATAGGATAGAGGATAGGATAGGGTTGAGGATAGGATAGGATAGAGGAGAGGATAGGATAGAGGATAGGATAGGATAGAGGTTAGGATAGGATAGAGGATAGGATTGGGTAGAGGATAGGATAGGATAGAGGATACGATATGATAGAGGATAGGAAAGAGGATAGGATATAATACAGTATAGGATAGGATTGAGTATGGGATGGGATAGAGGATAGGATAGGGTATTGGATAGGATAGAGGATAGGATAGGATAGAGGATAGTATAGGATAGAGGATAGGATAGGATAGAGGATAGGATAGAATAGAGGATAGGATAGGATAGAGGATAGGATAGGATAGAGGATAGGATAGGATAGAGGATAGGATAGGATAGAGGATATTACAGGATAGAGGATAGGATAGGATAGAGGATAGGATAGGATAGAGGATAGGATAGGATAGAGGATAGGATAGGATAGAGGATAGGATAGGATAGAGGATAGGATAGGATAGAGGATAGGATAGGATAGAGGATAGGATAGGATAGAGGATAGGATAGGATAGAGGATAGGATAGGATAGAGGATAGGATAGGATAGAGGATAGGATAGGATAGAGGATAGGATAGGATAGAGGATAGGATAGGATAGAGGATAGGATAGGATAGAGGATAGGATAGGATAGAGGATATTGTAGGATATATGATAGGATAGGATAGAGGATAGGGTAGGATAGAGGATAGGATAGGATAGAGGATAGGATAATATAGAGGATAGGATAGGATAAAGGATAGGATAGGATAGGGGATAGGATAGGATAGAGGATAGGATAGGATAGAGGATAGGATAGGATATAGGATAGGATAGGATAGAGGATAGGATAGGATAGAGGATAGTATAGGATAGAGGATAGGATAGGATAGGATAGAGGATAGGATGGGATAGGATAGGATAGAGGATAGGATAGGATAGAGGATAGGATAGGATAGGATAGAGGATAGGATAGAGGATAGGATAGGATAGAGGATAGGATAGGATAGAGGATGGGATAGGATAGAGGATAGGATAGGATAGAGGATAGGATAGGATAGAGGATAGGATAGGATAGAGGATAGGATAGGATAGAGGATAGGATAGGATAGAGGATAGGATAGGATAGAGGATATTGTAGGATAGAGGATAGGATAGGATAGAGGATAGGATACGATAGAGGATAGGATAGGATAGAGGTTAGGATAGTATGGAGGATGGGATAGGATAGAGGATAGGATAGGATAGAGGATAGGATAGGACAGAGGATAGGATAGGATAGAGGATAGGATAGGATAGAGGAGAGGATAGGATAGAGGATAGGATAGGATAGAGGATTGGATACGATAGAGGATAGGATAGGATAGGATAGAGGGTAGGGTAGAATTTGGATAGGATACAGGATAGGACAGAATAGAGGATAGGATAGGATAGAGAATAGGATAGGATAGAGGATATTATAGGGTAGAGGATAGGATAGGATAGAGGATACGATATGATAGAGGATAGGAAAGAGGATAGGATATAATACAGTATTGGATAGGATTGAATATATGATGGGATAGAGGATAGGATAGGATAGAGGATAGGATAGGATAGAGGATAGGATAGGATAGAGGATAGGATAGGATAGAGGATAGGATAGGATAGAGGATATTGTAGGATAGAGGATAGGATAGGATAGAGGATAGGATAGGATAGAGGATAGGATAGGATAGAGGTTAGGATAGTATGGAGGATGGGATAGGATAGAGGATAGGATAGGATAGAGGATAGGATAGGATAGAGGATAGGATAGGATAGAGGATATTGTAGGATATAGGATAGGATAGGATAGAGGATAGGGTAGGATAGAGGATAGGATAGGATAGAGGATAGGATAATATAGAGGATAGGATAGGATAGAGGATAGGATAGGATAGGGGATAGGATAGGATAGAGGATAGGATAGGATAGAGGATAGGATAGGATAGAGGATAGGATCGGATAGATGATACTATAGGATAGAGGATAGGATAGGATAGAGAATAGTATAGGATAGAGGATAGGATAGGATAGAGGATAGGATAGGATAGAGGATAGGATAGGATAGAGGATAGGATAGGATAGAGGACAGGATAGGATAGAGGATATTGTAGGATAGAGGATAGGATAGGATAGAGGATAGGATAGGATAGAGGATAGGATAGGATGGAGGATAGGATAGGATAGAGGATAGGATAGGATAGAGGTTAGGATAGTATAGAGGATAGGATAGGATAGAGGATAGGATAGGATAGGGCATTGGATAGGATAGAGGATAGGATAGGATAGAGGATAGGATAGGATAGTGGATAGGATAGGATAGAGGATAGGATAGGATAGAGGATAGGATTGGATAGAGGATAGGATAGAATAGGGGATAGGATAGAGGATAGGATAGGATAGAGGATAGGATAGGATAGAGGAGAGGATAGGATAGAGGATAGGATAGGATAGAGGATAGGATAGGATAGATTATAGGATAGGATAGAGGATAGGATAGGATAGGATAGAGGAGAGGATAGGATAGAGGATAGGATAGGATAGAGGATAGGATAGAATAGAGGATAGGATAGGATAGAGTATAGGATAGGATAGAGAATAGGATAGGATAGAGGATATTATAGGGTAGAGGATAGGATAGGATATAGGATATGATACGATAGAGGATAGGAAAGAGGATAGGATATATTACAGTATAGGATAGGATTGAGTATAGGATGGGATAGAGGATAGGATAGGGTATTCGATAGGATAGAGGATAGGATAGGATAGAGGATAGGATAGGATAGAGGTTAGGATAGGATAGAGGATAGGATAGGGTAGAGGATAGGATAGGATAGAGGATAGGATAGGATAGACGATAGGATAGGATAGAGGATAGGATAGGATAGAGGATAGGATAGGATAGGATAGAGGAGAGGATAGGATAGAGGATAGGATAGGATAGAGGATAGGATAGAATAGAGGATAGGATAGGATAGAGAATAGGATAGGATAGAGAATAGGATAGGATAGAGGATATTATAGGGTAGAGGATAGGATAGGATAGAGGATATGATACGATAGAGGATAGGAAAGAGGATAGGATATAATACAGTATAGGATAGGATTGAGTATAGGATGGGATAGAGGATAGGATAGGGTATTCGATAGGATAGAGGATAGGATAGGATAGAGGATAGGATAGGATAGAGGTTAGGATAGGATAGAGGATAGGATAGGATAGAGGATAGGATAGGATAGGATAGAGGAGAGGATAGGATAGGATAGAGGATAGGATAGAATAGAGGATAGGATAGGATAGAGTATAGGATAGGATAGAGAATAGGATAGGATAGAGGATATTATAGGGTAGAGGATAGGATAGGATAGAGGATATGATACGATAGAGGATAGGAAAGAGGACAGGATAGGATAGAGGAAAGGATAGGATAGAGGATAGGATAGGGTTGAGGATAGGATAGGATAGAGGAGAGGATAGGATAGAGGATAGGATAGGATAGAGGTTAGGATAGGATAGAGGATAGGATTGGGTAGAGGATAGGATAGGATAGAGGATACGATATGATAGAGGATAGGAAAGAGGATAGGATATAATACAGTATAGGATAGGATTGAGTATGGGATGGGATAGAGGATAGGATAGGGTATTGGATAGGATAGAGGATAGGATAGGATAGAGGATAGTATAGGATAGAGGATAGGATAGGATAGAGGATAGGATAGAATAGAGGATAGGATAGGATAGAGGATAGTATAGGATAGAGGATAGGATAGGATAGAGGATAGGATAGAATAGAGGATAGGATAGGATAGAGGATAGGATAGGATAGAGGATAGGATAGGATAGAGGATAGGATAGGATAGAGGATATTGTAGGATATATGATAGGATAGGATAGAGGATAGGGTAGGATAGAGGATAGGATAGGATAGAGGATAGGATAATATAGAGGATAGGATAGGATAAAGGATAGGATAGGATAGGGGATAGGATAGGATAGAGGATAGGATAGGATAGAGGATAGGATAGGATATAGGATAGGATAGGATAGAGGATAGGATAGGATAGAGGATAGTATAGGATAGAGGATAGGATAGGATAGGATAGAGGATAGGATGGGATAGGATAGGATAGAGGATAGGATAGGATAGAGGATAGGATAGGATAGGATAGAGGATAGGATAGAGGATAGGATAGAGGATAGGATAGGATAGAGGATAGGATAGGATAGAGGATGGGATAGGATAGAGGATAGGATAGGATAGAGGATAGGATAGGATAGAGGATAGGATAGGATAGAGGATAGGATAGGATAGAGGATAGGATAGGATAGAGGATAGGATAGGATAGAGGATATTGTAGGATAGAGGATAGGATAGGATAGAGGATAGGATAGGATAGAGGATAGGATAGGATAGAGGTTAGGATAGTATGGAGGATGGGATAGGATAGAGGATAGGATAGGATAGAGGATAGGATAGGACAGAGGATAGGATAGGATAGAGGATAGGATAGGATAGAGGAGAGGATAGGATAGAGGATAGGATAGGATAGAGGATTGGATACGATAGAGGATAGGATAGGATAGGATAGAGGGTAGGGTAGAATTTGGATAGGATACAGGATAGGACAGAATAGAGGATAGGATAGGATAGAGAATAGGATAGGATAGAGGATATTATAGGGTAGAGGATAGGATAGGATAGAGGATACGATATGATAGAGGATAGGAAAGAGGATAGGATATAATACAGTATTGGATAGGATTGAATATATGATGGGATAGAGGATAGGATAGGATAGAGGATAGGATAGGATAGAGGATAGGATAGGATAGAGGATAGGATTGGATAGAAGATAGGATAGAATAGAGGATAGGATAGAGGATAGGATAGGATAGAGGATAGGATAGGATAGAGGATAGGATAGGATAGAGGATATGATAGGATAGAGGATAGGATAGGATAGAGGATAGGATAGGATACAGGATAGGATAGGATAGAGGACAGGATAGGATAGAGGATATTGTAGGATAGAGAATAGGATAGGATAGAGGATAGGATAGGATAGAGGATAGGATAGGATGGAGGATAGGATAGGATAGAGGATAGGATAGGATAGAGGTTAGGATAGTATAGAGGATAGGATAGGATAGAGGATAGGATAGGATAGGGCATTGGATAGGATAGAGGATAGGATAGGATAGAGGATAGGATAATATAGTGGATAGGATAGGATAGAGGATAGGATAGGATAGAGGATAGGATTGGATAGAGGATAGGATAGAATAGGGGATAGGATAGAGGATAGGATAGGATAGAGGATAGGATGGGATAGAGGAGAGGATAGGATAGAGGATAGGATAGGATAGAGGATAGGATAGGATAGAGGATAGGATAGGATAGAGGATAGGATAGGATAGAGGATAGGATAGGATAGAGGATATTGTAGGATAGAGGATAGGATAGGATAGAGGATAGGATAGGATAGAGGATAGGATAGGATAGAGGTTAGGATAGTATGGAGGATGGGATAGGATAGAGGATAGGATAGGATAGAGGATAGGATAGGACAGAGGATAGGATAGGATAGAGGATAGGATAGGATAGAGGAGAGGATAGGATAGAGGATAGGATAGGATAGAGGATTGGATACGATAGAGGATAGGATAGGATAGGATAGAGGGTAGGGTAGAATTTGGATAGGATACAGGATAGGACAGAATAGAGGATAGGATAGGATAGAGAATAGGATAGGATAGAGGATATTATAGGGTAGAGGATAGGATAGGATAGAGGATACGATATGATAGAGGATAGGAAAGAGGATAGGATATAATACAGTATTGGATAGGATTGAATATATGATGGGATAGAGGATAGGATAGGATAGAGGATAGGATAGGATAGAGGATAGGATAGGATAGAGGATAGGATTGGATAGAAGATAGGATAGAATAGAGGATAGGATAGAGGTTAGGATAGTATAGAGGATAGGATAGGATAGAGGATAGGATAGGATAGGGCATTGGATAGGATAGAGGATAGGATAGGATAGAGGATAGGATAGGATAGTGGATAGGATAGGATAGAGGATAGGATAGGATAGAGGATAGGATTGGATAGAGGATAGGATAGAATAGGGGATAGGATAGAGGATAGGATAGGATAGAGGATAGGATAGGATAGAGGAGAGGATAGGATAGAGGATAGGATAGGATAGAGGATAGGATAGGATAGAGGATAGGATAGGATAGAGGATAGGATAGGATAGGATAGAGGAGAGGATAGGATAGAGGATAGGATAGGATAGAGGATAGGATAGAATAGAGGATAGGATAGGATAGAGTATAGAATAGGATAGAGAATAGGATAGGATAGAGGATATTATAGGGTAGAGGATAGGATAGGATATAGGATATGATACGATAGAGGATAGGAAAGAGGATAGGATATAATACAGTATAGGATAGGATTGAGTATAGGATGGGATAGAGGATAGGATAGGGTATTCGATAGGATAGAGGATAGGATAGGATAGAGGATAGGATAGGATAGAGGTTAGGATAGGATAGATCATAGGATAGGATAGAGGATAGGATAGGATAGGATAGAGGAGAGGATAGGATAGAGGATAGGATAGGATAGAGGATAGGATAGAATAGAGGATAGGATAGGATAGAGTATAGGATAGGATAGAGAATAGGATAGGATAGAGGATATTATAGGGTAGAGGATAGGATAGGATAGAGGATATGATACGATAGAGGATAGGAAAGAGGATAGGATAGGATAGAGGAAAGGATAGGATAGAGGATAGGATAGGGTAGAGGATAGGATAGGATAGAGGAGAGGATAGGATACAGGATAGGGTAGGATAGAGGATAGGATAGGATAGAGGATAGGATAATATAGAGGATAGGATAGGATAGAGGATAGGATAGGATAGAGGATAGGATAGGATAGAGGATAGGATAGGATAGAGGATAGGATAGGATAGAGGATATTACAGGATAGAGGATAGGATAGGATAGAGGATAGGATAGGATAGAGGATAGGATAGGATAGAGGATAGGATAGGATAGAGGATAGGATAGAGGATAGGATAGGATAGAGGATAGGATAGGATAGAGGATAGGATAGGATAGAGGATAGGATAGGATAGAGGATAGGATAGGATAGAGGATAGGATAGGATAGAGGATAGGATAGGATAGAGTACAGGATAGGATAGAGGATAGGATAGGATAGAGGATAGGATAGGATAGAGGATATTGTAGGATATAGGATAGGATAGGATAGAGGATAGGGTAGGATAGAGGATAGGATAGGATAGAGGATAGGATAATATAGAGGATAGGATAGGATAGAGGATAGGATAGGATAGAGGATAGGATAGGATAGAGGATAGGATAGGATAGAGGATATTGTAGGATATAGGATAGGATAGGATAGAGGATAGGGTAGGATAGAGGATAGGATAGGATAGAGGATAGGATAATATAGAGGATAGGATAGGATAGAGGATAGGATAGGATAGGGGATAGGATAGGATAGAGGATAGGATAGGATAGAGGATAGGATAGGATAGAGGATAGGATCGGATAGATGATACTATAGGATAGAGGATAGGATAGGATAGAGAATAGTATAGGATAGAGGATTGGATACGATAGAGGATAGGTTAGGATAGGATAGAGGGTAGGGTAGAATTTGGATAGGATACAGGATAGGATAGGATAGGATAGAGGATAGGATAGGATAGAGGAGAGGATAGGATAGAGGATAGGATAGGATAGAGTATAGGATGGGGTAGAGGATAGGATAGGGTATTCGATAGGATAGAGGATAGGATAGGATAGAGGATACGATATGATAGAGGATAGGAAAGAGGATAGGATATAATACAGTATAGGATAGGATTGAGTATAGGATGGGATAGAGGATAGGATAGGGTATTGGATAGGATAGAGGATAGGATAGGATAGAGGATAGTATAGGATAGAGGATAGGATAGGATAGAGGATAGGATAGGATAGAGGATAGGATAGAGAATAGGATAGGATAGAGGATCGGACAGGATAGAGGATAGGATAGGGGATTGGATAGGATAGAGGATAGGATACGGTAGAGGATAGGATAGGATAGAGGATAGGATAGAGAATAGGATAGGATAGAGGATAGGATCGGATAGAGGATAGGATAGGGGATTGGGTAGTATAGAGGAGAGGATAGGATAGAGGATAGGATAGGGTAGAGGATAGGATAGAGAATAGTATAGGATAGAGGATAGGATAGGATAGGATAGGATAGAGGATAGGATAGGATAGAGGATAGGAAAGGATAGAGGATATTGTAGGATAGAGGATAGGATAGGATAGAGGATAGGATACGATAGAGAATAGGATAGGATAGAGGATATTATAGGGTAGAGGATAGGATAGGATAGAGGATACGATATGATAGAGGATAGGAAAGAGGATAGGATATAATACAGTATTGGATAGGATTGAGTATAGGATGGGATAGAGGATAGGATAGGGTTTTGGATAGGATAGAGGATAGGTTAGGATAGAGGATAGGATAGGATAGAGATAATGTAGGATAGAGGATAGGATAGGATAGAGGATAGGATACGATAGAGGACAGGATAGGATAGAGGATAGGGTAGGATAGAGGATAGGATAGGATAGAGGATAGGATAATATAGAGGATGCGATATGTTAGAGAATAGGAAAGAGGATAGGATACAATACAGTATAGGATAGGATTGAGTATAGGATGGGATAGAGGATAGGATAGGGGATTGGATAGGAAAGAGGATAGGATAGGATAGAGGATAGGAAAGGCAAGAGGACAGGATAGGATAGAGGATAGCATAGGATAGAGGATATTGTAGGATAGAGGATAGGATAGGATAGAGGAAAGGTTAGGATAGAGGATAGGATAGGATAGAGGATAGGATAGGACAGAGGATAGGATAGGATAGAGGTTAGGATAGTATAGAGGATAGGATAGGATAGAGGATAGGATAGGATAGAGGATAGGATAGGATAGAGGGTAGGATAGGATAGAGGATAGGATAGGATAGAGGATAGGATAGGATAGAGAATAGGATAGGATAGAGGATATTATAGGGTAGAGGATAGGATAGGGTATTCGATAGGATAGAGGATAGGATAGGATAGAGGATAGGATAGGATAGAGGTTAGGATAGGATAGAGGATAGGATTGGGTAGAGGATAGGATAGGATAGAGGATACGATATGATAGAGGATAGGAAAGAGGATAGGATATAATACAGTATAGGATAGGATTGAGTATGGGATGGGATAGAGGATAGGATAGGGTATTGGATAGGATAGAGGATAGGATAGGATAGAGGATAGTATAGGATAGAGGATAGGATAGGATAGAGGATAGGATAGGATAGAGGATAGGATAGGATAGAGGATAGGATACGATAGAGGGTAGGATAGGATAGAGGATAGGATAGGATAGAGGATATTACAGGATAGAGGATAGGATAGGATAGAGGATAGGATAGGATAGGGTATTCGATAGGATAGAGGATAGGATAGGATAGAGGATAGGATAGGATAGAGGTTAGGATAGGATAGAGGATAGGATAGGGTAGAGGATAGGATAGGATAGAGGATAGGATAGGATAGAGGATATTGTAGGATATAGGATAGGTTAGGATAGAGGATAGGGTAGGATAGAGGATAGGATAGGATAGAGGATAGGATAATATAGAGGATAGGATAGGATAGAGGATAGGATAGGATAGGGGATAGGATAGGATAGAGGATAGGATAGGATAGAGGATAGGATAGGATAGAGGATAGGATAGGATAGAGGATAGGATCGGATAGATGATACTATAGGATAGAGGATAGGATAGGATAGAGAATAGTATAGGATAGATGATATTAAAAGATAGAGGATAGGATAGGATAGAGAATAGTATAGGATAGATGATATTATAGGATAGAGGATATTATAGGATAGAGGATAGGATAGGATAGAGGATAGGATAGGGTAGAGGATAGGATAGAGAAAAGTATAGGATAGAGGATAGGACAGGATAGAGGATAGGATAGGGGATTGGATAGGATAGGGGATAGGATAGGGTAGAGGATAGGATAGGATAGAGGATAGGATAGAGAATAGGATAGGAAAGAGGATAGGATCGGATAGAGGATAGGATAGGGTATTGGGTAGTATAGAGGAGAGGATAGGATAGAGGATAGGATAGGGTAGAGGATAGGATAGAGAATAGTATTCGATAGAGGATAGGACAGGATAGAGGATAGGATAGGGGATTGGATAGGATAGAGGATAGGATAGAGGATAGTATAGAGGATAGGATAGGATAGGATAGAGGATAGAGGACAGGATAGAGGATTGGATAGGATAGAGGATAGGATAGGACAGGATAGGATAGAGGATAGGATAGGATAGAGGATAGGATAGGATAGAGGATAGGATAGGATAGGATAGGATAGAGGATAGAGGATAGGATATAGGGTAGGATAGGATAGAGGATAGGATAGGATAGAGGATAGTATAGGATAGAGGATAGGATAGGATAGGATAGAGGATAGGATAGAGGATAGGATAGGATAGAGGATAGGATAGGATAGAGGATAGGATAGGATAGAGGATAGGATAGGATAGAGGATAGGATAGGATAGAGGATAGGATAGGATAGAGGATAGGATAGAGGATAGGATAGGATAGAGGATAGGATAGGATAGAGGATAGGATAGGATAGAGGATAGGATAGGATAGAGGATAGGATAGGATAGAGGATAGGATAGGATAGAGGATAGGATAGGATAGAGGATAGGATAGGATAGAGGATGGGATAGGATAGAGGATATTGTAGGATAGAGGATAGGATAGGATAGAGGATAGGATAGGATAGAGGATAGGATAGGATAGAGGTTAGGATAGGATAGATGACAGGATAGGATAGAGGAGAGGATAGGATAGAGGATAGGATAGGATAGAGGATTGGATACGATAGAGGATAGGTTAGGATATGATAGAGGGTAGGGTAGAATTTGGATAGGATACAGGATAGGATAGGATAGGATAGAGGAGAGGATAGGATAGAGGATAGGATAGGATAGAGGATAGGATAGGATAGGATAGAGGATAGGAAAGGATAGAGGATAGGATAGGATAGGATAGAGGAGAGGATAGGATAGAGGATAGGATAGGATAGAGGATAGGATAGAATAGAGGATAGGATAGGATAGAGTATAGGATAGGATAGAGAATAGGATAGGATAGAGGATAGGATAGGATAGAGTATAGGATGGGATAGAGGATAGGATAGGATAGAGGATAGGATAGGATAGAGGATAGGATAGGATAGAGGATATTGTAGGATATAGGGTAGGATAGGATAGAGGATAGGGTAGGATAGAGGATAGGATAGGATAGAGGATAGGATAATATAGAGGATAGGATAGGATAGAGGATAGGATAGGATAGGGGATAGGATAGGATAGAGGATAGGATAGGATAGAGGATAGGATAGGATAGAGGATAGGATAGGATAGAGGATATAATAGGATAGAGGATAGGATCGGATAGATGATACTATAGGATAGAGGATAGGATAGGATAGAGAATAGTATAGGATAGATGATATTAAAAGATAGAGGATAGGATAGGATAGAGAATAGTATAGGATAGATGATATTAAAAGATAGAGGATAGGATAGGATAGAGAATAGTATAGGATAGATGATATTTTAGGATAGAGGATATTATAGGATAGAGGATAGGATAGGATAGAGGATAGGATAGGGTAGAGGATAGGATAGAGAAAAGTATAGGATAGAGGATGGGACAGGATAGAGGATAGGATAGGGGATTGGATAGGATAGAGGATAGGATAGGGTAGAGGATAGGATAGGATAGAGGATAGGATAGAGAATAGGATAGGAAAGAGGATAGGATCGGATAGAGGATAGGATAGGGTATTGGGTAGTATAGAGGAGAGGATAGGATAGAGGATAGGATAGGGTAGAGGATAGGATAGAGAATAGTATTCGATAGAGGATAGGACAGGATAGAGGATAGGATAGGGGATTGGATATGATAGAGGATAGGATAGAGGATAGTATAGAGGATAGGATAGGATAGGATAGAGGATAGAGGACAGGATAGAGGATTGGATAGGATATAGGATAGGATAGGACAGGATAGGATAGAGGATAGGATAGGATAGAGGATAGGATAGGATAGAGGATAGGATAGGATAGGATAGGATAGAGGATAGAGGATAGGATATAGGATAGGATAGGATAGAGGATAGGATAGGATAGAGGATAGTATAGGATAGAGGATAGGATAGGATAGGATAGAGGATAGGATAGAGGATAGGATAGGATAGAGGATAGGATAAAATAGAGGATAGGATAGGATAGAGGATAGGATAGGATAGAGGTTAGGATAGTATGGAGGATGGGACAGGATAGAGGATAGGATAGGATAGAGGATAGGATAGGACAGAGGATAGGATAGGATAGATGATAGGATAGGATAGAGGAGAGGATAGGATAGAGGATAGGATAGGATAGAGGATTGGATACGATAGAGGATAGGTTAGGATAGGATAGAGGGTAGGGTAGAATTTGGATAGGATACAGGATAGGATAGGATAGGATAGAGGATAGGATAGGATAGAGGAGAGGATAGGATAGAGGATAGGATAGGATAGAGGATAGGATAGGATAGAGGATAGAAAAGGATAGAGGATAGGATAGGATAGGATAGAGGAGAGGATAGGATAGAGGATAGGATAGGATAGAGGATACGATAGGATAGAGGATCGGATAGGATAGAGGATAGGATAGGATAGAGGATATTGTAGGATAGAGGATATAATAGGATATAGGATAGGATAGGATAGAGGAAAGGGTAGGATAGAGGATAGGATAGGATAGAGGATAGGATAATATAGAGGATAGGATAGGATAGAGGATAGGATAGGATAGGGGATAGGATAGGATAGAGGATGGGATAGGATAGAGGATAGGATAGGATAGAGGATAGGATAGGATAGAGGATAGGATCGGATAGAGAATAGTATAGGATAGATGATATTATAGGATAGAGGATAGGATAGGATAGAGGATATTATAGGATAGAGGATAGGATTGGATAGAGGATAGGATAGAGAATAGGATAGGATAGAGGATAGGATCGGATAGAGGATAGGATAGGATAGAGGATAGGATAGGATAGAGGATAGGATAGGATAGAGGATAGGATAGGATAGAGGATAGGATACGATAGAGGATACGATAGGATAGAGGATAGGATAGGATAGAGGATAGGATACGATAGAGGATACGATAGGATAGAGGATAGGATAGGATAGAGGATAGGATAGGATAGAGGATATTGTAGGATAGAGGATATAATAGGATATAGGATAGGATAGGATAGAGGAAAGGGTAGGATAGAGGATAGGATAGGATAGAGGATAGGATAATATAGAGGATAGGATAGGATACAGGATAGGATAGGATAGGGGATAGGATAGGATAGAGGATGGGATAGGATAGAGGATAGGATAGGATAGAGGATAGGATAGGATAGAGGATAGGATCGGATAGAGAATAGTATAGGATAGATGATATTATAGGATAGAGGATAGGATAGGATAGAGAATAGTATAGAATAGATGATATTAAAAGATAGAGGATAGGATAGGATAGAGAATAGTATAGGATAGATGATATTATAGGATAGAGGATATTATAGGATAGAGGATAGGATAGGATAGAGGATAGGATAGGATAGAGGATAGGATCGGATAGAGAATAGTATAGGATAGATGATATTATAGGATAGAGGATAGGATAGGATAGAGAACAGTATAGGATAGATGATATTAAAAGATAGAGGATAGGATAGGATAGAGAATAGTATAGGATAGATGATATTATAGGATAGAGGATATTATAGGATAGAGGATAGGATAGGATAGAGGATAGGATAGGGTAGAGGATAGGATAGAGAATAGTATAGGATAGAGGATCGGACAGGATAGAGGATAGGATAGGGGATTGGATAGGATAGAGGATAGGATACGGTAGAGGATAGGATAGGATAGAGGAGAGGATAGGATAGAGGATAGGATAGGATAGAGGATTGGATACGATAGAGGATAGGTTAGGATAGGATAGAGGGTAGGGTAGAATTTGGATAGGATACAGGATAGGATAGGATAGGATAGAGGATAGGATAGGATAGAGGAGAGGATAGGATAGAGGATAGGATAGGATAGAGGATAGGATAGGATAGAGGATAGAAAAGGATAGAGGATAGGATAGGATAGGATAGAGGAGAGGATAGGATAGAGGATAGGATAGGATAGAGGATAGGATAGAATAGAGGATAGGATAGGGTATTGGATAGGATAGAGGATAGGATAGGATAGAGGATAGTATAGGATAGAGGATAGGATAGGATAGAGGATAGGATAGGATAGAGGATAGGATAGGATAGAGGATAGGATAGGATAGAGGATAGGATAGGATAGAGGATAGGATAGGATAGAGGATATTATAGGATAGAGGATAGGATTGGATAGAGGATAGGATAGAGAATAGGATAGGATAGAGGATAGGATCGGATAGAGGATAGGATAGGATAGAGGATAGGATAGGATAGAGGATAGGATAGGATAGAGGATAGGATACGATAGAGGATACGATAGGATAGAGGATAGGATAGGATAGAGGATAGGATACGATAGAGGATACGATAGGATAGAGGATAGGATAGGATAGAGGATAGGATAGGATAGAGGATATTGTAGGATAGAGGATATAATAGGATATAGGATAGGATAGGATAGAGGAAAGGGTAGGATAGAGGATAGGATAGGATAGAGGATAGGATAATATAGAGGATAGGATAGGATAGAGGATAGGATAGGATAGGGGATAGGATAGGATAGAGGATGGGATAGGATAGAGGATAGGATAGGATAGAGGATAGGATAGGATAGAGGATAGGATCGGATAGAGAATAGTATAGGATAGATGATATTATAGGATAGAGGATAGGATAGGATAGAGGATATTATAGGATAGAGGATAGGATTGGATAGAGGATAGGATAGAGAATAGGATAGGATAGAGGATAGGATCGGATAGAGGATAGGATAGGATAGAGGATAGGATAGGATAGAGGATAGGATAGGATAGAGGATAGGATACGAAAGAGGATACGATAGGATAGAGGATAGGATAGGATAGAGGATAGGATACGATAGAGGATACGATAGGATAGAGGATAGGATAGGATAGAGGATAGGATAGGATAGAGGATATTGTAGGATAGAGGATATAATAGGATATAGGATAGGATAGGATAGAGGAAAGGGTAGGATAGAGGATAGGATAGGATAGAGGATAGGATAATATAGAGGATAGGATAGGATAGAGGATAGGATAGGATAGGGAATAGGATAGGATAGAGGATGGGATAGGATAGAGGATAGGATAGGATAGAGGATAGGATAGGATAGAGGATAGGATCGGATAGAGAATAGTATAGGATAGATGATATTATAGGATAGAGGATAGGATAGGATAGAGAATAGTATAGGATAGATGATATTAAAAGATAGAGGATAGGATAGGATAGAGAATAGTATAGGATAGATGATATTATAGGATAGAGGATATTATAGGATAGAGGATAGGATAGGATAGAGGATAGGATAGGATAGAGGATAGGATCGGATAGAGAATAGTATAGGATAGATGATATTATAGGATAGAGGATAGGATAGGATAGAGAACAGTATAGGATAGATGATATTAAAAGATAGAGGATAGGATAGGGGATTGGATAGGAAAGAGGATAGGATAGGATAGAGGATAGGATAGGTAAGAGGACAGGATAGGATAGAGGATAGCATAGGATAGAGGATATTGTAGGATAGAGGATAGGATAGGATAGAGGAAAGGTTAGGATAGAGGATAGGATAGGATAGAGGATAGGATAGGACAGAGGATAGGATAGGTTAGAGGTTAGGATAGTATAGAGGATAGGATAGGATAGAGGATAGGATAGGATAGAGGATATGATAGGGTAGAGGGTAGGATAGGATAGAGGATAGGATAGGATAGAGGATAGGATAGGATAGAGAATAGGATAGGATAGAGGATATTATAGGGTAGAGGATAGGATAGGATATAGGATACGATATGATAGAGGATAGGAAAGAGGATAGGATAGGATAGAGGACAGGATAGGATAGAGGATATTGTAGCATAGAGGATAGGATAGGATAGAGGATAGGATAGGATAGAGGATAGGATAGGATGGAGGATAGGATAGGATAGAGGATAGGATAGGATAGAGCTTAGGATAGTATAGAGGATAGGATAGGATAGAGGATAGGATAGGATAGGGCATTGGATAGGATAGAGGATAGGATAGGATAGAGGATAGGATAGGATAGAGGATAGGATAGGATAGAGGATAGGATAGGATAGAGGATAGCATTGGATAGAGGATAGGATAGAATAGAGGATAGGATAGAGGATAGGATAGGATAGAGGATAGGATAGGATAGAGGAGAGGATAGGATAGAGGATAGGATAGGATAGAGGATAGGATAGGATAGAGGATAGGATAGGATAGAGGATAGGATAGGATAGGATAGAGGAGAGGATAGGATAGAGGATAGGATAGGATAGAGGATAGGATAGAATAGAGGATAGGATAGGATAGAGTATAGGATAGGATAGAGAATAGGATAGGATAGAGGATATTATAGGGTAGAGGATAGGATAGGATAGAGGATATGATACGATAGAGGATAGGAAAGAGGATAGGATATAATACAGTATAGAATAGGATTGAGTATAGGATGGGATAGAGGGTAGGGTAGAATTTGGATAGGATACAGGATAGGATAGGATAGGATAGAGGATAGGATAGGATAGAGGAGAGGATAGGATAGAGGATAGGATAGGATAGAGGATAGGATAGGATAGAGGATAGAAAAGGATAGAGGATAGGATAGGATAGGATAGAGGAGAGGATAGGATAGAGGATAGGATAGGATAGAGGATAGGATAGAATAGAGGATAGGATAGGGTATTGGATAGGATAGAGGATAGGATAGGATAGAGGATAGTATAGGATAGAGGATAGGATAGGATAGAGGATAGGATAGGATAGAGGATAGGATAGGATAGAGGATAGGATAGGATAGAGGATAGGATAGGATAGAGGATAGGATAGGATAGAGGATATTATAGGATAGAGGATAGGATTGGATAGAGGATAGGATAGAGAATAGGATAGGATAGAGGATAGGATCGGATAGAGGATAGGATAGGATAGAGGATAGGATAGGATAGAGGATAGGATAGGATAGAGGATAGGATACGATAGAGGATACGATAGGATAGAGGATAGGATAGGATAGAGGATAGGATACGATAGAGGATACGATAGGATAGAGGATAGGATAGGATAGAGGATAGGATAGGATAGAGGATATTGTAGGATAGAGGATATAATAGGATATAGGATAGGATAGGATAGAGGAAAGGGTAGGATAGAGGATAGGATAGGATAGAGGATAGGATAATATAGAGGATAGGATAGGATAGAGGATAGGATAGGATAGGGGATAGGATAGGATAGAGGATGGGATAGGATAGAGGATAGGATAGGATAGAGGATAGGATAGGATAGAGGATAGGATCGGATAGAGAATAGTATAGGATAGATGATATTATAGGATAGAGGATAGGATAGGATAGAGGATATTATAGGATAGAGGATAGGATTGGATAGAGGATAGGATAGAGAATAGGATAGGATAGAGGATAGGATCGGATAGAGGATAGGATAGGATAGAGGATAGGATAGGATAGAGGATAGGATAGGATAGAGGATAGGATACGATAGAGGATACGATAGGATAGAGGATAGGATAGGATAGAGGATAGGATACGATAGAGGATACGATAGGATAGAGGATAGGATAGGATAGAGGATAGGATAGGATAGAGGATATTGTAGGATAGAGGATATAATAGGATATAGGATAGGATAGGATAGAGGAAAGGGTAGGATAGAGGATAGGATAGGATAGAGGATAGGATAATATAGAGGATAGGATAGGATAGAGGATAGGATAGGATAGGGAATAGGATAGGATAGAGGATGGGATAGGATAGAGGATAGGATAGGATAGAGGATAGGATAGGATAGAGGATAGGATCGGATAGAGAATAGTATAGGATAGATGATATTATAGGATAGAGGATAGGATAGGATAGAGAATAGTATAGGATAGATGATATTAAAAGATAGAGGATAGGATAGGATAGAGAATAGTATAGGATAGATGATATTATAGGATAGAGGATATTATAGGATAGAGGATAGGATAGGATAGAGGATAGGATAGGATAGAGGATAGGATCGGATAGAGAATAGTATAGGATAGATGATATTATAGGATAGAGGATAGGATAGGATAGAGAACAGTATAGGATAGATGATATTAAAAGATAGAGGATAGGATAGGGGATTGGATAGGAAAGAGGATAGGATAGGATAGAGGATAGGATAGGTAAGAGGACAGGATAGGATAGAGGATAGCATAGGATAGAGGATATTGTAGGATAGAGGATAGGATAGGATAGAGGAAAGGTTAGGATAGAGGATAGGATAGGATAGAGGATAGGATAGGACAGAGGATAGGATAGGTTAGAGGTTAGGATAGTATAGAGGATAGGATAGGATAGAGGATAGGATAGGATAGAGGATATGATAGGGTAGAGGGTAGGATAGGATAGAGGATAGGATAGGATAGAGGATAGGATAGGATAGAGAATAGGATAGGATAGAGGATATTATAGGGTAGAGGATAGGATAGGATATAGGATACGATATGATAGAGGATAGGAAAGAGGATAGGATAGGATAGAGGACAGGATAGGATAGAGGATATTGTAGCATAGAGGATAGGATAGGATAGAGGATAGGATAGGATAGAGGATAGGATAGGATGGAGGATAGGATAGGATAGAGGATAGGATAGGATAGAGCTTAGGATAGTATAGAGGATAGGATAGGATAGAGGATAGGATAGGATAGGGCATTGGATAGGATAGAGGATAGGATAGGATAGAGGATAGGATAGGATAGAGGATAGGATAGGATAGAGGATAGGATAGGATAGAGGATAGCATTGGATAGAGGATAGGATAGAATAGAGGATAGGATAGAGGATAGGATAGGATAGAGGATAGGATAGGATAGAGGAGAGGATAGGATAGAGGATAGGATAGGATAGAGGATAGGATAGGATAGAGGATAGGATAGGATAGAGGATAGGATAGGATAGGATAGAGGAGAGGATAGGATAGAGGATAGGATAGGATAGAGGATAGGATAGAATAGAGGATAGGATAGGATAGAGTATAGGATAGGATAGAGAATAGGATAGGATAGAGGATATTATAGGGTAGAGGATAGGATAGGATAGAGGATATGATACGATAGAGGATAGGAAAGAGGATAGGATATAATACAGTATAGAATAGGATTGAGTATAGGATGGGATAGAGGATAGGATAGGTTAATCGATAGGATAGTGGATAGGATAGGATAGAGGATAGGATAGGATAGAGGTTAGGATAGGATAGAGGATAGGATAGGGTAGAGGATAGGATAGGATAGAGGATACGATATGATAGAGGATAGGAAGGAGGATAGGATATAATACAGTATAGGATAGGATTGAGTATAGGATGGGATAGAGGATAGGATAGGGTATTGGATAGGATAGAGGATAGGATAGGATAGAGGATAGTATAGGATAGAGGATAGGATAGGATAGAGGATAGGATAGGATAGAGGATAGGATAGGATAGAGGATAGGATAGGATAGGATAGAGGATAGGATAGGATGGAGGATAGGATACGATAGAGGATACGATAGGATAGAGGATAGGATAGGATAGGATAGAGGATAGGATAGGATGGAGGATAGGATACGATAGAGGATACGATAGGATAGAGGATAGGATAGGATACAGGATAGGATAGGATAGAGGATAGGATAGGATAGAGGATATTGTAGGATAGAGGATATAATAGGATATAGGATAGGATTGGGTAGGACAGAGGATAGGATAGGATAGAGGATAGGATAATATAGAGGATAGGATATGATAGAGGAGAGGATAGGATAGGGGATAGGATAGGATAGGAGGATAGGATAGGATAGAGGATAGGATAGAGGATAGGATAGAGGATAGGATAGGATAGAGAATAGGATAGGATAGAGGATATTATAGGTTAGAGGATAGGATAGGATAGAGGATACGATATGATAGAGGATAGGAAAGAGGATAGGATATAATACAGTATAGGATAGGATTGAGTATAGGATGGGATAGAGGATAGGATAGGGTTTTGGATAGGATATAGGATAGGTTAGGAAAGAGGATAGGATAGGATAGAGGATATTGTAGGATAGAGGATAGGATAGGATAGAGTATAGGATAGGATAGAGGATAGGATAGGAAAGAGGATAGGACTATAATACAGTATAGGATAGGATTGAGTATAGGATGGGATAGAGGATAGGATAGGATAGGATAGGATAGAGGATAGGATAGAGAGAGATATAGGATAGGATAGAGGATAGGATAGGAAAGAGGATAGGATATAATACAGTATAGGATAGGATTGAGTATAGGATGGGATAGAGGATAGGATAGGATAAGATAGTGATAGAGGATACGATAGGATAGAGGATAGGATAGGATAGGATAGGATAGAGGATAGGATAGAGGATATGATAGGGTAGAGGGTAGGATAGGATAGAGGATAGGATAGGATAGAGGATAGGATAGGATAGAGAATAGGATAGGATAGAGGATATTATAGGGTAGAGGATAGGATAGGATATAGGATACGATATGATAGAGGATAGGAAAAGAGGATAGGATATAATACAGCATTGGATAGATTGAGTATAGGATGGGATAGAGGATAGGATAGGATAGAGGATATGATAGGATAGAGGATAGGATAGGATAGAGGATAGGATTGGATAGAGGATAGGATAGAATAGAGGATAGGATAGAGGATAGGATAGGATAGAGGATAGGATAGGATAGAGGATAGGATAGGATAGAGGATAGGATAGGATAGAGGATAGGATAGGATAGAGGATAGGATAGGATAGAGGATAGGATAGGATAGAGGATAGGATAGGATAGAGGATAGGATAGGATAGAGGACAGGATAGGATAGAGGATATTGTAGGATAGAGGATAGGATAGGATAGAGGGATAGGATAGGATAAGAGGATAGGATAGGATGGAGGATAGGATAGGATAGAGGATAGGATAGGATAGAGGTTAGGATAGTATAGAGGATAGGATAGGATAGAGGATAGGATAGGATAGGGCATTGGATAGGATAGAGGATAGGATAGGATAGGATAGGATAGGATAGAGGATAGGATAGGATAGAGGATAGGATAGGATAGAGGATAGGATAGGATAGAGGATAGGATTGGATAGAGGATAGGATAGAATAGAGGATAGGATAGAGGATAGGATAGGATAGAGGATAGGATAGGATAGAGGAGAGGATAGGATAGAGGATAGGATAGGATAGAGGATGGGATAGGATAGAGGATAGGATAGGATAGAGGATAGGATAGGATAGGATAGAGGAGAGGATAGGATAGAGGATAGATAGGATAGAGGATAGGATAGGATAGAGGATATTATAGGGTAGAGGATAGGATAGGATAGAGGATATGATACGATAGAGGATAGGAAAGAGGATAGGATATAAGTACAGTATAGAATAGGATTGAGTATAGGATGGGATAGAGGATAGGATAGGTTATTCGATAGGATAGTGGATTAGGATAGGATAGAGGATAGGATAGGATAGAGGTTAGGATAGGATAGAGGGATAGGATAGGGTAGAGGATAGGATAGGATAGAGGATACGATATGATAGAGGATAGGATAGGATGGAGGATAGGATACGATAGAGGATACGATAGGATAGAGGATAGGATAGGATAGAGGATAGGATAGGATAGAGGATAGGATAGGATAGAGGATATTGTAGGATAGAGGATATAATAGGATATAGGATAGGATAGGGTAGGACAGAGGATAGGATAGGATAGAGGATAGGATAATATAGAGGATAGGATAGGATAGAGGATAGGATAGGATAGGGGATAGGATAGGATAGAGGATAGGATAGGATAGAGGATAGGATAGAGGATAGGATAGAGGATAGGATAGGATAGAGGATAGGATAGGATAGAGGATAGGATAGGATAGAGGATAGGATAGGATAGAGGATATTGTAGGATAGAGGATAGGATAGGATAGAGGATAGGGATAGGATACAGGATAGGATAGGATAGAGGTTAGGATAGTATGGAGGATGGGATAGGATAGAGGATAGGATAGGATAGAGGATAGGATAGGATAGAGGATACTATAGGATAGAGGATAGGATAGGATAGAGGAGAGGATAGGATAGAGGATAGGATAGGATAGAGGATTGGATAGGATAGAGGATAGGATAGGATAGGATAGAGGGTAGGGTAGAATTTGGATAGGATACAGGATAGGATAGAATAGAGGATAGGATAGGATAGAGAATAGGATAGGATAGAGGACTATTATAGGTTAGAGGATAGGATAGGATAGAGGATACGATATGATAGAGGATAGGAAAGAGGATAGGATATAATACAGTATAGGATAGGATTGAGTATAGGATGGGATAGAGGATAGGATAGGGTTTTGGATAGGATATAGGATAGGTTAGGAAAGAGGATAGGATAGGATAGAGGATATTGTAGGATAGAGTATAGGATAGGATAGAGGATAGGATAGGATAGGATAGGATAGAGGATACGATAGGATAGAGGATACGATAGGATAGAGGATAGGATAGAGGATAGGATAGGATAGAGGATAGGATAGGATAGAGAATAGGATAGGATAGAGGATAGGATAGGATAGAGGATAGGATAGGATAGAGGATAGGATAGGATAGAGGATAGGATAGGATAGAGGATAGGATAGGATAGAGGATAGGATAGGATAGAGGATAGGATAGGATAGAGGATAGGATAGGATAGAGGATATGATACGATAGAGGATATGATACGATAGAGGATAGGATAGGATAGAAGGATAGGATAGGATAGAGGATAGGATAGGATAGAGGATAGGATAGGATAGAGGATAGGATAGGATAGAGGATAGGATAGGATAGAGGATAGGATAGGATAGAGGATAGGATAGGATAGAGGATAGGATAGGATAGAGGAGAGGATAGGATAGAGGATAGGATAGGATAGGATAGAGGATAGGATAGGATAGGATAGAGGAGAGGATAGGATAGAGGATAGGATAGGATAGAGGATAGGATAGGATAGAGTAGAGGATAGGATAGAGAATAGGATAGGATAGAGGATATTATAGGGTAGAGGACAGGATAGGATAGAGGATATGATACGATAGAGGATAGGAAAGAGGATAGGATATAATACAGTATAGGATAGGATTGAGTATAGGATGGGATAGAGGAAAGGATAGGATAGGATAGGATAGAGGATAGGATAGGATAGAGGATAGGATAGGGATAGGATAGAGGATAGGATAGGATAGAGGATAGGATAGGATAGAGGATAGGATAGAGATAGAGATAGGACAGGATAGAGGATAGGATAGGATAGAGGATAGGATAGGATAGAGGACTAGGATAGGATAGAGGATAGGATAGGATAGAGGATAGGATACGATAGAGGATACGATAGGATAGAGGATAGGATAGGATAGAGGATAGGATAGGATAGAGGATAGGATAGGATAGAGGATATTGTAGGATAGAGGATATAATAGGATATAGGATAGGATAGGGTAGGATAGAGGATAGGATAGGATAGGATCGAGGATTAGGATAATATAGAGGATAGGATAGGATAGAGGATAGGATAGGATAGGATAGGGGATAGGATAGGATAGAGGATAGGATAGGATAGAGGATAGGATAGAGGATAGGATAGAGGATAGGATAGGATAGAGGATAGGATAGGATAGAGGATAGGATAGGAATAGAGGATAGGATAGGATAGAGGATAGGATAGGATAGAGGATATTGTAGGATAGAGGATAGGATAGGATAGAGGATAGGATAGGATACAGGATAGGATAGGATAGAGGTTAGGATAGTATGGAGGATGGGATAGGATAGAGGATAGGATAGGATAGAGGATAGGATAGGATAGAGGATAGGATAGGATAGAGGATAGGATAGGATAGAGGAGAGGATAGGATAGAGGATAGGATAGGATAGAGGATTGGATAGGATAGAGGATAGGATAGGATAGGATAGAGGGTAGGGTAGAATTTGGATAGGATACAGGATAGGATAGAATAGAGGATAGGATAGGATAGAGAATAGGATAGGATAGAGGATATTATAGGTTAGAGGATAGGATAGGATAGAGGATAGGATAGGATAGAGGATAGGATAGGATAGAGGATAGGATAGGATAGAGGATAGGATAGGATAGAGGATAGGATAGGATAGAGGATAGGATAGGATAGAGGACAGGATAGGATAGAGGATATTGTAGGATAGAGGATAGGATAGGATAGAGGATAGGATAGGATAGAGGATAGGATAGGATGGAGGATAGGATAGGATAGAGGATAGGATAGGATAGAGGTTAGGATAGTATAGAGGATAGGATAGGATAGAGGATAGGATAGGATAGGGCATTGGATAGGATAGAGGATAGGATAGGATAGAGGATAGGATAGGATAGAGGATAGGATAGGATAGAGGATAGGATACGATAGAGGATAGGATAGGATAGAGGATAGGATTGGATAGAGGATAGGATAGAATAGAGGATAGGATAGAGGATAGGATAGGATAGAGGATAGGATAGGATAGAGGAGAGGATAGGATAGAGGATAGGATAGGATAGAGGATGGGATAGGATAGAGGATAGGATAGGATAGAGGATAGGATAGGATAGGATAGAGGAGAGGATAGGATAGAGGATAGGATAGGATAGAGGATAGGATAGGATAGAGGATATTATAGGGTAGAGGATAGGATAGGATAGAGGATATGATACGATAGAGGATAGGAAAGAGGATAGGATATAATACAGTATAGAATAGGATTGAGTATAGGATGGGATAGAGGATAGGATAGGTTATTCGATAGGATAGTGGATAGGATAGGATAGAGGATAGGATAGGATAGAGGTTAGGATAGGATAGAGGATAGGATAGGGTAGAGGATAGGATAGGATAGAGGATACGATATGATAGAGGATAGGATAGGATGGAGGATAGGATACGATAGAGGATACGATAGGATAGAGGATAGGATAGGATAGAGGATAGGATAGGATAGAGGATAGGATAGGATAGAGGATAGGATAGGATAGAGGATATTGTAGGATAGAGGATATAATAGGATATAGGATAGGATAGGGTAGGACAGAGGATAGGATAGGATAGAGGATAGGATAATATAGAGGATAGGATAGGATAGAGGATAGGATAGGATAGGGGATAGGATAGGATAGAGGATAGGATAGGATAGAGGATAGGATAGAGGATAGGATAGAGGATAGGATAGGATAGAGGATAGGATAGGATAGAGGATAGGATAGGATAGAGGATAGGATAGGATAGAGGATATTGTAGGATAGAGGATAGGATAGGATAGAGGATAGGATAGGATACAGGATAGGATAGGATAGAGGTTAGGATAGTATGGAGGATGGGATAGGATAGAGGATAGGATAGGATAGAGGATAGGATAGGATAGAGGATAGGATAGGATAGAGGATAGGATAGGATAGAGGAGAGGATAGGATAGAGGATAGGATAGGATAGAGGATTGGATAGGATAGAGGATAGGATAGGATAGGATAGAGGGTAGGGTAGAATTTGGATAGGATACAGGATAGGATAGAATAGAGGATAGGATAGGATAGAGAATAGGATAGGATAGAGGATATTATAGGTTAGAGGATAGGATAGGATAGAGGATACGATATGATAGAGGATAGGAAAGAGGATAGGATATAATACAGTATAGGATAGGATTGAGTATAGGATGGGATAGAGGATAGGATAGGGTTTTGGATAGGATATAGGATAGGTTAGGAAAGAGGATAGGATAGGATAGAGGATATTGTAGGATAGAGTATAGGATAGGATAGAGGATAGGATAGGATAGGATAGGATAGAGGATACGATAGGATAGAGGATACGATAGGATAGAGGATAGGATAGAGGATAGGATAGGATAGAGGATAGGATAGGATAGAGAATAGGATAGGATAGAGGATAGGATAGGATAGAGGATAGGATAGGATAGAGGATAGGATAGGATAGAGGATAGGATAGGATAGAGGATAGGATAGGATAGAGGATAGGATAGGATAGAGGATAGGATAGGATAGAGGATAGGATAGGATAGAGGATATGATACGATAGAGGATATGATACGATAGAGGATAGGATAGGATAGAGGATAGGATAGGATAGAGGATAGGATAGGATAGAGGATAGGATAGGATAGAGGATAGGATAGGATAGAGGATAGGATAGGATAGAGGATAGGATAGGATAGAGGATAGGATAGGATAGAGGATAGGATAGGATAGAGGATAGGATAGGATAGAGGAGAGGATAGGATAGAGGATAGGATAGGATAGGATAGAGGATAGGATAGGATAGGATAGAGGAGAGGATAGGATAGAGGATAGGATAGGATAGAGGATAGGATAGGATAGAGTAGAGGATAGGATAGAGAATAGGATAGGATAGAGGATATTATAGGGTAGAGGACAGGATAGGATAGAGGATATGATACGATAGAGGATAGGAAAGAGGATAGGATATAATACAGTATAGGATAGGATTGAGTATAGGATGGGATAGAGGAAAGGATAGGATAGGATAGGATAGAGGATAGGATAGGATAGAGGATAGGATAGGATAGGATAGAGGATAGGATAGGATAGAGGATAGGATAGGATAGAGGATAGGATAGGATAGAGGATAGGACAGGATAGAGGATAGGATAGGATAGAGGATAGGATAGGATAGAGGATAGGATAGGATAGAGGATAGGATAGGATAGAGGATAGGATACGATAGAGGATACGATAGGATAGAGGATAGGATAGGATAGAGGATAGGATAGGATAGAGGATAGGATAGGATAGAGGATATTGTAGGATAGAGGATATAATAGGATATAGGATAGGATAGGGTAGGATAGAGGATAGGATAGGATAGAGGATAGGATAATATAGAGGATAGGATAGGATAGAGGATAGGATAGGATAGGATAGGGGATAGGATAGGATAGAGGATAGGATAGGATAGAGGATAGGATAGAGGATAGGATAGAGGATAGGATAGGATAGAGGATAGGATAGGATAGAGGATAGGATAGGATAGAGGATAGGATAGGATAGAGGATAGGATAGGATAGAGGATATTGTAGGATAGAGGATAGGATAGGATAGAGGATAGGATAGGATACAGGATAGGATAGGATAGAGGTTAGGATAGTATGGAGGATGGGATAGGATAGAGGATAGGATAGGATAGAGGATAGGATAGGATAGAGGATAGGATAGGATAGAGGATAGGATAGGATAGAGGATAGGATAGGATAGAGGAGAGGATAGGATAGAGGATAGGATAGGATAGAGGATTGGATAGGATAGAGGATAGGATAGGATAGGATAGAGGGTAGGGTAGAATTTGGATAGGATACAGGATAGGATAGAATAGAGGATAGGATAGGATAGAGAATAGGATAGGATAGAGGATATTATAGGTTAGAGGATAGGATAGGATAGAGGATACGATATGATAGAGGATAGGAAAGAGGATAGGATATAATACAGTATAGGATAGGATTGAGTATAGGATGGGATAGAGGATAGGATAGGGTTTTGGATAGGATATAGGATAGGTTAGGAAAGAGGATAGGATAGGATAGAGGATATTGTAGGATAGAGGATAGGATAGGATAGAGTATAGGGTAGGATAGAGGATAGGATAGGAAAGAGGATAGGACATAATACAGTATAGGATAGGATTGAGTATAGGATGGGGTAGAGGATAGGATAGGATAGGATAGGATAGAGGATAGGATAGGATAGAGTATAGGATAGGATAGAGGATAGGATAGGAAAGAGGATAGGATATAATACAGTATAGGATAGGATTGAGTATAGGATGGGATAGAGGATAGGATAGGATAGGATAGGATAGAGGATACGATAGGATAGAGGATACGATAGGATAGAGGATAGGATAGAGGATAGGATAGGATAGAGGATAGGATAGGATAGAGAATAGGATAGGATAGAGGATAGGATAGGATAGAGGATAGGATAGGATAGAGGATAGGATAGGATAGAGGATAGGATAGGATAGAGGATAGGATAGGATAGAGGATAGGATAGGATAGAGGATAGGATAGGATAGAGGATAGGATAGGATAGAGGATATGATACGATAGAGGATATGATACGATAGAGGATAGGATAGGATAGAGGATAGGATAGGATAGAGGATAGGATAGGATAGAGGATAGGATAGGATAGAGGATAGGATAGGATAGAGGATAGGATAGGATAGAGGATAGGATAGGATAGAGGATAGGATAGGATAGAGGATAGGATAGGATAGAGGAGAGGATAGGATAGAGGATAGGATAGGATAGGATAGAGGATAGGATAGGATAGGATAGAGGAGCAGCGATAGGATAGAGGATAGGATAGGATAGAGGATAGGATAGGATAGAGTAGAGGATAGGATAGAGAATAGGATAGGATAGAGGATATTATAGGGTAGAGGACAGGATAGGATAGAGGATATGATACGATAGAGGATAGGAAAGAGGATAGGATATAATACAGTATAGGATAGGATTGAGTATAGGATGGGATAGAGGAAAGGATAGGATAGGATAGGATAGAGGATAGGATAGGATAGAGGATAGGATAGGATAGGATAGAGGATAGGATAGGATAGAGGATAGGATAGGATAGAGGATAGGATAGGATAGAGGATAGGACAGGATAGAGGATAGGATAGGATAGAGGATAGGATAGGATAGAGGATAGGATAGGATAGAGGATAGGATAGGATAGAGGATAGGATACGATAGAGGATACGATAGGATAGAGGATAGGATAGGATAGAGGATAGGATAGGATAGAGGATAGGATAGGATAGAGGATATTGTAGGATAGAGGATATAATAGGATATAGGATAGGATAGGGTAGGATAGAGGATAGGATAGGATAGAGGATAGGATAATATAGAGGATAGGATAGGATAGAGGATAGGATAGGATAGGATAGGGGATAGGATAGGATAGAGGATAGGATAGGATAGAGGATAGGATAGAGGATAGGATAGAGGATAGGATAGGATAGAGGATAGGATAGGATAGAGGATAGGATAGGATAGAGGATAGGATAGGATAGAGGATAGGATAGGATAGAGGATATTGTAGGATAGAGGATAGGATAGGATAGAGGATAGGATAGGATACAGGATAGGATAGGATAGAGGTTAGGATAGTATGGAGGATGGGATAGGATAGAGGATAGGATAGGATAGAGGATAGGATAGGATAGAGGATAGGATAGGATAGAGGATAGGATAGGATAGAGGAGAGGATAGGATAGAGATAGGATAGGATAGAGGATAGGATAGAAGGATAGAGGATAGGATAGGATAGGATAGAGGGTAGGGTAGAATTTGGATAGGATACAGGATAGGATAGAATAGAGGATAGGATAGGATAGAGAATAGGATAGGATAGAGGATATTATAGGTTAGAGGATAGGATAGGATAGAGGATACGATATGATAGAGGATAGGAAAGAGGATAGGATATAATACAGTATAGGATAGGATTGAGTATAGGATGGGATAGAGGATAGGATAGGGTTTTGGATAGGATATAGGATAGGTTAGGAAAGAGGATAGGATAGGATAGAGGATATTGTAGGATAGAGGATAGGATAGGATAGAGTATAGGATAGGATAGAGGATAGGATAGGAAAGAGGATAGGACATAATACAGTATAGGATAGGATTGAGTATAGGATGGGGTAGAGGATAGGATAGGATAGGATAGGATAGAGGATAGGATAGGATAGAGTATAGGATAGGATAGAGGATAGGATAGGAAAGAGGATAGGATATAATACAGTATAGGATAGGATTGAGTATAGGATGGGATAGAGGATAGGATAGGATAGGATAGGATAGAGGATACGATAGGATAGAGGATAGGATAGGATAGGATAGGATAGAGGATAGGATAGAGGATAGGATAGAGTATAGGATAGGATAGAGGATAGGATAGGATAGAGGATAGGATAGGATAGAGGATAGGATAGGATAGAGGATAGGATAGGATAGAGGATAGGATAGGATAGAGGATATTATAGGGTAGAGGATAGGATAGGATAGAGGATATGATACGATAGAGGATAGGAAAGAGGATAGGATATAATACAGTATAGAATAGGATTGAGTATAGGATGGGATAGAGGATAGGATAGGTTATTCGATAGGATAGTGGATAGGATAGGATAGAGGATAGGATAGGATAGAGGATAGTATAGGATAGAGGATAGGATAGGATAGAGGATAGGATAGGATAGAGGATAGGATAGGATAGAGGATAGGATAGGATAGAGGATAGGATAGGATGGAGGATAGGATACGATAGAGGATACGATAGGATAGAGGATAGGATAGGATAGAGGATAGGATAGGATAGAGGATAGGATAGGATAGAGGATATTGTAGGATAGAGGATATAATAGGATATAGGATAGGATAGGATAGGATAGAGGATAGGATAATATAGAGGATAGGATAGGATAGAGGATAGGATAGGATAGAGGATAGGATAGAGGATAGGATAGAGGATAGGATAGGATAGAGGATAGGATAGGATAGAGGATAGGATAGGATAGAGGATATTGTAGGATAGAGGATAGGATAGGATAGAGGATAGGATAGGATACAGGATAGGATAGGATAGAGGTTAGGATAGTATGGAGGATGGGATAGGATAGAGGATAGGATAGGATAGAGGATAGGATAGGATAGAGGATAGGATAGGATAGAGGATAGGATAGGATAGAGGATATTATAGGGTAGAGGATAGGATAGGATAGAGGATATGATACGATAGAGGATAGGAAAGAGGATAGGATATAATACAGTATAGAATAGGATTGAGTATAGGATGGATAGAGGATAGGATAGGTTATTCGATAGGATAGTGGATAGGATAGGATAGAGGATAGGATAGGATAGAGGTTAGGATAGGATAGAGGATAGGATAGGGTAGAGGATAGGATAGGATAGAGGATACGATATGATAGAGGATAGGAAAGAGGATAGGATATAATACAGTATAGGATAGGATTGAGTATAGGATGGGATAGAGGATAGGATAGGGTATTGGATAGGATAGAGGATAGGATAGGATAGAGGATAGTATAGGATAGAGGATAGGATAGGATAGAGGATAGGATAGGATAGAGGATAGGATAGGATAGAGGATAGGATAGGATAGAGGATAGGATAGGATGGAGGATAGGATACGATAGAGGATACGATAGGATAGAGGATAGGATAGGATAGAGGATAGGATAGGATAGAGGATAGGATAGGATAGAGGATATTGTAGGATAGAGGATATAATAGGATATAGGATAGGATAGGGTAGGACAGAGGATAGAATAGGATAGAGGATAGGATAATATAGAGGATAGGATAGGATAGAGGATAGGATAGGATAGGGGATAGGATAGGATAGAGGATAGGATAGGATAGAGGATAGGATAGAGGATAGGATAGAGGATAGGATAGGATAGAGGATAGGATAGGATAGAGGATATTGTAGGATAGAGGATAGGATAGGATAGAGGATAGGATAGGATAAAGGATAGGATAGGATAGAGGTTAGGATAGTATGGAGGATGGGATAGGATAGAGGATAGGATAGGATTGAGGATAGGATAGGATAGAGGATAGGATAGGATAGAGGATAGGATAGGATAGAGGAGAGGATAGGATAGAGGATAGGATAGGATAGAGGATTGGATAGGATAGAGGATAGGATAGGATAGGATCGAGGGTAGGGTAGAATTTGGATAGGATACAGGATAGGATAGAATAGAGGATAGGATAGGATAGAGAATAGGATAGGATAGAGGATATTATAGGTTAGAGGATAGGATAGGATAGAGGATACGATAAGATAGAGGATAGGATAGGATAGAGTATAGGATAGGATAGAGGATAGGATAGGAAAGAGGATAGGATATAATACAGTATAGGATAGGATTGAGTATAGGATGGGATCGAGGATAGGATAGGATAGGATAGGATAGAGGATACGATAGGATAGAGGATAGGATAGGATAGGATAGGATAGAGGATAGGATAGAGGATATGATAGGGTAGAGGGTAGGATAGGATAGAGGATAGGATAGGATAGAGGATAGGATAGGATAGAGAATAGGATAGGATAGAGGATATTATAGGGTAGAGGATAGGATAGGATATAGGATACGATATGATAGAGGATAGGAAAGAGGATAGGATATAATACAGCATTGGATAGGATTGAGTATAGGATGGGATAGAGGATAGGATAGGATAGAGGATATGATAGGATAGAGGATAGGATAGGATAGAGGATAGGATTGGATAGAGGATAGGATAGAATAGAGGATAGGATAGAGGATAGGATAGGATAGAGGATAGGATAGGATAGAGGATAGGATAGGATAGAGGATAGGATAGGATAGAGGATAGGATAGGATAGAGGATAGGATAGGATAGAGGATAGGATAGGATAGAGGATAGGATAGGATAGAGGATAGGATTGGATAGAGGATAGGATAGAATAGAGGATAGGATAGAGGATAGGATAGGATAGAGGATAGGATAGGATAGAGGATAGGATAGGATAGAGGAGAGGATAGGATAGAGGATAGGATAGGATAGAGGATAGGATAGGATAGAGGATAGGATAGGATAGAGGATAGGATAGGATAGGATAGAGGAGAGGATAGGATAGAGGATAGGATAGGATAGAGGATAATATAGAATAGAGGATAGGATAGGATAGAGTATAGGATAGGATAGAGAATAGGATAGGATAGAGGATAGGATAGGATAGAGGATAGGATAGGATAGAGGATAGGATAGGATAGAGGATAGGATACGATAGAGGATACGATAGGATAGAGGATAGGATAGGATAGAGGATAGGATAGGATAGAGGATAGGATAGGATAGAGGATATTGTAGGATAGAGGATATAATAGGATATAGGATAGGATAGGGTAGGATAGAGGATAGGATAGGATAGAGGATAGGATAATATAGAGGATAGGATAGGATAGAGGATAGGATAGGATAGGATAGGGGATAGGATAGGATAGAGGATAGGATAGGATAGAGGATAGGATAGAGGATAGGATAGAGGATAGGATAGGATAGAGGATAGGATAGGATAGAGGATAGGATAGGATAGAGGATAGGATAGGATAGAGGATATTGTAGGATAGAGGATAGGATAGGATAGAGGATAGGATAGGATACAGGATAGGATAGGATAGAGGTTAGGATAGTATGGAGGATGGGATAGGATAGAGGATAGGATAGGATAGAGGATAGGATAGGATAGAGGATAGGATAGGATAGAGGATAGGATAGGATAGAGGAGAGGATAGGATAGAGGATAGGATAGGATAGAGGATTGGATAGGATAGAGGATAGGATAGGATAGGATAGAGGGTAGGGTAGGATAGGGGATAGGATAGGATAGAGGATAGGATAGGATAGAGGATAGGATAGAGGATAGGATAGAGGATAGGATAGGATAGAGGATAGGATAGGATAGAGGATAGGATAGGATAGAGGATATTGTAGGATAGAGGATAGGATAGGATAGAGGATAGGATAGGATACAGGATAGGATAGGATAGAGGTTAGGATAGTATGGAGGATGGGATAGGATAGAGGATAGGATAGGATAGAGGATAGGATAGGATAGAGGATAGGATAGGATAGAGGATAGGATAGGATAGAGGATATTATAGGGTAGAGGATAGGATAGGATAGAGGATATGATACGATAGAGGATAGGAAAGAGGATAGGATATAATACAGTATAGAATAGGATTGAGTATAGGATGGGATAGAGGATAGGATAGGTTATTCGATAGGATAGTGGATAGGATAGGATAGAGGATTGGATAGGATAGAGGATAGGATAGGATAGGATCGAGGGTAGGGTAGAATTTGGATAGGATACAGGATAGGATAGAATAGAGGATAGGATAGGATAGAGAATAGGATAGGATAGAGGATATTATAGGTTAGAGGATAGGATAGGATAGAGGATACGATAAGATAGAGGATAGGATAGGATAGAGTATAGGATAGGATAGAGGATAGGATAGGAAAGAGGATAGGATATAATACAGTATAGGATAGGATTGAGTATAGGATGGGATCGAGGATAGGATAGGATAGGATAGGATAGAGGATACGATAGGATAGAGGATAGGATAGGATAGGATAGGATAGAGGATAGGATAGAGGATATGATAGGGTAGAGGGTAGGATAGGATAGAGGATAGGATAGGATAGAGGATAGGATAGGATAGAGAATAGGATAGGATAGAGGATATTATAGGGTAGAGGATAGGATAGGATATAGGATACGATATGATAGAGGATAGGAAAGAGGATAGGATATAATACAGCATTGGATAGGATTGAGTATAGGATGGGATAGAGGATAGGATAGGATAGAGGATATGATAGGATAGAGGATAGGATAGGATAGAGGATAGGATTGGATAGAGGATAGGATAGAATAGAGGATAGGATAGAGGATAGGATAGGATAGAGGATAGGATAGGATAGAGGATAGGATAGGATAGAGGATAGGATAGGATAGAGGATAGGATAGGATAGAGGATAGGATAGGATAGAGGATAGGATAGGATAGAGGATAGGATAGGATAGAGGATAGGATAGGATAGAGGACAGGATAGGATAGAGGATATTGTAGGATAGAGGATAGGATAGGATAGAGGATAGGATAGGATAGAGGATAGGATAGGATGGAGGATAGGATAGGATAGAGGATAGGATAGGATAGAGGTTAGGATAGTATAGAGGATAGGATAGGATAGAGGATAGGATAGGATAGGGCATTGGATAGGATAGAGGATAGGATAGGATAGAGGATAGGATAGGATAGAGGATAGGATAGGATAGAGGATAGGATAGGATAGAGGATAGGATAGGATAGAGGATAGGATAGGATAGAGGATAGGATAGGATAGAGGATAGGATTGGATAGAGGATAGGATAGAATAGAGGATAGGATAGAGGATAGGATAGGATAGAGGATAGGATAGGATAGAGGATAGGATAGGATAGAGGAGAGGATAGGATAGAGGATAGGATAGGATAGAGGATAGGATAGGATAGAGGATAGGATAGGATAGAGGATAGGATAGGATAGGATAGAGGAGAGGATAGGATAGAGGATAGGATAGGATAGAGGATAGGATAGAATAGAGGATAGGATAGGATAGAGTATAGGATAGGATAGAGAATAGGATAGGATAGAGGATAGGATAGGATAGAGGATAGGATAGGATAGAGGATAGGATAGGATAGAGGATAGGATACGATAGAGGATACGATAGGATAGAGGATAGGATAGGATAGAGGATAGGATAGGATAGAGGATAGGATAGGATAGAGGATATGGTAGGATAGAGGATATAATTGGATATAGGATAGGATAGGGTAGGATAGAGGATAGGATTGGAGTAGAGGATGAGGTTTGAGATGGTGTGGAGTGGTGAGTGGAGTGGAGAGGTGTGGTGTGGGGTGAGGAGTAGGAGTAGTGGTGTGGTGAGGTTAGAGGTGTGGTGAGAGGTTAGGTGAGAGGAGAGGATTGGTAGTGGATTGGGAGAGGTGAGTGAGTAGGAGAGGAGTGTGGTGTGGTGAGGTGTGAGGAGTGGGGAGGTGTGTGGTGAGGATGAGGTGTGGTGAGGATAGGTGACTGGAGAGGAGTGGTAGAGGGAGGTGTGGAGGGTGAGGGGTGTGGAGAGGTGAGGTGTGGTGAGGAGTGGTGTGGTGTGTGGTGTGGTGTGGAGTGAGGTGTGGAGTGGTGTGTGGTGAGGTGTGGTGAGTGGAGTGGTGTGGTGTGTGGATGGGTGTGGAGAGTGGTGTGGTGTGGTGTGGAGTGTGAGGGGAGGGGTGTTGGGGGTGAGGTGTCTGGTGTGGTGTGTTGAGTGGTGTGGTGTGGTGAGTGTTGTGGTGTGGAGTGTGGTGTGGTGTGGGGTGTGGTGTGGTGTGGTGTGTGGTGTACGTGAGGTGTGTGGTGTGGTTTGTGGTGTGGTGTGTTGTCTGGTGTGGTGTGGTGGGTGGTGTGGTGGGGTGTGTGGAGTGGTGTGGGGGGGGGTGTGGTGTGTGGTGTGGGGTGGTTTGTGGTGTGGTGTGGTTGAGAAGCGAGGGGACAGACGAACGACGGGGGGGGGGGGGTGTGTGTGGCACGTGCAGTGAAGAGGGACAGTTACAGTGAAGTGTGAAGTGACACTTTTACAGTGACAGTGAAGAGTGACAATGACAGTGTAGATTGAAGTGAAGTGTAGGGTGGTGTGAAGTGAAGAGGGAAGTGAACGAGTGATGTGAGGTGAAGAGTGAAGTGAAGTGAAGAAGTTAAGTGTTGTGAAGAGTGAAGTGAAGTGGAGAGTGAAGTGAAGTGAAGAGTGGAGTGAAGTGAAGGGTGAACGTGAATTTGGAGTAACAGTAAAGCGTGACAGTGAAGTGAAGTGAAGAGGTGAAGTGAATTGAAGAGTGAAGTGCAGTGAAGAGTGAAGTGAAGAGAAGAGTGAAGTGAAGTGAAGAGTGACGTGAAGTGAAGAGTGAAGTGAAGTGAAGAGTGAAGTGAACGTGAAGAGTGAAGTGACATGAAGAATGTAGTGAAGTTACAGAGTGAAGTGACAGTGAAGGGTGAAGTGAAGTGTAGAGTGAAGTGAAGTGAAGAGTGAAGTATTGTGAAGAGTGAAGTGAAGTGAAGAGTGACGAAGTGAAGTGAAGACGTGCACGTGAAGTGAAGAGTGAAGTGAAGTGAAGAGTGAAGTGAAGAGTGAAGTGAAGAGTGAAGTGAAGTGAAGAGTGAAGTGAAGTGAAAAGTGAAGTGAAGTGAAGTGAAGAGTGAAGTGAAGTGAAGAGTGTGGTGAAGTGAAGAGTGAAGTGAAGTGAAGAGTGAAGTAAAGTGAAGTGAAGTGTGAAGTGGTGTGAAGAGTGAAGTATTGTGAAGAGTGAAGTGAAGTGCAAGAGTGAAGTGAAGTGAAGAGTGAAGTGAAGTGAAGAGTGAACGTGAGGTGAAGAGTGAGGTGACAGTGAAGAGTGAAGTGAAGTGAAGAGTGAAGTGAAGTGAAGAGTGAAGTGAAGTGAAGAGTGAAGTGAAGTGGAGCAGTGAAGTGAAGTGTAAGAGTGAAGTGAAGTGAAGAGTGGAGTGAAGTGAAGAGTGAAGTGAAGTGAAGAGTGAAGTGAAGAGAAGAGTGAAGTGAAGTGAAGTGAAGAGTGAAGTGAAGTGAAGAGGTGAAGTGAAGTGAAGAGTGAAGTGAAGTCGAAGAGTGAAGTGAAGAAGTGAAGTGAAGTGAAGACGTGAAGTGAAGTGAAGAGTGAAGTGAAGTGAAGAGTGCAGTGAAGAGTGGAGTGCAAGTGAAGAGTGAATTGAAGTGAAGAGGTGACAGTGAAGTGAAGACGTGAAGTGAAGTGAAGAGTGAACGTGACAGTGAAGAGTGAAGTGAAGTGAAGAGTGAAGTGAAGTGAAGAGTGAAGTGCAAGCTGAAGAGTGAAGTGAAGTGAAGAGTGACGTGAATTGGAAAGAAGTGAAGTGAGCAGTGAAGAAGTGAAGTGAAGAGTGTAGTGAAGTTAAGAGTGAAGTGAAGTGAAGAGTGAAGTGAAGTGAAGAATGAAGTGAAGTGAAGAGTGAAGTGAAGTGAAGAGTGAAGTGACAGTGAAGAGTGAAGTATTGTGAAGAGTGAAGTGAAGGGAAGAGTGAAGTGAAGTGAAGAGTGAAGTGAAGTGAAGAGTGAAGTGACAGTGAAGAGTGAAGTGAAGTGAAGAGTGAACGTGAAGTGAAGAGTGAAGTGAAGTGAAGAGTGAAGTGAAGTGAAGAGTGACAGTGAAGTGAAGAGTGCAAGTGAAGTGACGAGTGCAGTGAAGAGTGGAGTGAAGTGAAGAGTGAATTGACGTGAAGAGTGAAGTGAAGTGAAGAGTGAAGTGATGTGAAGAGTGAAGTGAAGTGAAGAGTGAAATGACAGTGTAGATTGAAGTGAATTGGAGGGTGGTGTGAAGTGAAGAGGGAAGTGAAGAGTGCTGTGAGGTGAAGTGTGAAGTGAACGTGAAGAGTAAAGTGTTGTGAAGAGTGAAGTGAAGTGGAGAAGTGAAGTGAAGTGAAGAGTGAAGTGAAGTGAAGAGTGAAGTGAAGTAAAGAGTAACAGTGACTGTGAAGAGACGTGAAGTGACGAGTGAAGTGAAGTGAAGTGAAGTGAAGAGTGACAGTGAGGTGAAGAGTGAAGTGAAGTGAAAGTGACGTGAAGCAGTGAACATGAAGTGTAGATTGAAGTGAAGTGTAGGGTGGTGTGAAGTGAAGAGGGAAGTGAAGTGAAGAGTGAAGTGAAGTGTAGAGTGAAGTGAAGTGAAGAGTGAGGTGAGGTGAAGAGTGAAGTGAAAGTGAAGAGTTACGTGTTGTGAAGAGTGAAGTGAAGTGGAGAGTGAAGTGAAGTGAAGAGTGGAGTGAAGTGAAGGGTGAAGTGACTTTGGAGTAAAGTAAAGAGTGAAGTGACGTGAAGTGAAGAGTGAAGTGACATTGACCGACGTGAAGTGAAGTGAATAGTGAAGTGAGTTGTTAAGTGACGTGAAGAGTGAAATGAAGTGTAGACTTGAAGTGGAGTGTAGGGTGGTGTGAAGTGAAGAGGGAAGTGAAGAGTGAGGTGATGTGAAGAGTGAAGTGAAGTGAAGAGTAAAGTGTAGTGCAGAGTGAAGGTGAAGTGAAGAGTGAAGAAGTGAAGAGTGAAGACGTGAAGAGTGAAGTGAAGTGAAGAGTGAAGTGAAATGAAGAATGTAGTGAAGTTAAGAGTGAAGTGACGTGAAGGGTGAAGTGAAGTGACAGAGTGAAGTGAAGTGAAGAGTGAAGTCATTGTGACAGAGTGAAGTGAAGTGAAGAGTGAAGTGAAGTGAAGAGTGAAGTGAAGTGAAGAGTGAAGATGAAGAGTGAAGTGAAGAGTGAAGTGAAGTGACGAGTGAAGTGAAGTGACAAGTGAAGTCACGTAAAGAGTGAAGTGAAGTGAAGTGAAGAGTGAAGTGAATTGAAGAGTGACAGTGAAGTGAAGAGTGAAGTGAAGAGAAGAGTGAAGTGAAGTGAAGAGTGAAGTGAAGTGAAGAGTGACAGTGAAGTGAAGAGTGAAGTGAAGTGAAGAGTGAAGTGAAATGAAGAATGTAGTGAAGTTACAGAGTGAAGTGAAGTGAAGGAGTGAAGTGAAGTGAAGAGTGAAGTGAAGTGAAGAGTGAAGTATTGTGAAGAGTGAAGTGAAGTGAAGAGTGAAGTGAAGTGAAGAGTGAAGTGAACGTGAAGAGTGAAGTGAAGTGCAGAGTGAAGTGAAGAGTGAAGTGAAGAGTGACAGTGCAAGTGAAGAGTGAAGTGAAGTGAAAGTGAAGTGAAGTGAAGTGAAGAGTGAAGTGAAGTGAACGAGTGTGAGAGTGAAGAGTGAAGTGAGTGAAGAGTGACGTAAAGTGAAGTGAAGTGTGAAGTGGAGTGAAGAGTGAAGTATTGTGACGAGTGAACGTGAAGTGAAGAGTGAAGTGAAGTGACGAGTGAAGTGAAGTGAAGAGTGAAGTGAGGTGACGAGTGAGGTGAGTGAAGAGTGAAGTGAAGTGCAGAGTGAAGTGAAGTGAAGAGTGAAGTGAAGTGAAGAGTGAAGTGAAGTGAGAGTGAAGTGAAGTGTAGAGTGAAGTGAAGTGAAGGTGGAGTGTGGTGAAGAGTGAAGTGAAGTGAAGAGTGAAGTGAAGAGAAGAGTGAAGTGAAGTGAGTGAAGAGTGAAGTGAAGTGAAGACGTGAAGTGCAAGTGAAGAGTGCAGTGAAGTGAAGACGTGAAGTGAAGAGAAGAGTGAAGTGAAGTGAAAGAGTGAAGTGAAGTGAAGAGTGAAGTGAAGTGAAGAGTGAAGTGAAGAGTGGAGTGAAGTGAAGAGTGAATTGAAGTGAAGAGTGAAGTGAAGTGAAGAGTGAAGTGAAGTGAAGAGTGAAGTGAAGTGAAGAGTGAAGTGAAGTGAAGAGTGAAGTGAACGTGAAGAGTGCAGTGAAGTGAAGAGTGAAGTGAAGTGAAGAGTGAAGTGACAGTGAAGAGTGCAGTGAAGAGAGCGAGTGAAGTGAAGAGTGAATTGAAGTGAAGAGTGAAGTGAAGTGAAGAGTGAAGTGATGTGAAGAGTGAAGTGAAGTGAAGAGTGCAAATGAAGTGTAGATTGAAGTGAAATTGGAGGGTGGTGTGACAGTGAAGAGGGAAGTGAAGAGTGATGTGAGGTGAAGTGTGAAGTGAAGTGACAGAGTAAAGTGTTGTGAAGAGTGAAGTGACGTGGAGAGTGAAGTGAAGTGCAGAGTGAACGTGAACGTGAAGAGTGAAGTGAAGTAAAGAGTACAAGTGATGTGAAGAAGTGAAGTGAAGAGTGAAGTGAAGTGAAGTGAAGTGAAGAGTGAAGTGAGGTGAAGAGTGAAGTGACGTGAAAGTGAAGGAAGAGTGAAATGAAGTGTAGATTGAAGTGAAGTGTAGGGTGGTGTGAAGTGAAGAGGGAAGTGAAGTGAAGAGTGAAGTGAAGTGTCGAGTGAAGTGAAGTGAAGAGTGAGGTGAGGTGAAGAGTGAAGTGAAGTGAAGAGTTAAGTGTTGTGAAGAGTGAAGTGAAGTGGAGAGTGAAGTGAAGTGACGAGTGGAGTGAAGTGAAGGGTGAAGTGAATTTGGAGTACAGTACAAGAGTGCAAGTGACAGTGAAGTGAGAGTGAAGTGAAGAAGAGTGAAAGTGAAGTGAAGAGTGAAGTGAAGAGAAGAGTGAAGTGAAGTGAAGAGTGACGTGAAGTGAAGAGTGAAGTGAAGTGAAGATTGAAGTGAAGTGAAGAGTGAAGTGAAATGAAGAATGTAGTGAAGTTAAGAGTGAAGTGAAGTGAAGGGTGAAGTGAAGTGAAGAGTGAAGTGAAGTGAAGAGTGAAGTATTGTGAAGAGTGAAGTGACAGTGAAGCAGTGAAGTGAAGTGAAGAGTGAAGTGAAGAAGTGAAGTGAAGAGTGAAGTGAAGTGAAGAGTGAAGTGCAGTGAAACGTGAAGTGAAGTGAAGAGTGAAGTGAAGTGAAGAGTGTGGTGAAGTGAAGAGTGAAGTGGAGTGAAGAGGGAAGTACAAGTGAAGTGAAGTGTGAAGTGGTGTGAAGAGTGAAGTATTGTGAAGAGTGAAGTGAAGTGAAGAGTGAAGTGAAGTGAAGAGTGAAGTGAAGTGAAGAGTGAAGTGAGGTGAAGAGTGAGGTGAAGTGAAGAATGAAGTGACAGTGAAGAGTGAAGTGAAGTGAAGAGTGAAGTGAAGTGAAGAGTGAAGTGAAGTGAAGAGTGAAGTGAAGTGAAGAGTGAAGTGTAGTGAACGAGTGAAGTGAAGTGAAGAGTGAAGTGAATTGTAAAGTGAAGTGAAGAGTGACAATGAAGTGTAGATTGAAGTGAAGTGTAGGGTGGTGTGAAGTGAAGAGGGAAGTGAAGAGTGATGTGAGGTGAAGAGTGAAGTGCAGTGAAGAGTAAAGTGAAGTGAAGAGTGAAGTGAAGTTAAGAGTGAACGTGAAGTGAAGAGTGAAGTGAAGTGAATAGTGACGTGAGTTGTTAAGTGAAGTGAAGAGTGACAATGAAGTGTAGATTGAAGTGGAGCTGTAGGGTGGTGTGAAGTGAAGAGGGAAGTGAAGAGTGAGGTGATGTGAAGAGTGAAGTGAACGTGAAGAGTAAAGTGTTGTGAAGAGTGAACGTGAAGTGAAGAGTGAAGTGAAGTGAAGAGTGAAGTGAAGTGACAGAGTGAAGTGAAGTGAAGAGTGAAGTGAAATGACAGAATGTAGTGAAGTTAAGAGTGAAGTGAAGTGAAGGGTGAAGTGAAGTGAAGAGTGAAGTGAAGTGAAGAGTGAAGTATTGTGAAGAGTGAAGTGAAGTGACAGAGTGAACGTGAAGTGAAAGCGTGAAGTGAAGTGAAGAGTGAAGTGAAGAGTGAAGTGAAGAGTGCAGTGAAGTGAAGAGTGAAGTGACAGTGAAGAGTGTGGTGAAGTGAAGAGTGAAGTGAACGTGAAGTGAAGTGTGAAGTGGTGTGAAGAGTGAAGTATTGTGAAGAGTGAAGTGAAGTGAAGAGTGAAGTGAAGTGAAGAGTGAAGTGAAGTGAAGAGTGAAGTGAGGTGAAGAGTGAGGTGAAGTGAAGAATGAAGTGAAGTGAAGACGTGAAGTGAAGTGCAAGAGTGAAGTGAAGTGAAGAGTGAAGTGACAGTGAAGAGTGAAGTGAAGTGAAGAGTGAAGTGTAGTGAAGAGTGAAGTGAAGTGACGAGTGAAGTGAAGTGAATAGTGAAGTGAGTTGTTAAGTGAAGTGAAGAGTGCAAATGAAGTGTAGATTGAAGTGGAGTGTAGGGTGGTGTGAAGTGAAGAGGGAAGTGAAGAGTGAGGTGATGTGACAGCGTGAAGTGAAGTGAAGAGTCAAAGTGTTGTGAAGAGTGAAGTGAAGTGAAGAGTGACGTGAAGTGAAGAGTGAAGTGAAGTGAAGAGTGACGTGAAGTGAAGAGTGAAGTGAAGTGAAGAGTGAAGTGAAGTGTAGAGTGAAGTGACAGAGTGAAGTGAAGAGTGAAGTGAAGTGCACGTGAAGTGAAGAGTGAAGTGAGGTGACAGAGTGAAGTGAACGTGAAGTGAAGTGAAGAGTGAAATGAAGTGTAGATTGAAGTGAAGTGTAGGGTGGTGTGAAGTGAAGAGGGAAGTGAAGTGAAGAGTGAAGTGACAGTGTAGAGTGAAGTGAAGTGAAGAGTGAAGTGAAGTGAAGTGAAGTGACAGAGTAAAATGACAGTGTAGATTGAAGTGAAGTGTAGGGTGGTGGGAAGTGAAGAGGGAAGTGAAGTGAAGAGTGAAGTGAACGTGTAGAGTGAAGTGACGTGAAGAGTGAAGTATTGTGAAGAGTGAAGTGAAGTGCAGAGGGAAGTTAAGTGAAGTGTGAAGTGAATTTTAAAGTGAAGTGAAGAGTGAAATGAAGTGTAGATTGAAGTGAAGTGTAGGGTGGTGTGAAGTGAAGAGGGAAGTGAAGAGTGATGTGAGGTGACAGAGTGAAGTGAAGTGAAGAGTTAAGTGTTGTGAAGACGTGAAGTGAAGTGGAGAGTGAAGTGAAGTGAAGAGTGGAGTGAAGTGACAGGGTGAAGTGAAATTTGGAGTAAAGTAAAGAAGTGAAGTGAAGTGAAGTGAAGAGTGAAGTGAATTGAAGAGTGAAGTGAAGTGAAGAGTGACAGTGAAGAGAAGAGTGAAGTGAAGTGACGCAGTGAAGTGAAGTGAAGAGTGAAGTGAAGTGAAGAGTGAAGTGAAGTGAAGAGTGAAGTGAAATGAAGAATGTACGTGAAGTTAAGAGTGAAGTGAAGTGAAGGGTGAAGTGAAGTGACGAGTGAAGTGAAGTGAAGAGTGAAGTATTGTGCAAGCGTGAAGTGAAGTGAAGAGTGAAGTGAAGTGAAGAGTGAAGTGAAGTGAAGAGTGAAGTGAAGTGAAGAGTGAAGTGAAGTGAAGAGTGCAAGTGAAGAGTGAAGTGAAGAGTGAAGTGAAGTGAAGAGTGAAGTGAAGTGAAAAGTGAAGTGAAGTGAAGTGAAGAGTGAAGTGAAGTGAAGAGTGTGGTGACAGTGAAGAGTGAAGTGAAGTGAAGAGTGCAGTACAAGTGAAGTGAAGTGTGAAGTGGTGTGAAGAGTGAAGTATAGTGCAGAGTGAAGTGAAGTGAAGAGTGAAGTGAAGTGAAGAGTGAAGTGAAGTGAAGAGTGAAGTGAGGTGAAGAGTGAGGTGAAGTGAAGAGTGAAGTGAAGTGACAGCGTGAAGTGAAGTGACAGAGTGAAGTGAAGTGACAGAGTGAAGTGAAGTGAAGAGTGAAGGGAAGTGAAGAGTGAAGTGAAGTGAAGAGTGAAGTGAAGTGAAGAAGTGAAGTGAAGTGAAGAGTGAAGTGAACGTGAAGTGAAGAGTGAAGTGAAGTGAAGAGTGAAGTGAAGTGAAGTGAAGGGAAGAGTGAACTGAAGTGTAGATTGAAGTGAAGTGTAGGGTGGTGTGAAGTGAAGAGGGAAGTGAAGAGTGAGGTGATGTGAAGCGTGACGTGAAGGGAAGAGTACAAGTGTTGTGAAGAGTGAAGTGAAGTGGAGAGTGAAGTGACAGAGTAGAGTGAAGTGAAGTGAAGAGTGAAGTGAAGTGAAGAGTGAAGTGAAGAGAAGAGTGAAGTGAAGTGAAGTGAAGAGTGAAGTGAAGTGAAGTGAAGAGTGAAGTGAAGAGAAGAGTGAAGTGAAGTGAAGAGTGAAGTGAAGTGAAGAGTGAAGTGAAGTGAAGAGTGACGTGAAGTGAAGAGTGAAGTGAAGTGAAGAGTGAAGTGACAGTGAAGAGTGACAGTGAAGTGACAGAGTGAAGTGAAGTGAAGAGTGAAGTGAAGTGAAGAGTGAGGTGCTGTGCAGAGTGAGGTGATGTGAAGAGTGCAGTGAAGTGAAGAGTGAAGTGAAGTGAAGAGTGAAGTGAAGTGAAGAGTGAAGTGAAGTGAAGAGTGAAGTGAAGTGAAGAAGTGAAGTGAAGTGAAGAGTGAAGTGAAGTGACGAGTGAACAGTGAAGTGAAGAGTGAAGTGAAGTGGAGAGTGACAGTGAAGTGAAGAGTGAAGTGAAGTGAAGAGTGAAGTGACGAGTGACAGTGAGGTGAAGAGTGAAGTGAGGTGAAGAGTGAAGTGAAGTGAAGTGAAGTGAAGCGTGCAACTGAAGTGTCGATTGAAGTGAAGTGTAGGGTGGTGTGAAGTGAAGAGGGAAGTGAAGTGAAGAGTGAAGTGACAGTGTAGAGTGCAAGTGCAGTCGAAGAGTGACGTGAAGTGACAGTGAAGTGACAGAGTAAAATGACGTGTCGACTTGCCGTGAAGTGTAGGGTGGTGGGAAGTGAAGAGGGAAGTGAAGTGAAGAGTGAAGTACAAGTGTAGCAGTGACGTGAAGTGAAGAGTGAAGTCTTGTGACGAGTGACGTGAAGTGAAGAGGGAAGTTAAGTGAAGTGTGAACGTGAACCTTTTACAAGTGAAGTGAAGAAGCTGAAATGAAGCTGTAGATTGAAGTGAAGTGTAGGGTGGTGTGACGTGCAGAGGGAAGAGAAGGTGATGTGAGGTGAAGAAGTGAAGTGAAGTGAAGCAGTTAAGTGTTGTGAAGAGTGAAGTGAAGTGGAGAGTGAAAGTGAAGTGAAGAGTGGCAGTGAAGTGAAGGGTGAAGTGAATTTGGCGTAAAGTACAAGAGTGACGTGAAGTGAAGTGAAGAGTGAAGTGAATTGAAGAGTGAAGTGAAGTGCAAGAGTGAAGTGAAGAGAAGAGTGAAGTGACAGTGAAGAGTGAAGTGAAGTGAAGAGTGAAGTGAAGTGAAGAGTGACACGTGAAGTGAAGAGTGAAGTGAAGTGAAGCGTGCAGTGAAATGAAGAATGTAGTGAAGTTCAAGAGTGAAGTGCAAGTGAAGGGTGAAGTGCAGTGAAGAGTGCAGTGCAAGTGCCGAGTGAAGTACTGTGAAGAGTGAAGTGAAGTGAAGAGTGAACGTGAGTGACAGAGTGAAAGTGCAGAGAGAGAGCAGTGAACGTGACGAGTGAAGTGCAAGTGAAGAGTGAAGTGAAGAAGTGAAGTGAAGAAGTGAAGTGAGTGAAGAGTGAACGTGCCAGTGAAACGTGAACGTGCTGAGCCGTGAAGAGTGAATGCCGTCGAAGAGTGTGGTGAACGTGCGCGTGCAGAGACGTGAGGTGCAAGTGAAGAGAAGTGTGCAGTGGTGTGAAGAGCTGAAGTCTTCGTGAAGAGTGCAAGTGACCGAGTGAAGACGTGAAGTGAAGTGAACGAGTGAAGTGAAGTGAAGAGTGACGTGAGTGAAGCGGAGTGCCAGTGACGAGTGAAGTGAAGTCCGACTATTCCTATCCGTGAAGAGTGCAAGTGACGTGCCTATGCCGTGATGCCGTAAGCCGAGCCTAAGTACAAGTGAAGTCCTATCCCTCTCATCCTATCCTATCCTCTATCCTATCCTATCCTCTATCCTATCCTATCCTCTATCCTATCCTATCCTATCCTCTATCCTAACCTATCCTCTATCCTATCCTAATCCTATCCTTTCCTCTATCCCATCCTATACTCAATCCTATCCTATACTGTATTATATCCTATCCTCTTTCCTATCCTCTATCGTATCATATCCTCTATCCTATCCTGTCCTCTACCCTATAATATCCTCTATCCTATCCTATTCTCTATCCTATCCTCTACTCTTATCCTATCCTATCCTCTATCCTATCCTATCCTCTATCCTATCCTCTCCTCTATCCTATCCTATCCTATCCTCTATCCTATCCTATCCTATCCTCTATCCTATCCTCTCCTCTATCCTATCCTATCCTCTATCCTATCCTATCCTCTATCCTATCCTATCCTCTATCCTATCCTATCCTCTATCCTATCCTATCCTCTATCCTATCCCTATCCTCTATCCTATCCTATCCTCTATCCTATCCTATCCTCTATCCTATCCTATCCTCTATCCTATCCTATCCTCTATCGTATCATATCCTCTATCGTATCATATCCTCTATCCTATCCTATCCTCTATCCTATCCTATCCCTCCTATCCTATCCTATCCTCTATCCTATCCTATCCTCTATCCTATCCTATCCTCTATCCTATCCTATCCTCTATCCTATCCTATCCTCTATCCTATCCTATCCTCTATCCTATCCTATTCTCTATCCCTATCCTATCCTCTATCCTATCCTATCCTCTATCCTATCCTCTATCCTATCGTATCCTCTATCCTATCGTATCCCTCTATCCTATCCTATCCTATCCTATCCTCTATCCCTATCCTATACTCTATCCTACAATATCCTCTATCCTATCCTATCCTCTTTCCTAACCTATCCTATATCCTATCCAAAACCTATCCTATCCTCTATCCCATCCTATACTCAATCCTATCCTATACTGTATTATATCCTATCCTCTTTCCTATCCTCTATCATATCGTATCCTCTATCCTATCCTATCCTCTAAACCTATAATATCCTCTATCCTATCCTATTCTCTATCCTATCCTATCCTCTATTCTATCCTATCCTGTATCCTATCCAAATTCTACCCTACCCTCTATCCTATCCTATCCTATCCTCTATCCTATCCAATCCTCTATCCTATCCTATCCTCTATCCTATCCTCTCCTCTATCCTATCCTATCCTCTATCCTATCCTATCCTCTATCCTATCCTATCCTCTATCCTATCCTATCCTCTATCCTATCCCATCCTCCATACTATCCTAACCTCTATCCTATCCTATCCTGTATCCTATCCTATCCTCTATCCTATCCTATCCTCTATCCTACAATATCCTCTATCCTATCCTATCCTCTATCCTATCCTATCCTCTATCCTATCCTATCCTCTATCCTATCCTATCCTCTATCCTATCCTCTATCCTATCCTCTATCCTATCCTATCCTCTATCCTATCCTATCCCCTATCCTATCCTATCCTCTATCCTATCCTAATCCTCTATATTATCCTATCCTCTATCCTATCCTATCCTCTGTCCTACCCTATCCTATCCTATATCCTATTATATCCTCTATCCTACAATATCCTCTATCCTATCCTATCCTCTATCCTATCCTATCCTCTATCCTATCCTATCCTCTATCCTATCCTATCCTCTATCCTATCGTATCCTCTATCGTATCCTATCCTCCATCCTATCCTATCCTCTATCATATCGTATCCTCTATCCTATCCTATCCTCTACCCTATCCTATCCTCTATCCTATCCTAACCTCTATCCTATCCTATCCTCTATCCCTATCCTATCCACTATCCTATCGAATAACCTATCCTATCCTCTATCCCATCCTATACTCAATCCTATTCTATACTGTATTATATCCTATCCTCTTTCCTATCCTCTATCGTATCATATCCTCTATCCTATCCTATCCTCTACCCTATAATATCCTCTATCCTATCCTATCCTCTATCCTATCCTATCCTCTATCCTATCCTCTCCTCTATCCTATCCTATCCTATCCTCTATCCTATCCTATCCTCTATCCTATCCCATCCTCTATCCTATCCTATCCTCTATCCTATCCTCTCCTCTATCCTATCCTATCCTCTATCCTATCCTATCCTCTATCCTATCCTCTATCCTCTATCCTATCCTCTATCCTATCCTCTATCCTATCCTCTCTATCCTATCCTATCCTCTATCCTATCCTATCCTCTATCCTATCCTATCCTCTATCCTATCCTATCCTCTATCCTATCCTATGCCTCTATCCTATCCTATCCTCTATCCTATCCTATCCTCTATACTATCCTAACCTCTATCCTATCCTATCCTCTATCCTATCCTATCCTCCATCCTATCCTATCCTCTATCCTATCCTATCCTCTATCCTATCCTATCCTCTATCCTACAATATCCTCTATCCTATCCTGTCCTCTATCCTATCCTATCCTCTATCCTATCCTATCCTCTATCCTATCCTATC